>NC_138300.1:44885000-45267500 GCF_965601325.2 Salmo salar
GTCTGATGTTTGTTTAGTCTGATGTTTTGTTTAGTCTGATGTTTGTTTAGTCTGATGTTTGTTTAGTCTGATGTTTTGTTTAGTCTGATGTTTGTTTAGTAGTCTGATGTTTTGTTTAGTCTGATGTTTTGTTTAGTCTGATGTTTTGTTTAGTCTGATGTTTTGTTTAGTCTGATGTGTGTTTATTAGTCTGATGTTTGTTTAGTAGTCTGATGTTATGTTTAGTCTGATATCTTGTTTAGTCTGATGTTTTAATTAGTCTGATGTGTGTTTATTAGTCTGATGTGTGTTTATTAGTCTGATGTGTGTTTATTAGTCTGATGTTTGTTTAGTCTGATGTTTTGTTTAGTCGGATGTTATGTTTAGTCTGATATCTTGTTTAGTCTGATGTTTTGTTTAGTCTGATGTTTTGTTTAGTCTGATGTGTGTTTATTAGTCTGATGTTTGTTTAGTCTGATGTGTGTTTATTAGTCTGATGTGTGTTTATTAGTCTGATGTTTTGTTTAGTCTGATGTTTGTTTAGTCTGATGTTTGTTTAGTCTGATGTTTGTTTAGTCTGATGTTTGTTTAGTCTGATGTTTTGTTTAGTCTGATGTTTTGTTTAGTCGGATGTTTGTTTAGTCTGATGTTTTGTTTAGTCTGATGTTTTGTTTAGTCTGATGTTTGTTTAGTAGTCTGATGTTTTGTTTAGTCTGATGTTTTGTTTAGTCTGATGTTTTGTTTAGTCTGATGTTTGTTTATTAGTCTGATGTTATGTTTAGTCTGATGTTTGTTTAGTCTGATGTTTGTTTAGTCTGATGTTTGTTTAGTCTGATGTTTTGTTTAGTCTGATGTGTGTTTATTAGTCTGATGTTTTGTTTAGTCTGATGTTTTGTTTAGTCTGATGTTTTGTTTAGTCTGATGTTTGTTTAGTCTGATGTTTTGTTTAGTCTGATGTTTGTTTAGTCTGATGTTTGTTTAGTCTGATGTTTGTTTAGTCTGATGTTTTGTTTAGTCTGATGTTTGTTTAGTCTGATGTTTGTTTAGTCTGATGTTTTGTTTAGTCTGATGTTTTGTTTAGTTTGATGTTTTGTTTAGTCTGATGTTTTGTTTAGTCTGATGTTTGTTTAGTCTGATGTTTTGTTTAGTCTGATGTTTTGTTTAGTCTGATGTGTGTTTATTAGTCTGATGTTTTGTTTAGTCTGATGTTTGTTTAGTCTGATGTTTGTTTAGTCTGATGTTTTGTTTAGTCTGATGTGTGTTTATTAGTCTGATGTTTTGTTTAGTCTGATGTTTTGTTTAGTCTGATGTTTTGTTTAGTCTGATGTGTGTTTATTAGTCTGATGTTTTGTTTAGTCTGATGTTTTGTTTAGTCTGATGTTTTGTTTAGTCTGATGTGTGTTTATTAGTCTGATGTTTTGTTTAGTCTGATGTTTTGTTTAGTCTGATGTTTTGTTTAGTCTGATGTTTTGTTTAGTCTGATGTTTTGTTTAGTCTGATGTTTTGTTTAGTCTGATATCTTGTTTAGTCTGATGTTTTGTTTAGTCTGATGTTTGTTTAGTCTGATGTTTGTTTAGTAGTCTGATGTTTTGTTTAGTCTGATGTTTTGTTTAGTCTGATGTGTGTTTAGTAGTCTGATGTTTGTTTAGTCTGATGTTTTGTTTAGTCTGATGTTTTGTTTAGTCTGATGTGTGTTTATTAGTCTGATGTTTGTTTAGTAGTCTGATGTTTTGTTTAGTCTGATGTTTTGTTTAGTCTGATGTGTGTTTATTAGTCTGATGTGTGTTTATTAGTCTGATGTTTGTTTAGTCTGATGTTTGTTTAGTCTGATGTTTGTTTAGTCTGATGTTTTGTTTAGTCTGATGTTTTGTTTAGTCTGATGTGTGTTTATTAGTCTGATGTTTGTTTAGTAGTCTGATGTTTTATTTAGTCGGATGTTATGTTTAGTCTGATAACTTGTTTAGTCTGATGTTTTGTTTAGTCTGATGTTTTGTTTAGTCTGATGTTTGTTTAGTCTGATGTTTTGTTTAGTCTGATGTTTTGTTTAGTCGGATGTTATGTTTAGTCTGATATCTTGTTTAGTCTGATGTTTTGTTTAGTCTGATGTTTTGTTTAGTCTGATGTCTTGTTTAGTCTGATGTTGTCACGATCACTGTCCTCAAACTCCCTGTCATAGATCAGTCAAGGCGCAGCATGCCGGTAATTCCACATACTTTATTGAAGAAAAACCGAACAAAACATTGAACAGGTAAAACAGAAAGAAACGTGACGCTCTGGGTCTGCTCAAAGGCAGCTGCACAAAAACAAGATCCCACAACTCAAGGAGGGAAAAAAGGCTGCCTAAGTATGGTTCCCAATCAGAGACAATGATAGACAGCTGCCTCTGATTGGAAACCATACCTGGCCAAAACATAGAAATAAAATCCATAGAATGCCCACCCCATATCACACCCTGACCTAACTAAACAGAGAAAAACGGCTCTCACAGGTCAGGGCGTGAAAGATGTCTTGCATAGTCTGATGTTTTGTTTAAATCAAATCAAACTTTATTTGTCACATGCGCCGAATACAAGTGTAGACCTTACCGTGAAATGCGTACTTACAAGCCCTTAACCAACAGTGCAGTTCAAAAAGAGTTAAGAAAATATTTACCAAATAAACTAAAGTAAAAAATTAAAAATTATAAAAAGTAACACAATAACATAACAATAACGAGGCTATATACTGGGTACCGAGTCAGTACCGAGTCAGTGTGCGAGGTTACC
Organism: Salmo salar; assembly: GCF_965601325.2. NCBI lineage: Eukaryota > Metazoa > Chordata > Actinopteri > Salmoniformes > Salmonidae > Salmo > Salmo salar. Next base: position 44,887,745 of record NC_138300.1, read on the forward strand.
GAGTCAGTGTGCTAGGGTACAGGTTAGTTGAGGTAATTTGTACATGTAGGAAGGGGTGAAGTGACTATGCATAGATAATAAACAGCAAGTAGCAGCAGTGTACAAAACAAATGGGGGATGGTTAACTTCTCTAGGGTAGGGGGAAGTATTTTCACAGCCGGATGAAAAACGTACCCAAATTAAACGGCCTGCTACTCGGGCCCAGGAACTAGAATATGCATATTATTAGTAGATTTTGATAGGAAACACTCTGAAGTTTCTAAAACTGTTTGAATGATGTCTGTGAGTATAACAGAACTCATACGGCAGGCAAAAACCTGAGAAAAATCGAACCAGGAAGTGGGAATTCTCGTGCTTGTAGTCCTTTCAAGTCATTGCCTATCGAACACACAGTGACTTAGGGTTCATTTTGCACTTCCTAAGGCTTCCACTAGATGTAAACAATCTTTAGAAAGTTGTTTGAGGCGTCTATGATGAACAGAGAGCGAACAGAGGAAGTTGGAAGTTGTTGACTCAAGAAAGCACTGGCGTTCATTGGCGCACATTCACGTCAGAGTTAGCTGTGTTCCAAAACGTTTTTCAAGACACTGGAATCGTCCGGTTGGAATATTATTGAAGTTCTAAGTTAAAAAGGCCCTAAAGATTGATGCTATACAACGTTTGACATGTTTGAACGAACGTAAATATAACTTTTTTTGACTTTTCGTCGTGACATTTTCCTCGCGCTTCCTACACTTGGAGTAGCTTACTGAACGCGGAAACAACAAGGAGGGATTTGGACATAAATTATGGACTTTATCGAACAAAACAACATTTATTGTTGACCTGGGATTCCTGGAAGTGCCTTCTGATGAAGATCATCAAAGGTAAGTGAATATTTCTAATGCTATTTAGGATTTTAGATGACTAGTGTATTTTTCTGAGCGCAGTACTCAGATTATTGCAAAGTGTGCTTTCCCCGTGAAGCTTTTTTGAAATCTGTCACAGCGGTTGCATAAAGGAGATGTTCATCTATAATTCTTTGAATAACAGTTTAATATATTATCAACGTTTACGATGAGTATTTTTGTAAATTGTTGTACTGATTCACCGGGAGTATTGGAGGCAAAATATTTTCTGAACATCACACGCCAATGTAAAACTGGGTTTATGGATATAAATATTAACTTTATCGAACAAAAAATTTATGTATTGTGTAACATGATGTCCTAGGAGTGTCATCTGATGAAGATCGTCAAAGGGTAGTGCATAATTTTAGCTGGTTTTCTGGTTTTTGTGACGCCTGTCCTTGCTAGGAAAATGGCTGTGTGCTTTTTCTTGTGTTGGAACTGTCCTAACATAATATAACTTCATGCTTTCGCCGTAAAGCCTTTTTGAAATCGGACAATGTGGTTACATTAAGGAGAAGTGTACCTTTAAAATGGTGTAAAATAGTTGTATGTTTGAGAACTTTGAATTATGACATTTTGTGGTTTTGAATTTGGTGCTCTGATTTTTCACTGGCTGTTGAATAGTGTAAACCGTGCCCAAGAGAGGTTAATGTAAATAGTCTGGTGGCCATTTGATTAATTGTTCAGCAGTATGGCTTGCTGGTAGAAGCTGTTAAGGAGCCTTTTGGTCCTAGACTTGGCGCTCCGGTACCGCTTGCCGGGCGGTAGCAGATAAAACAGTCTATGACTTGGGTGACTGGAGTCTCTGACAATTTTATGTGCTTTCCTCTGACACCACCTATTATATATGTCCTGGATGGCAGGAAACTTGGCCCCAGTGATGTACTGGGCCATACGCACTACCCTCTGTAGCGCCTTACGGTTAGATGCCGAGCAGTTGCCATACCAGGTGGTGATGCAACCGGTCAGGATGCTGTCGATGGTGCAGCTGTAGAACCTTTTGAGGATCTGGGGAGCCATGCCAAATCTTTTCAGTCTCCTGATGGAGAAAATGTTTTGTTGTGCCCTCTTCATGACTGTCTTGGTGTGTTTGGACCATGATCGTTTTTTGGTGATGTTGACACCAAGGAACTTGAAACTCTCGACTTGCTCCACTTAAGCCTGTTTTGTTTAGTCTGACGTCTTGTTTAGTGTGATATCTTGTTTAGTTTGATGTTTTGTTAAGTCTGATGTTTTGTTTAGTCTGATGTTATGTATAGTCTGAAGTCTGGTTTAGTCTGATGTTTTGTTTATTAGTCTGATGTTTTGTTTATTAGTCTTATGTTTTGTTTAGTAGTCTGATGTTTTCTTTAGTCTGATGTTTTGTTTAGTCTGGCTCCTCAGTGCTGTGATCAGAGCGTAATGATCAGAGATCATTGTTCAGTCTCAACAACACAAGTGACACAGCCCCATCTGGAGCTGCTTTTTCTACCTTGACGCTCTACCTTGGCCCAGTGAAGTGTTCTCCTCTCACAGGACCATCTCATTCAGCCGCACCATTACAGCTCATCCCTGGTTCTTGTTGGAATCACATAAACCACTAGCATGTCTGTCAGCAGCTCTGTCACGGTGCTGGATCACTGGGGTGAACACAGCCAAACCAAAGACATATGGGTTGTGTCTAGCTTGTGTCTGTGGATTGATGGTGACGACATGAGAGTGCATTGAGAAGTGTATTCAGCCACAGAGTGAGTGTGTGAGCTGTGTGCATCTGTACTCTCTGGCAGGTTCAGTCTTAACATGCCTCACCAGGACAATAAACCTGACCTCACATTGGCCGTACTGAGGACCACAACTAGCTACTTCCTGACATGTCCTGGAATAACCCTTGAAGAAGCCATTTTAAAGTCCACCATGACCTTTAGAGATCTTATAACAACATACTGTAGCACCGTACAACACTGTACATAAAACACTGCTAGTGTTCAGCTGCGTCTGTGATGTTTATCTTTTAAGCTGCCTATCACCTCAGGGAAGGGAGTGGCACCTCCTAAGGCTCGATGACACCCCAGTGACATCACACCTGTCCGCAGACAGGTAAAACACAGTTTACAGTACTCACCCGAGCTCCTCTCTTCCCAGCAGGACCAGGTAGACCGCGGGGACCAGGAGGACCCTTTTATAGAGAGAGAGACAGAGAGAAGAAAGAAAGAGAGAAGAGAAAGGACATGAGGAGAGAGAGACACAGACGTCACAGACACGCAAATAAGTTGTAAATGAGAAGTGATAGCATGCTGTAATGTATAGGCAGATGTGGGGAGGAGTATACTGTGTTTACTATATGTAAGAGAGGCCAATGTTCTCCAAACCAGTAATGGCAAAGCTTTTAGCCAGTTCTGGGATTAACATAAACTCTTTGTCAACGCAGGAAGAAACACATGGTATGATTCCACTTCATGTTCGTTTGGACGCAAGATGTAAAAGGAGAAGGAGAGAAAAAAGCACAACACACATGTGCTCAACACTTTTACATTCCAGTGTTGGAACTGAAGACTCTAGTAAAGTACTGGTAAAACATGATTTTTAGTACATTAAACCTGGTATGTTATGTGGTAGATTTTTTGCCATCCCACAAATGCATAAGAAACTCCCACGAATGCACACATCCACTCCACACAGATGTGGAGTACGGAGCTCACCTGTTAACTTTCAAAATACAGAAATACATCCGCTATGATGTATTTATGATGCAAAATGCATCCTACCGGCTGTATTTCTGTATTTTGAAAGTTATACATCTTGAAAACTTGTTTGCTGACATGCAAAACATTTTGAGACTATATCAACAATGGACTAATGAAACAAATGACAAAATACAGTTTTTGGGTGGAGTTTTCCTTTAAAGTATTATTGGAAACTGGAGGCTTTTCAAATGAATTTGCAGTTATTATGTATCCTTCATGGGCTGCTGATCCAAGTCAAACAAACAGAGAGAGAGAGAGGATATCACTGGACCAACTTACAGGAAGAGGGTTCGCTGAGTGCCTTGGCTCTGGATGGGTAATACTGATGACAATCTGACTGCTATGACACTGTGTTCACAATTTAGCAAGCTGCTAAACAGCATGAAAGAGTCTGACGCTCAGGACATATAATACACACAGACAGTCATGGAAAAACTATTTTAGATAATACAGAATAATAAATGAAGAGTGTGTGTATGTGTGTGTGTGTGTGTGTGTGTGTTTGCGAGTACACGGGGGGTGTGTGTGTGTGTGTGTGTGTGTGTGTGTGTGTGTGTGTGTGTGTGTGTGTGTGTGTGTGTGTGTGTGTGTGTGTGTGTGTGTGTGTGTGTGTGTGTGCATTTCTGAGGGAGTCCTGCACATTCTATTCCTCTCTGTCAGTATCAGAGGGACAAAGAGATAATGTCTCAGAGACAGAAACAGCTGGTTGCTCATGGAGCCACACTCCTACACACACAGAGATGGAAACATTGAGTGCACTACTACCGCCTTCTCACCAAAACAACAGGACCAAGAGAGACAATGATTCTTCTTTCTTTCATTATCTGATGATAATATTAGCAGCATGATAGCTGTGCCGCTGGCTGCATGTTGTGCCTAACAAAACCCTACCACTGGGAGTGTATTCAACATTTCACACGGCCCCTTATGTCTTTTTTCTTTTACATGTATCTTTATGGCATGTGCCATGTAATATCTGTTCATTTGCTTTCACTGTAGGTAACATCAGACTGAATGCTGCACTCACCATTGTTCTCTGTGGTTGAACCAGGCTAGGTAGCACTAATAGTACCAGCAGTGAAATGTATTTCAGATAGAGGAAGTGAATCATGAAGGTGATGATTGAGAAATCTGTACTTCCTCCCTCTTTGAAGTGCCTTTGAAGTGTGCAGCTGGGGTGAACTCCCCCAAACATCCTCCTCAAATCCCAGTGTCGAGTCAAATTGGATCTCAATGGGACCCGATCAAAATATCATAAATGTTAAAATCAGCATAGACCAGCCTAAATTTCAAGCTGGTCCATGCTGGTCTATGCTGGTCTAATGCTGGTCAAGCTGGTCTTACCAGCATGGTCTAGCTGGTTAGGCTGACAGACTAGCTGGTCAAGCTGGTGATGCTGTTGACCAGCTTATGCTGCTGGTGACCAGGTTATTCAGTTATACTGGTGATGCTGGTATGCTGGTGACCAAACTGGTCCATGCTGGTCCAGCATGGTCTAGCTGGTCAAGCTGGTCTGCAAAACCATGGCCATCATTATCATATTTCCCAGCATGCTCTATTGCAGTATGATCATTATATATTTTTTCAATATCTGTTTTTGTATGCTATACAAAGATAAATAACATACATTTTTCAAAACTAATCCAATATGTTAGTTGACTTATTGCACCTGTTACCAAAATGGTTGTTCCAGTTTAGATGGTTTAGGTAGTCTCATTTAATAATCTTTCCAAACCTAGCAGTCATTCTGAATGCAGATTGTGGGTGAATAAAAGTTCACATTTTTGGATATCCCCGCTCTGGCAGGATTCCAAATTAAACATCACTTTGCAAAGCCATCATAATAAGGTGACTTAATGCTGGTTTTGCTGGTGACCAGGATATGGAGGTACGCTGGTAACCAGTCTATGCTGGTCACCAACGTCCAAAACACAGCGAAGGCTAGTGGTCACCAGCAAAAACACAGTGATGGCAGGTCACCAACAAAAATACAGAAAAGGCTGCCTATGCTGATCTATGCAATTTTTTTCTGCAGAGTAGGTAATTACTATTGTAGTTATTTCTAAATTACTACCTGCTAAATAATGGGCTGTAATAGTATAAATACATAGTTATTGTAAACATGATCCTCCCATTCTATGGAATGCCCACCGCCCTCATATGTCATGTCTGCTAAAATGTTTTACCTGGTTCTTCAATGACAGATGGAACAGATAAGGTTAACTTTGATTCTATACAAGTAAAGACCAACAAAGTCCAACTTATCACATGGAATGTTAAAGGGCTCCTTGAGGGAAAAAAGCATATTGTTCTCGAACACTTAAAACGATTGTCAGCAGATGTGGTTTTCTTGTAAGAGTTACATTTAAAAAAATGAAAAATTGAACATTTAAGAGGAGCTGGGTTGGAAAAGCCTATGTTGCCACTTACTGTAGTAACAGCAGAGTTTTAGGCATCCTGATAAATAAGAATACACAATTGCACGTTTTCTAATGCTGAATTGTACCTTAGATGGTGAAAGATACACATTCATTTCATTGTACAGTATATCCCAACAGGGGTAAATCGGGTAGTTTTAGAACCAATTAAAGCTATATTAGATCAAATCCAGACAGGAACTTATTATTTTAGCAGGTGACCTTAAGCATACATTCGATAAGATTGGCAGATGTTGTAATAAAAAAGGCACATTTACTGTTGGGAGCCAGGAAAATGTTTATCTCTACAAATAATTTACATGACACCTGGAGATTACGATTCCCAATACTATTATTTTTCTTGTCAAAGTAAGAAAAGCTACTCAAGAATTGACTACATTTTTATTAAAAAAAATGGACTCAACAATTTACTGGATTCAAAAATGTATGATATAGTGATATCGGATCATTCTCCGCTATCATGCTTAATTACACCAATAGAAAATACAGTTAGCGACAGAATTTGGAGAATGAATAGTGCGCATCTTCCGGACTCTAAATGTATTAAATACGTAAAAAATTAAATACATAAAAAATAAAAAACCTTTGCCATTACAAATGTAGACATAGAGGACAGAGAAAAGCCGACCCCGACATAATTTGAGATGACTTTAAGGCGTACATATGTGGAATGATAATATCATATTCTGCAAAAGTAAATTATGATTTCAAAATTAAAAATAAAGAAAAATAAATCACTCCTAGAAAAAGCCCATAAAAGATCTTTACAAGGTAAACCAGAAAATTACATTTGTGAACTTAAGCAGGAATACGATCTTTAACTTTTGAAGAAAGCCAACAACTACATGTTAAACTCAAATAAAGCATACTACTTAATGGCAAATAAACCTGGTAAATAAAGTACAGTCGTGGCCAAAAGTTTTGAGAATGACACAAATATTAATTTTCACAGTCTGCTGCCTCAGTTTGTATGATGGAAATTTGCATATACTCCAGAATGTTATGAAGAGTGATCAGATGAATTGCAATTAATTGCAAAGTCCCTCTTTGCCATGCAAATGAACCAAATCCCCCCAAAACATTTCCACTGCATTTCAGCCCTGCCACAAAAGGACCAGCTGACATCATGTCAGTGACTCTCTTGTTAACACAAATGTGAGTGTTGACAAGGACAAGGCTGGAGATCACTCTCTCATGCGGATTGAGTTCGAATAACAGACTGGAAGCTTCAAAACGAGGGTGGTGCTTGGAATCATTGTTCTTCCTCTGTCAAACATGGTTACCTGCAAGAAAACACGTGCCGTCATCATTGATTTTCACAAAAAAAGGCTTCACAGGCAAGGATATTGCTGCCAGTAAGATTGCACCTAAATCAACCATTTATCAGATCATCAAGAACTTCTAGGAGAGCGGTTCAATTGTTGTGAAGAAGGCTTCAGAGCAACAAAGAAAGTCCAGCAAGCGCCAGGACCGTCTCCTAAAGTTGATTCAGCTGTGGGATTGGGGCACCACCAGTACAGAGCTTGCTCAGGAATGGCAGCAGGCAGGTGTGAATGCATCTGCACGCGCAGTGAGGCAAAAGACTTTTGGAGGATGGCCTGGTGTCAAGAAGGGCAGCAAAGAAGCCACCTCTCTCCAGGAAAAACATCAGGGACAGACTGATATTCTGCAAAAGGTACAGGGATTGGACTGCTGAGGACTGGGGTAAAGTCATTTTCTCTGATGAGTCCCCTTTCCAATTGTTTGGGGCACCCGGAAAAAAGCTTGAGGTGAGCGCTACCATCATTCCTGTGTCATGCCAACAGTAACACATCCTGAGACCATTCATGTGTGGGGTTGCTTCTCAGCCAAGGGAGTGGGCTCACTCATAATTTTGCCTAAGAACACAGCCATAAATAAAGAATGGTACCAACACATCCTCCGTGAGCAACTTCTCCCAACCATCCAGGAACAGTTTGGTGATGAACTCCAGCATGATGGAGCACCTTGCCATAAGGCAAAAGTGATCACTATGTGGCTCGGGGAACTAAACATCGATATTTTGGGTCCATGGCCAGGAAACTCCCCAGACCTTAATCCCATTGAGAACTTGTAGTCATTCCTCAAGAGGCGGGTGAACAAACAAAAACTACAAATTCTGACAAACTCCAAGCATTGATTATGCAAGAATGGGCTGCCATCAGGACCAGAAGATAATTGACAGAATGCCAGGGCGGATTGCAGAGGTCTTGAAAAAGAATGGTCAACACTGCAAATATTGACTCCTTGCATCAACTTCATGTAATTGTCAATAAAAGCCTTTGACACTTATGAAATGCTTGTAGTTATACTTCAGTATTCCATAGTAACATCTGACAAAAATATCTAAAGACACTGAAGCAGCAAACTTTCTGGAAATTAATATTTGTGTCATTCTCAAAACGTTTGGCCACGACTGTACACTACAGTGCATTTGGAAAGTATTCAGACCCCTTGACATTTTCCAACATTTTTTACGTTACAGCTTTTTTATAATATGTATTAAATAGTTTTTTCCCTACACATAATACCCCATAATGACAAGTCAAAAACATTTTTTTTTACTGAAAATGCACATATACATAAGTATTCAGACCCTTTACACAGTACTTTGTTGAAGCACCTTTGGCAGCGATTACAGCCTCGAGTCTTCTTGGGAGTGACGCAACAAGCCTGGCACACCTGTATTTCAGTAATTTCTCCCATTCTTCTCTGCAGATCCTCTCAAGCTCTGCCAGGTTGGATGGGGAGAGTCGCTGCACAGCTATTTTCAGGTCTCTCCAGAGATATTCGATTGGGTTCAAGTCCGGACTTTGGCTGGGCCACTCAAGGACATTCAGCGACTTGTCCTGAAGCCACTCCTGCATTGTCTTGGCTGTGTGCTTAGTGTCGCTGGCCTGTTCGAAGGTGAACCTTAGCCCCAGTCTGAAGTCCTGAGCGCTCTGGATCAGGTTTTCATCAAGGATCTCTCTGTACTTTGCTCCGTTCATCTTTCCCTTGATCCTGACTAGTCTCCCAGTCCCTGCCCCTAAAAAACATGCCAAACAGCATGATGCTGCCACCACCATGCTTCACCGTAGGGATGGTGCCAGATTTCCTCCAGATGTGATTTAGGCCAAGGAGTTCAATCTTGGTTTCATCAGACCAGCGAATCTTGTTTCTCATGGTCTGAGAGTCCTTTAGGTGCCTTTTGGCAAACTCCAAGTGGGCTGTCATGTGCCTTTTACTGAGGAGTGGCTTCCGTCTGGCCACTCTACCACAAAGCCCTGATTGGTAGAGTGCTGCAGAGATGGTTGTCCTTCTGGAAGGTTCTCCCATCTCCACAGAGGAACTCTAGAGCTCTGTCAGAGTGACCATTGGGTTCTTGGTCACCTCCCTTCTCCCCTGATTGCTTAGTTTGGCCGGGCAGCCAGCTCTAGGAAGAGTTTTGGTCATTCCAAACTTCTTCCATTTAAGAATGATGGAGGCCTCTGTGTTCTTGGGGACCTTCTATGCTGCATAACTTATTTGGTAGTGTTCCCCAGATCTGTGCCTCAACACAATCCTGTCTCGGAGCTCTACGGACAATTCCTTCGACCTCATGGCTTGGTTTTTGCTTTGATATGTACTGTCAACTGTGGGACCTTTTATAGACAGGTGTGTGCCTTTCCATATCATGTCCAATCAATTGAATTTACCACAGGTGGACTCCAATGAAGTTGTAGAAACATCTCAAGGACGATCAATGGAAACAGGATGCAGCTGAGCTCAATTTCGAGTCTCATAGCAAAGGGACTGAATACTTATGTAATAAAGTATTTTTTAAATGAATGTTTTGTACATTTGCTAACATTTCACCTTGTCATTATGGGGTATTGTGTGTAGAATGCTGAGGATTTTTATTTATTTAATCCATTTTAGAATAAGGCTGTAATGTAACAAAATGTGGAAAAAGTCAAGGGGTCTGAGTACTTTCCGATGGCACTGTATATATATATATATATATATATATATATATATATATAAGCTAAACAAAGATTTATTTGCCCATATTAAGTCTGTTATGATCGAGTATACTTGTCAGTGGCGACCCGTCATTCAGGGCAGGTGGGGCAGAGCCCCAACCGTTTTGAGCCCCACCTGCCCTGAATGACGGGTCGCCACTGACGAGTATACTCAATCATAACAGACTTAATATGGGCAAATAAATCTTCCTCAGTCTGAGGGTGATTTAAAACATCCAGACTTGGAATTGTATCAACTCGCCACCCAAGGCTTTTACTTGAGACATATAGTTAAACTTACTAAAGAGGAACAATGGGTACATATTGGAGATGCACATGCTCATCCTCATAATCTTTTTAGGTGTTTGTTTTCAAAAGATTAAGCTAAGAACATTAACAACTTCATAGTTAAGAACCTCATAACAATATGGAATAAAATGAAACGGATTCTACAAGAACCAATATCACTCCTAAAAAACACTACCTTATGGAACAATCCTTGGATAGTTTTTCAGAATTCACAGAGAAATTGGTCCACATAAAACATTTAAGGCATTGAAACCATAAATGACTTGGTAACAGGAAATACATTTATTTCCATGACAGAATTAAAAAGTAATTTTGGACTGACCAATGTAGATAGTTTCAAATACAGGCAACTCATAAGTTACATGTCACGAAATTTGGATTGCAAATCTTTAGGACATCAGAGCAACCTTGAGGGAATCTTATCTGAGTCATATTGGATATTCATACGATAGAGACAGTGAAGGCTGCTGAGGGGAAGACAACTCATAATAATGGCTGGAATGGAGCAAATTGAATGGCAGCAAACAAATGGAAACCATATGTTTTATGTATTTGATACCATTCCACTCAGGTGCCACCAGCCTCCTGTGGATAGAGAAGATATACAAAACCTTGCAGAGAGCATATCCAACTGACAATCTCTTAGAAAACAATATAAACAATTGGAACCAAGACTGAAAAATAACTGATGTTGGCACAAGATGGAGGGAAAGTTGATGCATAACTAACAAAATTACAGTTAACGAAAATGTACGCTTAATCCAATATAAACTAATGTATATAATTTATTATACAAGAGAGAAAATTCACAAATTCTACAGCACAATGGCAGAGTAATTTCTTAAGTGTAAAACTAATAATAACTCAATAATCCATGCTTTCTGGGAACGCTATAAAGTCTGGAAGTTGTGGGTGGAGCTAGAAAGTTGTCTGTCAGAAGTATTACAATGTAAACTTACTTTTAATTCATCTGTCTGCATATTTCAAGACATGGCTTATGGGATTGTACTGAGAGACCCAATGGGCTATATGATTCTCTCATCATCCCTCTCATCACTTGAAAAAACATGTACTAAAAACGTATACATATACTAAGAAATCAATCAATCCGCCATCATAAACACAATGGAAAAATCGAATGATTTATTATTGAAATATTGAAATAGCATTGGTGACCAAGAAAAACAAATTCATACAATTTAAAGGCCAAGTGGCAAATAATAATGCAGACACTAGGGATGGGGGTGTGAGCATGTGGGTCTGGGCAGATGAGATTAAGAAATTGTTTGTGTGAGTCTGTAAGTTGTTGTTTATATATATACGTTTGTATATGGAGTAAAAAATGTATAAAGACATATTATAAATAATGGGCTGTAAAATAAAGGGTTACCAAAAATCTTTGGTCATGAAAACTATTGTACAGTATAGGCAATTAGGATCTACGGACAAATACTCCAGAAGCATCAGCATTGCATATTCATATTCATATACAGCACCTATGTTTACTATATACTTCTACACTGACTATCTGGAGCCAAAGCCAAAGCCTCTCTGAGGGTGAGATACTTTCTGTGTTCCATTCGCTGTACTTGCATGCTCCAGAGCAGGTAAATGGAGCACGGAACTGGGCGAATTGAGCATGGGAAAGCATGGCGCACAGGAGAACGCTGAATACAACATAGCCATACTCTCAATCTGGAGCTCTGAGTGCAAAAGGTGGTGACATCACAATCACACACTGACTCACTGACCTTCCGCTGATCCTACATCCAGAACACGGAGCCTGTTAGAGAGTACTCAACAGTCATTGGCTGCTCTCATTTTCACAACACATAAATCAAGGAGGATGAAAAACGAGTCAATATCTGACTCCTTGAATTATGGAAAACATTAATAGTCTGGTTTAGTTGGCCTCCTAAACATTTGTCTACCAGTTCTAGGCTCATGTAGTTGAATGAGAGAAACAGAAGTTAGGCATGGACTTTCACCTCACGGTAAAGGTGTAATCTGCAATAATTTGATGTTCAAATAAATTACAGATTGTGGCTTCAAATCCTTCAGGAGAAAGATTGAGCAGCAAGACTCTGACTTGGAAACACCTCAATCAGCTGTGTCACTCCCAGGCTGCCATAGGGTCATAAGCAATAGATCAGCATCGCCGATATGACAGAATGGTATAGTCTTGTTCTCCTTGAAGAGGAGAAAAGCTACCTCTACAGCTAGCTGACATCAGCCTGTTTGATGCTCTTCTGTCGCTAGGCTATAGGGAGCAACCCTCAGTTATAAATTACTCCCCTCCCCGCTTACACAAGAGTATGAACGAGTCACTGGCATTATTTCAAAAGGGGAATGACATGTGTTATTTTAACCACCTGTTGATACATGAAAAAAGAAAAGTGCTTGGATACGCCCTCACCTTGCCTCTAAATCAATACAAGGCCCTGCAAAACATTTGTGTGTTTAAAAGAGAGGGCCAACAGAACACTCAAGACCTCATCACCCTAAAGTAGGCTTCATTAATTATGCATTGTAATTTTCCCCTATTGCTCATGCACGCCTCTGCTCTGACTTCCGGAAACACACTACGAAGACAAGTTTCTAACATTCTCATATCTGTTATTAGATCTTATGAATTCCAAACACTTACCGGAGGACCTGGGTCTCCTTTGGGGCCGGGAAAAGCCTCGTCATAGTCTCTGTAGAAGTAGTCTGGTTCCTCGTATCCATAGTCGTAGCCTTCCATGCCCACATCGTAGGCCCCTTCCTGGCCATGCTCCTCTGAGGTGTCCACCTGGTTCTCCCGGTACAGTGTGGTGCTGTTGGGTCTGAGCTTGGTGTCCACGAGGTGGTTAGTGGGCTGGGGCTGAGAGTCTCTAGGCCTGGAGCTGTTCCTCAGGCCCTCCTTCAAGCGGCTCTGCCTGACAGGGGAGATCAGGCCTGGGTTGGCTGTGGTGACCCGTTGGGGCCTCCTGGGGCTCCTCTCCTCTTCCTCCTCCTCTGTGTCATTCTCAGACTGGGGAGACCGCCTGCTGAAGCCCCCTGTTGGGCTGGATCCGGAGCTGGAGTTGGTACTCCTGTGTGTGATGCCCATGGCCTTCAGCCCACTGAGAGTGCCTGAGGACGGGCCAATGGGGCCTGCTGTGGGTGTATGGATAGAGGTGAGGTGCTCCAGCAGGAAGCTCTGGGTCTGGGTCCTGACCCCCAGGTGAGACTGCTCTGAGGGGCTTAAATACGGTATTCCAGACCCCTCCAGGGAGGGGCTGGGGGCTGATCCGGCCAGGTTGGTGGACTGCTGGGAGTCTACAGCCAGGGAGAGGGGCACCACCACAGTCTGGGATGCTGGAGAAGGAGGAATAGGGGAGAAAGCCAGGGAGCCAGAAACTTCCATATCCAAGCTGGAGGGTGGCGGTGGCGATCGGAAAGTGTCAGCCAGCCGGCACTGTTTTTTAAGGTAGTGGCAGTAATGCGCAGCAGCCTGGGCTGAAGGGTAGATGTCCAGCTGGCATATGAGGCCATGGAACTGGGCTGCTTTAGACTTCATCCTTCCTAGGGTGAGCAGGCCTCTGGATCCGGACCCCAGCACATGTGCCCGGGTCAGCGTCTGTTCTCGCTGCTGCACCGCCCCGCAGTCCGCATGGAACGAAACTGAGCGCGGCCGCACGCTCACGGCGAAAGAGTGCTGCCACCCGTCGTGCACGTTGTAGGTGAAATAGACAGAGGCCTTTTCGCCGGTGTACACCACCACCTTCCTGGGCAGCAGCTGGATGCCAAACTGCAGCTTGTCCCTGCCGTCACGCACACTGAAAAGGAAAGCATTGTTCGCTCGCCAGGAGCTTAGGCTAACCACGACAGAAAACTCTTCACCGAGCTCCGGCGGGAACAGACCCCCCGTAGCAGCTTCAATGTGGGCGTCCGGGCTGAGTAGGACCCCGGCTCCTGGGGGAGAGGAAGAAGGAGAGTGAAGGGAGGAGGAGGGGGAAGAGGAGCTGGTCCCTGGGGAGAGGGTGTCTCTGCTGCCGGTGAGGCCCAGCCAATGGAGGATATCGACACCTGCGGAGCAGAGAGGGGAGAGAGGTCAGTTAGACAGCCAGACAGACACTTGCAACATCTTCAAACCTTACAAACAGTGATAGGAAGAGGACATTAGCACCATCACTCTACACTCATAGAAAAAACGGTTCCAAAAGGGTTCTTTGGCTGTCCCCATAGGAGAACCCTTTTTAGTTCCTGGTAGAACCCTTTTAGGTTCCAGGTAAAACTGTTGTTTTGGATTCCAGGTAGAACCATCTGTGGAAAGAGTTTTACATGGAACCCAAAAGGGTTCTACCTGGAACCAAAGGGTTCTACCAGGAACCAAAAAGGGTTCTTCAAAGGGGTCTCCTATGGGGACAGCTAAAGAACCCTTTTGGTACCATTTTTTCTAAGAGTGTAGGAGGAGATCCAGGTAGAAAAGGAGATGAAGGAAGAAGAAGAAGGAACAAAGTAAGGAACACAAGTAGAAGAAGCACAGGAAGTGAATGAAGTGAATAAATAGGTGGAAGGTCTGATCAAGGCTTGGCCGCCATGACATCACAGATTACCCATAATCCTCCTCAGACAGCCAGGCCAGTGAGCGAGGCAGCTGGGGGCCAGATGATTCCAGACAGGGGACTACACAGGGATAGATGGTACAGTACAGTACTATCACACAGTAGTGTGTGCGTGTGTGTGTGTGTGTGTGTGTGTGTGTGTGTGTGTGTGTGTGTGTGTGTGTGTGTGTGTGTGTGTGTGTGTGTGTGTGTGTGTGTGCGTGTATGTTTGTGTGTGTGTGTGTGTGTGTTTCAAACAGCCTGTTTGAATCAATCTGCCAACAGAGATTCATGATCCTCTCTTTCTTAACAAGCTGAGTCATGAATTTTCCTCTCTCCCAGGTGATTCCTCAAACTACATGTCTGACCTGCTGACATTGAAGTACAGCAGGAGAACAGCGTTTAAAAATGAGTTTAAAAGTAGTGGAAAGAGTTTCTCAGCATGGTAGTTAGCTAGGCTTTGAATCAGGGAATAACGGGGTTAGAGGGAAACATTACACTCTTAGAAAAAAGGGTTCCAAAAAGGTTATTTGGCTTTCCCCATAGGAGAAGCCTTTTTGGTTCCAGGTAGAAACTTTTTGGGTTCCATGTAGAACTCTTTGTGGAAAGGGTTCTACATGGAACCCAAAAGGGTTCTACCTGGAACCAAAAAGGTTTATTCAAAGGGTTTTTCTATGGGGACAGCCAAAGAACACTTCAAGGTTCTAGATAGCACCTTTTTTTTGTACAAATGTCAACAACATGGCACAATATTTTCGTAAGAGCACAATATGACAAATGAGAACAAAGAGGTATGAAATATGTTATGAACATTCAAATGCATATCAAATCCAAGATGATGTAGCAGTAGAACGTATCTGTTTGTCCTTGTCTTATCCCGTGTAAATAGCCGGTCTTCTTCGTATATACTTTAATCTCACTTTCTATCTACGAACTAAATATACTTTCCCGCATCCCGCCTCACCCAATGTGGTACGGATCTGCTATTTTTATTCCTTATAACTGGAACCTCCATCAGGAGCTAGCCAGCTAACTAGCTACTAGTCTTTGTTAACCACGGCTAGCGGTCTTGACCTTTAGCTCGGTCACCAGCCAGCCTTAGCTCGGACAACACCTGCCTGCCTGCTCAGCGCGATATCAACCCAGAGCATATCGGACTACTTCTCTCTACCAATCACCGGATTCCTGCCGCTCTGGATCATTACACCGGATCATCGCAGATAGCTAGCTGCAAACGAGTGGCTACTGTTAGCTAATGCCTCTGTTCCGAAGCAAGCACCAGCTAGCCTTGAGCTAGCCTTGAGCTAGGCCCATATACCAGCTAATTCTAGGGCTACAATACCTCCTTTGCCAATTGGCCTGGACCCTTTATTGTCGACACGGAGCCCCGCCGATCCATCACGACTGGACTGCCGACATGGTCTCAACAGGCTATTCAGTTATGTTGTCGCCGAAGAACCATCTACTAGCCCAGGCTAGGCCCGCTGTGTCCTCTGCTCGCCTAGCGTAGTAGTGACTACCGAACAGCACCCTGACTCACCTATTGCTGCTCTTTTGACCCTATGATCACTGTAACAGTTCCACTCTGCCTATTCATCGCCATTTACCCATTGTTGTCTTAGCTCTCCTGATCAACACCTGTGTTTGCTTTATGCCTCTCTCTAATGTCAATATGCCTTGTCTACTGCTGTCTTGGCTAGTTCTTATTGTTTTATTTCACTGTAGAGCCCTCAGTCCCGCTCAAAATGCCTTAGATAGCTCTTTTGTCCCACCCCACACACATGCGGAGACCTCACCTGGCTTAATTAACTGGTGCCTCCTGTCATTGTCACTCAACACCTACGTTTACCTCCACCGTACTCACATCCTACCATACCATTGTCTGCACATTATGCCCTGAATCTATTCTCTTCAGATTTCTTCAAGAAATCTGCTCCTTTAATTCTCTGTCCCCAACGCACTAGACGACCAGTTCTTATAGCCTTTAGCCGTACCCTTATCCAACTCCTCCTCTGTTCCTCTGGTGATGTAGAGGTTAGCCCAGGCCCCGTAGCCCCCAGTTTTATCATTTGTTGACTTCTGTAACCGTAAAAGCCTTGGTTTCATGCATGTTAACATCAGAAGCCTCCTCCCTAAGTTTGTTTTATTCACTGCTTTAGCACACTCTGCCAACCCTGATGTCCTAGCCGTGTCTGAATCCTGGCTTAGGAAGGACACCAAAAATTCTGAAGTTTCTATCCCCAACTACAACATTTTCCACCAAGACAGAATTGCAAAAGGGGGTGCAGAAATAGCCTGCTGAGTTCTGCCATGCTATCCAGGTCTGTGCCCAAACAGTTTGAGCTTCTACTTTTGTACTGTTAGGTGACCTCAACTGGGATATGGTTAACACCCCGGCCGTCCTACAATCTAAGCTAGATACCCTCAATCTCACACAAATTATCAAGGAACCTACCAGGTACAACCCTAAATCACTGGCACCCGCATAGATATCAGCCTGACCAACCTGCCCTCTAAATACTTCTCTGCTGTCTTCAACCAGGATCTCAGCGATCACTGCCTCATTGCCAGTGTCCGCAATGGGTACGCGGTCAAACGACCACCCTCCATCACTGTCAAACGCTCCCTAAAACACTTAATTGAGCAGGCCTTTCTAATCGACCTGGCCCGGGATCCTGGAAGGATATTGACCTCATTCTGTCAGTAGAGGATGCCTGGTTGTTATTTATAAGTGCATTCCTCACCATCTTAATTCAGGATCGGTGGGTCCCCTGCGGGACGGTTGAGCTAACGTAGGCTAATGCGATTAGCATGAGGTTGTAAGTAACAAGAACATTTCCCAGGACATAGACATATCTAATATTGGCAGAAAGCTTAAATTCTTGTTAATCTAACTGCACTGTCCAATTTACAGTAGCTATTACAGTGAAAGAAAAGCATTGTATTGTTTGAGGAGAGTGCACAGTTTTGAACATGAAAAGTTATTAATAAACAAATTAAGCACATTTGGGCAGTCTTGACGCAACATTTTGAACAGGAATGCAATGGTTCATTGTATCAGTCTAAAACTTTGCACACACAGTGCTGCCATCTAGTGGCCAACATCTAAATTGCACCTGGGCTGGAATAATACATTATGGCCTTTCTCTTGCATTTCAAAGATGATGTTACAAAAAAATTACAATAGTTTTTTTCTTTGTATTATCTTTTATCAGATCTAATGTGTTATATTCTCCTTCATTCCTTTCACATTTCCACAAACTTCAAAGTGTTTCCTTTCAAATGGTACCAAGAAAATACATATCCTTGCTTCAGGGCCTGAGCTACAGGCAGTTAGATTTGGATATGTAATTTTAGGCAAAAATTGGGAAATAAAGGGTCCGATCCTTAAGAGGGTTTAAATAAGCATGCCCCACTCAAAAAATGTACAACTAAGAACAGATATAACCCTTCGTTCACTCCAGACTTAACTGCCCTTGACCAGCACAATAACATCCTGTGGCATACTGCATTAGAATCGAATAGCCCCCGCGATATGCAACAGGCAGTCAGGAAAGCAAAGGCTAGCTTTTTCAAACAGAAATTTGCATCCTGTAGCACAAACTCCAAAATGTTCTGGGACACTGTAAAGCCCATGGAGAATAAGAGCTGCCCACTGCAATGAGGCTAGGAAACTGTCACCACAGATAAATCTACGATAATTGAGAAGCATTGAGAAGCATTTTTTTACGGCTGGCCATGTTTTCCACCTGGCTACCCCTACCCTGGTCAACAGCTCTGCACCCCCCACAGCAACTTGCCCAAGCCTCCCCCATTTCTCCTTCACCCAAATCCAGATAGCTGATGTTCTGAAAGAGCTGCAAAATCTGGACCCCTACAAATCAGCTGGGCTAGACAATCTGGATGCTCTCTTTCTAAAATTATCCGCCGCAAAGGTTGCAACCCTTATTACTAGCCTGTTCAACCTCTCTTTCATATTGTCTGAGATCCCTAAAGATTGGAAAGCTGCCGCGGGCATCCCCCTCTTCAAAGGCGGAGACACTCTAGACCCAAACTTTTACAGACCTATATCTATCCTACCTTACCTTTCTAAAGTCTTCGAAAGCCAAGTTAACAAACAGATCACCGACCATTTCGAATCTTACCGTACCTTCTCCGCTATGCAATCTGGTTCATGGGTGGTTCATGGGTGCACCTCAGCCACGCTCAAGGTCCTAAATGATATCATAACCGCCATCGATAAAAGACAATACTGTGCAGCCGTCTTCATCGACCGGGCCAAGGCTTTCGACTCTGTCAATCACTGCATACTCATCGGCAGACTCAAGAGCCTTGGTTTCTCAAATGACTGCCTCGCCTGGTTCACCAACTACTTCAGTGTGTCAAATCGGAGGGCCTTTTGTCCGGACCTCTGGCAGTCTCTATGGGGATGCCACAGGGTTCAATTCTCGGGCCGACTCTTTTCTCTGTATACATCAATGATGTCGCTCTTGCTGCTGGTGATTCTCTGATCCACCTCTACGCAGATGACACCATTCTGTATACTTCTGGCCCTTCTTTGGACACTGTGTTACAAACCTCCAGACGAGCTTCAATGCCATACAACACTCCTTCCGTGTCCTCCAACTGCTCTTAAATGCAAGTAAAACTAAATGCATGCTCTTCAACCGATCGCTGCCCGCACCCGCCCTCCCGTTTAGCATCACTACTCTGGATGGTTCTGACTTAGAATATGTGGACAACTACAAATACCTAGGTGTCTGGTTAGACTGTAAACTCTCCTTCCAGATTCACATTAAGCATCTCCAATCCAAAATTAAATCTAGAATTGGCTTCCTATTTCGCAACAAAGCATCCTTCACTCAGGCTGCCAAACATACCCTCGTAATACTGACCATCCTACATATCTTTGACTTTGGCGATGTCACTTACAAAATAGCCTCCAACACTCTACTCAGCAAATTGGATGCAGTCTATCACAGTGCCATCCGTTTTGTCACCTTAACCCCATATACTACCCACCACTGCGACCTGTATGCTCTTCTAGGCTGGCCCTCGCTTCATATTCGTCGCCAAACCCACTGGCTCCAGGTCATCTATAAGTAGTTGCTAGGTAAATCCCCGCCTTATCTCACCTCACTGGTCACCATAGCAGCACCCGCCCGTAGCACACGCACAGCAGGTATATTTCACTGGTCATCCCCAAAGCCAACTCCTCATTTGGCCGCCATTCCTTCCAGTTCTCTGCTGCCAATGACTGGAACGAATTGCAAAAATCACTGAAGCTGGAGTCTTATATCTCCCTCACTAACTTTAAGCATCAGCTGTCAGAGCAGCTTACCGATCATTGCACCTGTACACAGTCCATCTGTAAATAGTCCACCCAACTACCTCATCCCCATATTGTTATTTTTTTCTTCTTCATTGCACCCCAGTATCTCTACTTGCACATTCATCTTCTGCACAGCTATCACTCCAGTGTTTAATTGCTAAATTGTAATTATTTCGCCACTATGGCCTATTTATTGTCTTACCTCCCTAATCTTACTACATTTGCACACACTGTATATAGATTTTTCTATTGCATTATTGACTGTACATTTGTTTATCCCATGTGTAACTCTGTGTTGTTTGTGTCGCACTGCTTTGCTTTATCTTGGCCAGGTCGCAGTTGTAAATGAGAACTTGTTCTCAACTGGCCTACCTGGTTAAATAAAGGTGAAAAAAATTATTATAAAAAATCTAAAGGAATCAAGACTCAATGGTTTTACTGACTGTGTGTGTATGTGTGTGGGTGTGTGTGTGTTTGTGTTTGTGTGTGTGTAAGAGAGGGAGAAACTGGCAGACTAAG
Source organism: Salmo salar (assembly GCF_965601325.2). NCBI lineage: Eukaryota > Metazoa > Chordata > Actinopteri > Salmoniformes > Salmonidae > Salmo > Salmo salar. Next base: position 44,908,525 of record NC_138300.1, read on the forward strand.
GCAGTAACTCAGTGGAATCCAGGAAACAGGAAAATGTCGGTGGGGAGATCCTGGGAGGAGGACGGGGAAGAGGAGAAGGAGGAAGAGGAGGAGAAGGAGGATGAGGAAAGTAGGAGGAAGAGGAGAAGGAGGAGAAGGAAGCAGAGAAGGAAAAGTAAGAGGAGGAACAGGTAGAGGAGGAGGGAGGAGGGATTAGGGAGGGAGGAGAGCGGGAGGAGGAGAAGTGAGGTGGGAGTAGGAGGAGGGAGGAGGATGGAGGAGGATGAGGAGGAGGAGGGAGAGGAGCAGTGGAAGGTATTTTCATTGCTAATCAAGAGATGCAAGCTTTCTTTGAAAAAGCTTCTCCCCTTGCTCAGGGATCTGTTCAGGGATCTGCTCAGGGATCTGTTCAGAGATTTGTTCGGGGGTCTTAGTCACAAAGTCTGTTTTATTGATTTGGCAGAACAAGAGGGAACATAACTCAGCCAGTGGTTTGCACACACACACACACACACACACACACACACACACACACACACACACACACACACACACACACACACACACACACACACACACACACACACACACACACACACACACACACACACACACAACCAGTGTTTTGAATTTAAAATTAGGCTTCTACAGTGTGTTGTCACAGCAGGTTCAACGTGGTCGTAAATACTAAAGTAAAAAAATATTTTTTACTGAAAACTTCTCTGGGGGCATGCAAAACAGAAAATAGTCAAGAACGCAGACTAAAAACGCAGGTAAAAACTCTGACATCAAAGCCGTAACACAGCTATTTTAGAATGAGTCGCACATGTATGACGTATGACGTCGACACCTTTCACCTTGGTCACGGGTCAAATTGAACAGACAATAACTTATTTAGAAAAGCGTGGTATAAATGTGGGGAGGAAGGGGTAACAGATGGTGACTGACGTTTACCTTTGTAGCTTTTGTATTTTTAACATGTTCACATGGAAACACTTAGGAAAAAGCATTAAGGATTCAGTGATCATAACATAATCAAATGTTATTAGCATCGTCTAAAATGGGGATCCAAACTGTGGGGGGGGGGGGGGTTGAGTGGGTATGGTGCAGGGTGTCTGTGGTTTACTAGCTTTAGGTGAATACCATTGCTCGGAATCAGCCAAAAGGTTGCTTTGTCCGTCCATCCATAGAGGCCTTGGAAAATACAGAGACTGAGTGAGTAAACGTGCCTCACAGTGCTCATGTCTGAGTTCATGTGCTTATGAGGTCCTCTCTTTCCTAGACCTGCCTGCAGCCCGGGGACTAGTTGTGTATGCAGCCTGGGGATTAGTTGTGTTGGCAGACTGGGGACTAGTTGTGTATGCAGCCTGGCAACTAGTTGTGTATGCAGACTGGGGACTAGCTGTGTATGCAGCCTGGGGACTAGTGGTGTATGCAGCCTGGGGACTAGCTGTGTATGCAGCCTGGGGACTAGTTGTGTTTGCAGCCTGGCAACTAGTTGTGTATGCAGCCTGGCAACTAGTTGTGTATGCAGCCTGGCAACTAGTTGTGTATGCAGACTGGGGACTTGTGGTGTATGCAGACTGGAGACTAGTTGTGTATGCAGCCTGGGGACTAGTTGTGTATGCAGCCTGGGAACTAGTGTGTCTGCAGCCTGGGAACTAGTGTGTCTGCAGCCTGGGGACTAGTTGTGTATGCAGCCTGGGAACTAGTGTGTCTGCAGCCTGGGAACTAGTGTGTCTGCAGCCTGGGGACTAGTAGTGTATGCAGCCTGGGAACTAGTTGTGTATGCAGAATGGGGACTAGTTGTGTATGCAGCCTGGGGACTAGTTGTGTATGCAGCCTGGGGACTAGTTGTGTATGCAGCCTGGGAACTAGTGTGTCTGCAGCCTGAGGACTAGTTGTGTATGCAGCCTGGGAACTAGTTGTGTATGCAGAATGGGGACTAGTTGTGTATGCAGCCTGGGGACTAGTGGTGTATGCAGAATGGGGATTAGTTGTGTATGCAGCCTGGGGACTAGTTGTGTATGGAGCCTGCGGACTAGTTGTGTATGCAGAATGGGGATTAGTTGTGTATGCAGCCTGGGGACTAGTTGTGTATGCAGCCTGGGGACTAGTTGTGTATGCAGCCTGGGGACTAGCTGTGTATGCAGCCTGGGGACTAGTGGTGTATGCAGCCTGGGGACTAGCTGTGTATGCAGCCTGGGGACTAGTTGTGTATGCAGCCTGGGGACTAGTTGTGTATGCAGCCTGGGGACTAGTTGTGTCTGCAGCCTGGGGACTAGTTGTGTATGCAGCCTGGGGACTAGTTGTGTCTGCAGAATGGAGACTAGTTGTGTATGCAGCCTGGGACTAGTTGTGTATGCAGACTGGGGACTAGTTGTGTATGCAGCCTGGGGACTAGCTGTGTATGCAGCCTGGGGACTAGTGGTGTATGCAGCCTGGGGACTAGCTGTGTATGCAGCCTGGGGACTAGTTGTGTATGCAGTCTGGGGACTAGTTGTGTATGCAGCCTGGGGACTAGTGGTGTATGCAGCCTGGGGACTAGCTGTGTATGCAGCCTGGGGACTAGTTGTGTTTGCAGCCTGGCAACTAGTTGTGTATGCAGCCTGGCAACTAGTTGTGTATGCAGCCTGGCAACTAGTTGTGTATGCAGACTGGGGACTTGTGGTGTATGCAGACTGGAGACTAGTTGTGTATGCAGCCTGGGGACTAGTTGTGTATGCAGCCTGGGAACTAGTGTGTCTGCAGCCTGGGAACTAGTGTGTCTGCAGCCTGGGGACTAGTTGTGTATGCAGCCTGGGAACTAGTTGTGTATGCAGAATGGGGACTAGTTGTGTATGCAGCCTGGGGACTAGTTGTGTATGCAGCCTGGGAACTAGTGTGTCTGCAGCCTGAGGACTAGTTGTGTATGCAGCCTGGGAACTAGTTGTGTATGCAGAATGGGGACTAGTTGTGTATGCAGCCTGGGGACTAGTGGTGTATGCAGAATGGGGATTAGTTGTGTATGCAGCCTGGGGACTAGTTGTGTATGGAGCCTGCGGACTAGTTGTGTATGCAGAATGGGGATTAGTTGTGTATGCAGCCTGGGGACTAGTTGTGTATGCAGCCTGGGGACTAGTTGTGTATGCAGCCTGGGGACTAGCTGTGTATGCAGCCTGGGGACTAGTGGTGTATGCAGCCTGGGGACTAGCTGTGTATGCAGCCTGGGGACTAGTTGTGTATGCAGCCTGGGGACTAGTTGTGTATGCAGCCTGGGGACTAGTTGTGTCTGCAGCCTGGGGACTAGTTGTGTATGCAGCCTGGGGACTAGTTGTGTCTGCAGAATGGAGACTAGTTGTGTATGCAGCCTGGGGACTAGTTGTGTATGCAGACTGGGGACTAGTTGTGTATGCAGCCTGGGGACTAGCTGTGTATGCAGCCTGGGGACTAGTGGTGTATGCAGCCTGGGGACTAGCTGTGTATGCAGCCTGGGGACTAGTTGTGTATGCAGTCTGGGGACTAGTTGTGTATGCAGCCTGGGGACTAGTGGTGTATGCAGCCTGGGGACTAGCTGTGTATGCAGCCGGGGGACTAGTGGTGTAGCCTGGGGATTAGTTGTGTATGCAGCCTGGAGACTAGTTCTGTATGCAGCCCGGGGACTAGTTGTGTATGCAGCCTGGGGACTAGTTGTGTATGCAGCCTGGGGACTAGTTGTGTATGCAGCCTGGGGACTAGTGGTGTATGCAGCCTGGGGACTAGTGGTGTATGCAGACTGGGGACTAGTTGTGTATGCAGCCTGGGGACTAGCTGTGTATGCAGCCTGGGGACTAGTTGTGTATGCAGCCTGGGGACTAGCTGTGTATGCAGCCTGGAGACTAGTTCTGTATGCAGCCCGGGGACTAGTTGTGTATGCAGACTGGGGACTAGTTGTGTATGCAGCCTGGGGACTAGTTGTGTAGGCATCCCAAATGGCACCCTATTCCCTATTTAGTGCATTGCCTTTGACTAGGGCCTGTAGTGCACTAAATAGGGAAAAAGGGTACCATTTGGGATGCAGACTAAGTATCTGCAATATATCTCTCCTTTCCTCTTCTCTTCTCTCCCTTCTTTTCCTTTCCTTTCCTTTCCTTTCCTTTCCTTTCCTTTCCTTTCCTTTCCTTTCCTTTCCTTTCCTTTCCTTTCCTTTCCTTCCTTTCCTTTCCTCTCCTCTCCTCTCCTCTCCTCTCCTCTCCTCTCCTCTCCTCTACTCTACTCTACTCTACTCTACTCTACTCTACTCTCCTCTCGCTAGCTGTACAGCAAAGAGAATCGATGTCCTTGACATTCTTTGCCTGGGGTAACATTAGCCAGGATTCCAAGCTGTCTCATTATGTGAAGACAAGCTGCCCTAGCCCAGTCCTCAGACAGTCACTAAGCATTCTGCTCTGTTCTGCATTCCTCCTCCTCCTCTTCTTATGATGGATTGAACCTGCTGTGTAGTGGTGGTGTAGTGTTGGTGGTGGTGGGGTCTACAATGATATAAAGACAGAATAATAGCATACAGTAGCAGTCAAAAGTTTGGACACACCTACTCATTCAAGGGTTTTTCTTTATTTTTACTATTTTCTACATTGTAGAATAATAGTGAAGACATCAAAACTATGAAATAACACATATGGAATCATGTAGTAACCAAAAATGTGTTAACCTGTTAGGGCTAGGGGGCAGTATTGACACGGCTAGATCAAAAACGTACCCGATTTAATCTGGTTACTACTCCTGCCCAGTAACTAGAATATGCATATAATTATTGGCTTTGGATAGAAAACACCCTAAAGTTTCTAAAACTGTTTGAATGGTGTCTGTGAGTATAACAGAACTCCTATGGCAGGCCAAAACCTGAGAAGATTTCAAGCAGGAAGTGGCCTGTCTGAGAAGTAGTGTTTCATCTTGGCTCTTTTTATTGAAGACTTTTATTGAAGATCTGTGCAATAACGTGACACTTCCTACGTCTTCCATAGGGTCTCAGAGCCCGGGAAAACGTTGAACGATATCGAGGCAGGCTCTGGCTGAAACACTTTATCGCTTTTGGCAAGTAGCAACTCAGAGTACTATGGGCTTAGGCGCGTGCCCGCTTCGACCGAATGCTTTGTTTTCCTTTGTCTGTTTATCTAAACGCAGATTCCCGGTCGGAATATTATCGCTTTTTTATGAGAAAAATGGCATAAAAATTGATTTTAAACAGCGGTTGACATGCTTCGAAGTACGGTAATGGAATATTTAGAATTCTTTTGTCACGAATTGCGCCATGCTCGTCACCCTTATTTAGCCTTTAGGATAGTGTCTAGAACGCACGAACAAAACGCCGCTGTTTGGATATAACGATGGATTATTTTGGACCAAACCAACATTTGTTATTGAAGTAGAAGTCCTGGGAGTGCATTCTGACGAAGACAACCTAGGTAAGAACATTTTTCTTATAGTAAATCTGACTTTGATGAGTGCTAAACCTGCTGGGTGTCTAAATAGCTAGCCCTGTGATGCCGGGCTATCTACTGAGAATATTGCAAAATGTGCTTTCACCGAAAAGCTATTTTAAAATCGGACATATCGAGTGCATAGAGGAGTTCTGTATCTATAATTCTTAAAATAATTGTTATGCTTTTTGTGAATGTTTATCGTGAGTAATTTAGTAAATTCACCGGCAGTGTTCGGTGGGAATGCTAGTCACATGCTAGTCACATGCTAATGTAAAAAGCTGGTTTTTGATATAAATATGAACTTGATTGAACAAAACATGCATGTATTGTATAACATAATGTCCTAGGGTTGTCATCTGATGAAGATCATCAAAGGTTAGTGCTACATTTAGCTGTGGTTTGGGTTTATGTGACATTATATGCTAGCTTGAAAAATGGGTGTCTGATTATTTCTGGCTCGGTACTCTGCTGACATAATCTAATGTTTTGCTTTCGTTGTAAAGCCTTTTTGAAATCGGACAGTGTGGTTAGATTAACGAGAGTCTTATCTTTAAAATGGTGTAAAATAGTCATATTTTTTAAAAATTGAAGTAATAGCATATCTAAGGATTTGAATAACGCGCCACAGGATTAAACTGGCTGTTGAGTATGCCAAGAGTGTGCAAAGCTGTCATCAAGGCAAAGGGTGGCTACTTTGAAGAATCTCAAATATAAAATATATTTTGATTTGTTTAACACTTTTTTGGTTACTAATTGATTGCATATGTGTTATTTCATAATTTTGATGTTTCACTATTATTCTACAATGTAGAAAATAGTAAAATAAAGAAAAACCCTTCAATGAGTAGGTGTGTCCAAACTTTTGACTGGTACTGTACTATCGGTGGTGGTAAAGGACTTGGAGCAACCATGACTGCCTGGGTTTAGCCTGAGTTGAGCCTGACTCAGGGGAGGGGAGCTGGGTATAGACCTGCCTCAGGAGGAGTGGAGCTGGGGGGGGCCTGCCTCAGGAGGAGTGGAGCTGGGGATAGGCCTGCCTCAGAAGGAGTGGAGCTGGGGAAGGCCTGCCTCAGGAGGAGTGGAGGTGGGGATAGGCCTGCCTCAGGAGGAGTGGAGCTGGGGATAGGCCTGCCTCAGGAGGAGTGGAGCTGGGGGAGGCCTGCCTCAGGAGGAGTGGAGCTGGGGGAGGCCTGCCTCAGGAGGAGTGGAGCTGGGGATAGGCCTGCCTCAGGAGGAGTGGAGCTGGGGAAGGCCTGCCTCAGGAGGAGTGGAGCTGGGGGAGGCCTGCCTCAGGAGGAGTGGAGCTGGGGATAGGCCTGCCTCAGGAGGAGTGGAGCTGGGGATAGGCCTGTCTCAGGAGGAGTGGAGGTGGGGGAGGCCTGCCTCAGGAGGAGTGGAGCTGGGGGAGGCCTGCCTCAGGAGGAGTGGAGCTGGGGGAGGCCTGCCTCAGGAGGAGTGGAGCTGGGGTTGGCCTGCCTCAGGAGGAGTGGAGCTGGGGGAGGCCTGCCTCAGGAGGAGTGGAGCTGGGGCTGGGCCTGCCTCAGGAGGAGTGGAGCTGGGGGAGGCCTGCCTCAGGAGGAGGAGTGGAGCCAATTCATGTTGGAAGCATATGGAATATATCTGGCGTGTCCTCTGTAATATCCATGTTGAGTGGCCAGCCCCCATCAGTGCACTGTTTTATTCAAGTTGAGTGTCAGCCAGGGGGGAAAGTAAGGCGGCACGGTCTGGTATGGCGTCCCGGCAAAATAAATAGTGGGGGTACGTTGTATAGGTAAAGCGTGAGCCTATCACAATTAATACAACATGCCATAGGCTATGACACCATTCATTACCATTACTGCATGTCAGCCGCATGAAAAATGACTGAAATGACTGGAAACCAGGTGCTCTACGCTCCAAATTGCGTTGTAGTTTGAGGAGAACACTTACATTTTGTGAAGGCGGAGGTGAAGGTTCAGGCTACAAGTGTAGGCCTAATGACAATCACAGAATATTATTACAATACACATAGATGTTTTTTAGCAACTGTCTCTTTCCATGCATCACATTAAAGGTGCACTGTTGGGTATTTTGTGAGTGAACAAATGTGCGTGGGTAGCCTACAGGAGTGCCTTTGTTAAGTGATTGTATGACATCCAGATGAAATCATCATGACTGGTTGTGTTTAGGCCACATTAAAAGGCATAGGCGGTGTGTCCATAAGGCTAGGGGAAGCTAAGCTGTCCCGAAAGTAAATAGAATTATATTGCCAAAATTATATAGCCTAATTAGCTGTCCTGTCTATACAGAAATAAATACAATCATTCAAAATAGGCTACAACACCAGAAAGCATGAGGATCATTAGCTTACATTTGTTTTTTTTGCTGAGGATTGTTTTAAATCACATAACCTACAGTCGGAAGGCCCCACAATTTGTGCAGCGCACTGCAAATAACAAATAGATTATTGTTGAGTTGTGACTGTCAGTGAAAAGCAGACACCCATCACAGTATTTAAAAATACAATCGATGAAATACTATTTGGAAACCAAATGGCTATTGCTGTAAAGAGATGACAATGAAAAGACTCCAATCTGTCTTTTAGTTATTTTAACTTAATTGAGCGAACAGTAGCCTATCTTATTGGTACCAGCAGAGAACATCGGCCACATCCCCAGTGAGAAGCTATCCTGTAATTTTTGTAGCAGGCCTATTTTTTTAAATGCATGCGCGCACTTGGGTGTCCAGTACCGGTAAGAAATTACATCTACTTTCACCTCTGGTGTCAGCCAAGGTCTGGCACCATAATAATATCCTTAGCAGAAGTAAGCCTAGTAGTTTCTGTTTGCTTGTTTTTGCCTCATTACTGTAAAGTGTGTTGAGACCCACGCCACGTGAAACTAGTTTCGAACTTGATTGACAGCAGTTCCTCCTCCAGTGGACAATAACACCGACAGCTAAACATACAACTCTGACTGAACTTGTTGTTGCTCTGCAACGGTCATAGGGGGGAGGAGAGAGGAGAAACAGAAATATGTAATCATCCAACCAAGCCTCTCAACCGCTGTCTCTTTTCCTGATACTTATCTGGAATACTGATGGATATCACCTTATCAACTTATCCGCTGCATCTGTCCAGAGAAAGAGCTGTTGCCAAACACATTAAAGCATTATCTCAGTCTGGTTGACCTTTAGTTTCCCTGTTCTCTTCAGTTTAATTCATTGGTATACTTAGTGAGAGAGAAAGAGAGACAGAGAGAAAGAGAAAGAGAGAGAAACAGAGAGAGAGAAAGAGAGAAACAGAGAGAAACAGAGACAAAGAGAGAGAGAGAGAGAGAGAGAGAGAGAGAGAGAGAGAGAGAGAGAGAGAGAGAAACACAGAGAGAGAGCGAAAAACAGAGAGAGAATATTTGTCCACTGTGACTGACCCAAACTTAAGGAAAGCTTTGACTATGTACAAACTCAGTGAGCATAGCCTTGCTATTGAGAAAGGCCGCTGTACGCAGACATGGCTCTCAAGAAAAGACAGGCTATGTGCACACTGCCCACAAAATGAAGTGGAAACTGAGCTGCACTTCCTAACCTCCTGCCCAATGTATGACCATATTAGAGACACATATTTCCCTCAGATTACACAGACCACAATGAATTTGAAAACAAATCCAATTTTGATAAACTCCCATATCTATTGGGTGAAATTCCACAGTGTGCAATCACAGCAGCAAGATTTGTGACCTGTTGCCACAATAAAATGGCAACCAGTTAAGAGCAAACACCATTGTAAATACAACCCATATTTATGTTTATTTATTTTCCCTTTTGTACTTTAACTATTTGCACATTGTTACAACACTGTATATAGACAAATGTCTTTATTATTTTTGAACTTTTGTGAGTGTAATGTTTACTGTTAATTTTTTTTATTGTATAATTCACTTTTGTTTTTTTTAAAATCTTTTTCACTTGCTTTGGCAAAGTAAAATATGTTTCCCATGCCAATAAAGCCCTTTGAATTTAATTGAAATGAGAGAGAGAGAGAGAGACACACAGGGGGACGTGGGAGAAGGGAAGGAGGCTATTTGGGTTGTCTATACCTGCATTCTAGGACCAGAGGAGCAAGAGCAGACATGTAAGGGAGGGTTTAAAAAAAGAATGGGAAGAGGAGATGAGCTCCCACATGCAGCTGTCCCTCTGACTCATAGGCAGACAGACAGACCCCCTGGCCTCAGCCTGCTTATTCACCATTATGTTATTACTCATACATACATGTATACAAACACAGAGCAATAATAACACATATCAGGGAGAATTCCTGTCCTTGATACTAGGGTAATGTCATAAATCACTTATTTTATGTAATCTCATTCTGTTGGCATGTTTGAACCCTAAAGCAATGACAACAACTTATCAGAAGTGCTGGTATTCTGCAACTCTGCAACCTCAAGAGTCAGTATTCACCCACCCTCTCAGAATGTTTGGTGCCAACAAGTGAAATGTCAATTGCTCAAACTAAGACCCATGTCTATAAAACCCGCACAAGCCCCGGTAACAATCAATACTTTTCATAGCGAAACAGTTTCCATTTGAAGAACAAGGCGTTTGTTCATTTTTGTTGACATCACTTTATAGCTGGAAAATGTAACTTTCTCATCCACAACAGATGAGACAACAAATCCATGGCAACAGAGACGGCTAGTGGATGCGGGGTAGGAATGGGGTTGGTGTATACTGCTACAATGTACAGCTGGAATTAGAGTGGGGGAGTTGGCGGGGGAGGAGGTGGAGGCTGCTTACCTTGTGCTCGGTAGTCTTCTTCTCCAGACAGTACTGCTGTGCATATTGACAGGAGCAAGAGGAGGGTTCTCCTACAGGGAAAAAACAACATAGTCAAAGAAAATGGGAAACCAAACCAATACGGGATATTCTTGATTTGAGTCAATGGATCCAAGTCAGTGATCCCATTAATCATAAAGAAACAAATGAGAAAATAAACATTCTCTATCATAAAGCGGTAACACATATAAGACGCTCTATGTCTTCACTGAAGACCAAACTATTTATTTATCAAACTATTTATCATATTCATTCATTATAAGGGGTCAATTCAGAAATTGTCTTAATGCGCAATCGTCTACAGTACAGTCACGAGCACTGGGAAGCAGTGTCCAACACACAAGAATCAGACTGTATACGTCGTAAATAAACTACTACAACTACAGATGCATACTAAATGTTTCATCCAACTGGCGACCACATTAGTGTTCTGTCACAGCTAACCTAACGTAGGAGGCATAAAATAAATGCGTGAGCGTCATTTATTTATTTCTGGTCAAACTGTCAAACTTCTCTTCCACACTGTTCAACCAATACAGTAAATGTGGAGGAGGAGTTAAGATATCGCCTTGTTAACGTCCGAAAGCGGAAGTCATGTCACAGGCTCTCTTTCCATTTCCCCTGAAAACCGGACGCATCCGATTGTTTTCCACCCCCGCTGAGGGAGTGTCACAGCTGATATACTCTGAGCTGTTGTCCCTCTGGCTCCTAGCAGGTTTGGGTGGATGGTTGGGGGGTTGGGGGGGGGGGGTTTACCAGAAAATAGCGATGACAAATAGGGGGTCTGGTCTATACCACCGAGACGCCACTTGTTTTCCTGGCTAGGGAGAAGGGCTACTCTGTCACTGCCAAAACCCCACCATACCCCTCCTCCTGCCTCTACACACATGGACAGGGGGTTCCATTGGAGAACAAACAGTAGTCCCACAAGGGAGATTCCCACTGACTGACCCCACCTCTAGAGGGCACTGCCCACCACAAACTGCTCTGCGTCAACCCTAACTGCATGGAGAGACATACTGAGTTTACAAACTGTTGATGGGCAGAGATTCACTCATGTCCTACTGTAAACAACATCACAGGATTATACCACTCATATCCCATATTCCTTTGTAGTATCACCTTAAAAATGTCAGGCACATCCATCTCTACTGTAGTATGGGTGGCAGCAACACATACGCCTAGGTAAGATAGGGGAGTTTACCATTCACATTCCAAATAACGTGATATCACTTCAAACATATGTTGAAGGATTCTTTCTAGTCTCACCTCTTATAGAACTTTCAATAAGCCGCCATGTCAATCATTCTGCTTCTCTATGCTGGAGACAATATATTCATGGCTATAGGTGATTCTCCATGCTGGAGACAATATATAAATGGCTGGAGGTGATTCTCCGTGCTGGAGACAATATATAAATGGCTGGAGATGATTCTCCATGATGGAGACAACATATACATGGCTGGAGGTGATTCTCCATGATGGAGACAATATATAAATGGCTGGAGATGATTCTCCATGATGGAGACAATATATAAATGGCTGGAGGTGATTCTCCATGATGGAGACAACATATACATGGCTGGAGGTGATTCTCCATGATGGAGACAATATATAAATGGCTGGAGATGATTCTCCATGATGGAGACAATATATAAATGGCTGGAGGTGATTCTCCATGATGGAGACAATATATAAATGGCTGGAGATGATTCTCCATGATGGAGACCAATATATAAATGGCTGAAGATGATTCTCCATGCTAGAGACAATATATAAATGGCTGGAGGTGATTCTCCATGATGGAGACAATATATAAATGGCTGAAGATGATTCTCCATGATGGAGACAATATATAAATGGCTGGAGATGATTCTCCATGATGGAGACAATATATAAATGGCTGGAGATGATTCTCCATGATGGAGACAATATATAAATGGCTGAAGATGATTCTCCATGATGGAGACAATATATAAATGGCTGGAGATGATTCTCCATGATGGAGACAATATATAAATGGCTGAAGATGATTCTCCATGATGGAGACAATATATAAATGGCTGAAGATGATTCTCCATGATGGAGACAATATATAAATGGCTGGAGATGATTCTCCATGATGGAGACAATATATAAATGGCTGGAGATGATTCTCCATGATGGAGACAATATATAAATGGCTGAAGATGATTCTCCATGATGGAGACAATATATAAATGGCTGAAGATGATTCTCCATGATGGAGACAATATATAAATGGCTGAAGATGATTCTCCATGATGGAGACAATATATAAATGGCTGGAGATGATTCTCCATGATGGAGACAATATATAAATGGCTGGAGATGATTCTCCATGATGGAGACAATATATAAATGGCTGGAGATGATTCTCCATGATGGAGACAATATATAAATGGCTGGAGATGATTCTCCATGATGGAGACAATATATAAATGGCTGAAGATGATTCTCCATGATGGAGACAATATATAAATGGCTGGAGATGATTCTCCATGATGGAGACAATATATAAATGGCTGAAGATGATTCTCCATGATGGAGACAATATATAAATGGCTGAAGATGATTCTCCATGATGGCAGGCGGAGATGACTCCATGAGGGCCTGCGAGATGATTCTCCATGATGGAGACAATATATAAATGGCTGAAGATGATTCTCCATGATGGAGACAATATATAAATGGCTGAAGATGATTCTCCATGATGGAGACAATATATAAATGGCTGAAGATGATTCTCCATGCTAGAGACAATATATAAATGGCTGAAGTTATTTCTCCATGCTAGAGACAATATATAAATGGCTGGAGATGATTCTCCATGATGGAGACAATATATAAATGGCTGAAGGTATTTCTCCATGCTAGAGACAATATATAAATGGCTGAAGGTATTTCTCCATGCTAGAGACAATATATAAATGGCTGAAGGTATTTCTCCATGCTAGAGACAATATATACAGGAGGTGCAGACTAATACAGTACAACCCTTCAGGCAGTAACTATATATTGGACACACTTACATAATAATAATAACATTGAGAATTAATGAGACAGAGAGATGAAGTGTGCATTCTGACCAGACCGAATCAATCAGATTGACAAGAAGTACTGCATGTATACTCATAGCTGTCATGGAAAGCGTAGAAAAGATGCCTTTGGCAGTCCGTTCATATTGATGAGAGTAGTGTTCTAACAAAATGAGAATGGTGCCAATTCAAAGAACCTCAGGATGTTTCACCTGAGCACATTTTCATTTTACCTTTATTTAACTAGGAACAAATTCTTATTTTCTATGATGGTCTAGGAACAGTGGGTTAAATGACTTGTTCAGGGACAGAACAACAGATTTTTATCTTGTCAGGTCGGGGATTTGATCTTGCAACCATCCGGTTACTAGTCCAATGCTCTAACCACTAGGCTACCTGCCGCCCCAATAAGCGATGACATGGGTGAACGTCAAAGAGCTATCAATCTTAAAGCAAACAAACTAATGTCACTAGTGCTCATAATATGACAGTCTGGAATGGTAATCTGAGCTGGTGGAGAGCATCCTCATATTCATTATGACAGTCTGGTATGGTAATCTGAGCTGGTGGAGAGCATCCTCATATTCATTATGACAGTCTGGTATGGTAATCTGAGCTGGTGGAGAGCATCCTCATATTCATTATGACAGTCTGGTATGGTAATCTGAGCTGGTGGAGAGCATCCTCATATTCATTATGACAGTCTGGTATGGTAATCTGAGCTGGTGGAGAGCATCCTCATATTCATTATGACAGTCTGGTATAGTAATCTGAGCGTGAGGAGCAAAATAAAACTGACCAGAATAGTAAATACAGCCAGCAAAGTAATTGGTCAACCACAGGCACATTTGAGCAGTCTGTTCCGCAAGGCAAACAAAAAGAAGGCCCTGGCTGTCGTTGGCGACCTCTCACACCCTCTCTACACCCTCAGTTCGAGAGGCTTCCCTCTGGCCGGCGCTTCAGAATTCCCATGGCCAAGAAGAACGTGTTCAACATTCATTTGTTCCTTGTGCTTTTGGATTACTAAATGCAAAGTAAATTGTGTACTTATCTATCCAGTGTAGTTGGGACAGTGGTTGTTTGTGAGTGAATGTATTAATGTCATCTATGTTGTTAGTGTACTGTATGAAACATGATGGACTGACTGGTTAAAATGTGTATGATGTGAGAATGTATGTATATGTGATCCTTTTAATGGAAGCTGATGCCAAATAAAAGTTTCCATCCTGGAAGGACAATAAAGTTTTATTCTATTCGATTCTATAACACAGCAGAACTGGGTTCAAATGCTATTTCAAATCTTTCAAATACATTGAGCGTTTGCTCTAGCTTGCTAAATCAGGCACATACAGTATGAAGTACTTAAAATTATTTTCAAAACTGTTTGAATCCAAGACTGCAACACGGTCAGTAACTTCAAGGGATAGCGAGCAACAATGACATACAGCAGCATACAGCCAGCTCTCTCCTCTCCTGCTGTGTGGCCTCTTTCTGATAGACAAAATAAGGTAAGGGGATATGGTGGTTAGGTATAAGTATAGGGGGTATACAACAGCAAGGGTTTAGCAGCTTGTGTGTGGCCCTGGTTGTTAGATAGTGACAGACTTTTTTTTCCAGAGAGAGTGAGAGAGAGAGAGAGAGAGAGAGAGAGGAGAGAGAGAGAGAGAGAGAGAATAAGAGAGAGAGAGCGAGAGAAAGAGAAAGAGACAGAGAGAGACAGACAAAGACAGACAGAGACAGAGAGAGGGGTTAGAGAGAGAGAGAGAGAGAGAGAGAGAGAGCGAGAGAGAGAGGGAGGGGGGGAGAGAGGGAGAGGGGGAAGAGAGAACGAGAAGGAACACCTGCTCCCCATCGAGATACTGGTGTGAGATTCCAAAGCTGGAAATACAGACATATACCCCCCCCCCCCCCCCTCCCCCCCACACTCCAGGAAGGGGAAAACATATAGGCTATATGAATACAATGATTCATATGTAGGTGGATAAAACTGTCATTTATAAGGCCTTAGTAGAGTAGCTGGTTCAGCTTAAAATCTTGGTGGGTTTACGTGTGGAAAAGTGGACTATATACTGTTTATAACACTTACATCCACAATTAGAGAGCCAACGGCAATGCGAGGTAGATTCTGACAACCTTGTCTCTGTCTCGGTCTCCGGTAGGGCTATTTAAAGCCTCATACACACAGCTCCCTGGCTCCAAAACAGACCTGGCTCCTGGGTTCACTACACTACACCTAATGATGACATCAGACAACACAACATGTCACATAGTGGGAATTGTGAGAATTTGCCTTAATTGTTTTGCCAGTTTAGTTAAATATAGCATGGACCAGGTTGAGTGTTTAAACTACTAAAAGCTTGGAGGGTGCCTGGGGGTCAATTCAATTTCAATTCAGGAAGTAAACTGAACTGAATGAATTTAAATGGAATTAACGTCAACCCTGGATTTCCGTATACAATTTAGAGGTAAATCCCTGTCTCTGTGACAAGAGGACTCTCAGACAGACATGCCTGCTGCCTTCCATCCCAGTGGTTTATGGGAACGACTGCTGAAAGCAGAACAAAGCTCCCCAAACACTGCTGTGTTGATCCAGGGAAATGCCACTATGTGAGGAGTGAGTGCCATGTCAAGACTATAAATAATCTGCTGCAGTCTGTCCAGTGTCCAGGACACAGAAAGGTCTCCATTTGCACCCTGAATAGGCTTCCAAAATGGGACCCTATGCCCTATATAGTGCACTTTCTTTGACCAGGGGCCACAGGTATTAGTGGACTATATATGGAATAGGGAGCCATTTCAGGCACAACCTCTTCGGCCAAGGGGGCAGTATTTTGAGGGTTGGATGACAAGCATGTCCAAAGTAAACAGCCTGTTACTCAGGCGCAAAAGCTAGGATATGCAGATGCATGGTAGTATTGGATAGAAAACACTCTAAAGTTTCCAAAACTGTTAAAATAATGTCTGTGAGTATAACATAACTGATATGGCAGGCAAAAACCTGAGGAAAATCCATCCAGGAAGTGGGATTGTTTTGATGTGAGTTGTTTTCCATTGAAAGCCTATCAACCATATAAGGGGTTAGGACCCAGATTGCAGTTCCTATGGCTTCCACTAGATGTCAACAGTCTTTAGACATGGTTTCAGGCTTGTTTTCTGAAAAATTAAGAAGAATGAGACCTTTTGGTAAGTGGACTATAGAATCATGCAGTACTGGTTTACGAGCGTGACTGTGTGCGCGCTCTTTGTTGTTTTTCCTTTCTATTGAATACGCTATTGTCCGATTGAAATATTATCGATTATTTAGATAATTGACAACCTGAGGATTAATTATAAACATCGTTTGACATGTTTCGACAAACTTTACCGGTACTATTAGGATGTATTCTTCTGCATGTTTTGACCGCCTTGGAGCCAGTGAATTACTGAACAAAACGTGCCAACAAAACTGAGTTTTTGGGATATAAAGAGGGACTTTATCAAACACAACGACCATTTATTGTGCAGCTTGGACCCTTGTGATTGCAACCAGATGAAGATCTTCAAAGGTAAGTGATTCATTTTAGCGCTATTTCTGACTTTCGTGACTCCTCTACTTGGTTGGAAAATGTTTGTATGCTTTTGTAAGCGGGGCGATGTCCTCAGATAATCGCATGGTATGCTTTCGCCGTAAAGCCTTTTTGAAATCTGACAAAATTGGCTGGATTAACAAGAAGTTAGGCTTTTAACTGATGTATAACACTTGTATTTTCATGAATGTTAATTATTACTATTTCTGTAATTTGAATTTGGCGCTCTGCAATTTCACCGGATGTTGTCGAGGTGGGTCGCATTCTTCCCACCTTGGCGTCAGCATTCTTCCCACCAGAAACAGTTCTGAAGAGTCTGTGCATATATTATGACAACATTTTGTGATGTTTTAGTTCGTTTTGGACTTCGTTAAGTTTTTTGGGGGGTTGTTCGAGGACACACATTTTTTTCTTAAGGCAAGCTGAAGTCTGTAGCCGAAGTCTACGCCCCTTCACCCGTGATAGGTCAATAGTTGGGATTCTTCAGTAAAGTCTTTGTTGTCATTCAACGACAAATGAATTGTTTTCACGCATATTTGCTCATTGAGAAATACTGCACCAAACATAGTTAGATGTAAAATTGCATGACTAATATCTCCTCTGCAAAAATGTCAAAATTAAAGACAGATTTCTTGAGTTATCTTAGATTAATTCTGACTATTTTGAGGAAGTGTATACTGGCTATGGAGTCTCAAAATGCACAAACAGTACTATTGCCGGCTTTTTTCTCGTTTTTCAAAAGAATGTCTTTTAAGGGAGTATGCGAGCCGAGCTGAAGCATGCTGACAACTGCAGAGTGGAAGCATAGAGTACATTTCACTTGGCAAACATGACAAAATCCACTTAACTCTTGTTTATAATCTCCATAAGGAAAGGGAGGCAATTCTCCTAACTTTATACTGTTTCATGACAACTGCCAGAGTGTGATTTTGTTAGCAGCTACATTTACGGTACAGTGTTACTATTTACATGGCTAATTGGCAAGCCACTTAACGAATCAATTAGTTGCAACAAACCATGCAAGGCTGTTGATCCTCCATAACAACTCCAACGACATGTTCCCTCCCATAAGCTATACTGAACTCAACTCTGGTGTGAATATGTTTAATCCAATGGCCCTTGTACAACGAACACGTCTTTGACTAAATATAGTCCTACAACACAAGGAAAGGCATTGATAGATCATGGGGAAATACTACCCTAAATACAACGACACAAAGCTAAATCTTTGGTATATGGAAAGTACACCTAAATCATGCAGAATAAACACAAAGGGCACAAAGATGACTGTCCATCATTAACACATTATAACAAAGCAAGACACAGACCATGTGAACCAGCAAAACAACAACATATTTTTCAGTCAGTTTTCCACTGACCTTTGACCTGGAAGCATTTTATGGACCTGTGGCCTGAGATGCCTCCTCTATAATAGACACGACTGACACTTTGGCAGCTATATGGTCTGTCTCTCTGCTCAGTAGCTCTGTTCAGATGTCAACATAGAGTAGAGCAGAGTAGAGGTAGTTACTAATCTAACATACAACACAAGGGAAAGGGGAGATTGGGTTTTATCGCTGAGGCTGGGACATGTATTTCCACTTGTATGTCAAAACATCCAAGACAGTGAAAGTAGCCAGCCATGTGAGCATAACACCAGGGTAGGCTACATTCCTTGATTAGCTAGCTATATGCTAATAAGCGTTCAGAAATTCTCTGAATGAAATTAAT
Organism: Salmo salar; assembly: GCF_965601325.2. Classification (NCBI taxonomy): domain Eukaryota; kingdom Metazoa; phylum Chordata; class Actinopteri; order Salmoniformes; family Salmonidae; genus Salmo; species Salmo salar. The sequence goes on from NC_138300.1 coordinate 44,927,110, forward strand.
AAGAGATAAATGAGAAATGAATGTGCGAGTTCCTCAGTAATATCTGTGTTCTGTTTCTGCATGTTCCTCTCTGAGTGTCAAACCGCCACATCGTTCTCCAACATGAATGAGTTATTGATCTGGGGCCAATATCTGTTCCTCTTGGCAACCTCCCACCTCTAACACCTGTATCCAGATTATGACTTCATTACATAGGCATTGGATTGATAAATCAGATCCAAATAGGCATCAGCACTTGAGCTAGCAGATAAACACTTTCCAAGTCCCGAGGCTCATTATTCTATCACACATTGCTATTCCACTATTGCCTGCTTAACCTTATTGGGACAAGCTGAGCCAAACCAAGCTGAGCTATACTGGGCTGGCCTGGTTACTCATCCACTGTATTTGCTGGAACCATGCTGCAAAAGACAATGTAAAAATGAAATATCAGTTCATTTCAGGTCAGCCCTATTATTGTAAACCAGGCATCTGTCTCTGTGTGGTTCCAATACAAAGGGTAAGCTAAGTAGTAACACTATAGCTTCACTCAGAATTGGTCACAGAGTCAAGAGTTCATTGCACACACATGTAAAGATTGACTTAGCCCACAAGACAACTAGCAGACAAAGGGCTGTGAGTAAACTTCCAGTCGGCTTTATTGGTTTGCCCTTTTCCTGTCGCAGGGTACACTGCAGATGTGGGGAGGGCTAAACACACACACTCACTCACACAGACAGGCCAAAAGTCATACCAGACACTGATTACCCAACAAGCGATCATTTTACATGAAGCTGCCTGCCTTTATACCAGGTAGCTACTGACTTGACATCTGTTTTGGTAACCATGATGTTATTGCTCAGCTACATACAGTACTACAGATGACGTACATGAATTGAAGACAGAAAAATTGCCAAATTCAGATTAGTTATTATCGTGTACATACTATGTAGTGGTAACATGTTATTATACACACACAACAAAAAACATTATTACATGGTACTATATATGTGTAACTTTATGTTAAAAGTGTATTTTCCAACCAAATGGGATAGACATTAGCCGTCCACAGCCCCATTTGAGGGAAGCTGATTACCAAAGAGGAGTCATGTTAAAAGTGGTTCAACGCTGTGTAGGTTGTTTCACATGACCTGAACCACATGGTGTAACTTAGATACCTGCGATTCAAACTGAATTCCTACACTGCTCTATCGTTCTCTGCCTACTTCAGTCTGAGACTGCTGTCATTGAAGTTGTTTGTGGTGTTGTCAAAATGAGGGGTGTTGTACAAGACAAAGTCTGGGAGGTACTCAGATCCAGAATCACTGCAGAGAAGAAACTAAAGTCTGTGGGTGTGGCATAACATTTGGCAGGAGCAAAGAGTCTGGGTAACCAGGCAAGTAACTTGATTCTTCTCAGGTCCATTCATTCACACTCAGACTTCACTTCTCCCACCACAGACACTGTGTAGTGGCCGTCCATGGCAGGGTATTCACCACAGACACTGTGTAGTGGCCGTCCATGGCAGGGTATTCACCACAGACACTGTGTAGTGGCCGTCTATGGCAGGGTATTCACCACAGACACTGTGTAGTGGCCGTCCAGGGCAGGGTATTCACCACAGACACTGTGTAGTGGACATCTATGGCAGGGTATTCACCACAGACACTGTGTAGTGGCCGTCTATGACAGGGTATTCACCACAGACACTGTAGTGGCCGTTTATGGTAGGGTATTCACCCCAGACACTGTTTAGTGGCCGTCTATGGCAGGGTATTCACCACAGACACTGTCTAATGGCCGTCAGTGGCAGGGTATTCACCACAGACACTGTTTATTGGCTGTCTATGGCAGGGTATTCACCCCAGACACTGTTTAGTGGCCGTCTACGGCAGGTTATTCATCACAGACACTGTAGTGGCCTTCCATGGCAGGGTATTCACCACAGACACTGTCTAGCGGCCATCTATGGCAGGGTATTCACCACATACACTGTTTATTGGCTGTCTATGGCAGGGTATTCACCCCAGACACAGTGTAATGGCCGTCTATGACAGGGTATTCACCACAGACACTATAGTGACCGTTTATGGCAGGGTATTCACCCCAGACACTGTTTAGTGGCCGTCTATGGCAGTGTATTCACCACAGACACTGTAGTGGCCTTTTATGGCAGGGTATTCACCCCAGACACTGTTTAGTGGCCGTCTATGGCAGGGTATTCACAACAGACACTGTAATGGCCGTTTATGGCAGGGTATTCACCACAGACACTGTAGTGGCCGTTTATGGCAGGGTATTCACCCCAGACACTGTTTAGTGGCCGTCTATGGCAGGGTATTCACCACAGACACTCTAGTGGCCATTTAATGCAGGGTATTCACCACAACTGTGTCGTGTATTCACCACAGGCAAGACATGGAACTCGTAACCAGGACAAAACAAAAACTGGCTATTGACAATAACAAAAGCGTAATATTCAATGGTGGTTATATCTTCCTCCAAGAGAGCGGTAGCAACTGTGTAATTTTCAGGCCGTCTGTCAAGTCTATGAGAGAGTTAAGCTAGTATTCCAGGCACACAAACCACTGGCTGGCTTCAGAGTCAACCACACACATAACAGTGAGTGATTGTCAAGCTAGGAACTCTCCTCTCTCCTCAGGAACCACCACTCTGCTCTCACTGCATGTCACTGCACCAGTGAAGCATACACTAACTCCTCTCAGTGAAAATCAAAGCAATCTTCTGTTATATACACACATCGATTACATTTCCTGGTCTACTCCATAATGGTCCCAGGTGGAATACGCACAATGCATCATTTTGGATAGATTAATAAATAATAGCCTACTCATACAAAAGACATTTACAAAAAAGGTGAGTGTCTGGCTACTGGCTTTGCTCTTTTACATCATATAGGGTTTCGTTATATACAGTACCAGTCAAAAGTTGGGACACACTTACTCATTCAAGGGTTTTTCTTTATTTGTACTATTTTCTACATTGTAGAATAATAGTGAAGATATCAAAACTATGAAATAACACATATGGAATCATATTTGACCAAGAAGGAGAGTGATGGAGTGCTGCATCAGATGACCTGTCCTCCACAATCACCTGACCTCAACCAAAATGAGATGGTCTGGGATGAGTTGGACTGCAGTATGAAGGAAAAGCAGCCAACAAGTGCTCAGCATTTGTGGGAACTCCTTCAAGACTGTTGGAAAAGCATTCCAGGTGACTACCTCATGAAGCTGGTTGAGAGAATGCCAAGCGTGTGCAAAGCTGTCATTTTGGTTACTACATGATTCCATATGTGTTATTTCATAGTTTTGATGTCTTCACTATTATTCTACAAAAAAAGGAAAGAAAAACCCTTGAATGAGTTGGTATGTCCAAACTTTTGACTGGTACTGTATTTATAAAAAAAGACAGCTTGGCAACGTTTCTTGCTTTGTTTTGCTCTGTGGTCTTAATGCTATTATGTGTAGATTTCTATACGGGCTCAAAAGTCCCAGCCAAATGTAACAGCACTGCATAAACAACATGCCTAGATGTAAATATTCAATACACACATTTGGAATGTTTAGGCATAACTGCTGTAGAGTATATTTTCAATCAGAGCAACCGCTGTGGTCAATTGCGCATCAGTCTGTCGGCCAGTCATCTGATTCTGTACTGGACAAGTTCTACAGAATTGTAGAAATTATTATGTTTTTTGGAAACTGAATAGTTGTTCATTTTAGTCCACGTTCCTTATGTGGAGTGTTTTTGATTCGAAACAATAGGAATTTCACTCCGACTGGATGACTGCCCTCCAGTTATACATTGTTTTTGGACGTTAAGGGCAATTGATAGGAAATAAATAATTATTTCCTTGCTATTATGCTGAATAAGGCATTATTTCCTTATGTTTTGTCAACATCAAGGACTGTTCTAACTTTTTGATTAGACCGGTTGTTGGTAAAAGCCTCCAATAGTCGGTCCATTGCTGCGCAAGAAAACGTAGTCTCCAAACTTTACAGAACAGTTATGTGTAGCCTACGTGACAAAATGCCAAAAAAGAAAAAAAAAGCTCTGCTATAAGGGGTAGCGGCGGAATGATGGGAGAGAGAGAGAACGGAGAGAACTTCCCTTTTCGTTCTTCAAGCAGCCAGTACCGGGTTGACAGGATTAGCTGGCAGATCAATTGTGCGCGCAGCATGACGGTTGGAGAGGTCAAAGCCACGACCACTGGCTGTACGCGAGCGCGTAACAACATTGAGCAAGATCAATGCTGAATTTAACACCCAATTAATTAATATACCATCCATTACAAACGATCAATTGAGTCGAACAGTTTGCTTCACGTTTTTGGCAACCTAGTTATAATCTCTGCTTTACATAATTGCTTGCTAAGATTAGGCTGGTGCTGATCAGTGTCCTCTATAGTTTCAAGGAAAATGCCTACAAGCTAAATAAACTCCGCTGATTCCTTTCACAGACCTGTCAGAACAGGTATACAGGTCTGGTAAAGGAAAATTGGTTAAATTGCACTTTCAAACTGCATACCCATTTCCGTTGCATTACTTCTATTTCTGTTTGTCTGCATTTTACAATCGAATAGTCTACATTAGGCTATGCATTTTTCTGTGAGGCTATTATTTCTTACTCACGTTATTGCTGTTGGAGAAACGTGTCCACTCCTTGTCCGTTGGGCTCCTAAATGCATTTGTATGCATTTGTCCAGGCAGCAGAGTTCTAAGTGAAAACAGAATTCCACGCAAGAGGATCCAGGTTCATGAGCTAGCCATTAGTTAATACAGCCAAGGGAAGCGTAACTGAACGAAGAATGCCACCTCAGAATTTCCTCATTGTATGCAGTCCAAGGAGCAAGCACGGCTTTCCCACTCACTCAAAACTTCTCCCCCAACTCATTTGCTTTGCGGTTTGCAGAGCGCAGTGATTATTTTCTCTCTCTCGACCTACCAAAGAGGCGCGCACGCAAGTAGGCTGGTGACTGTAGATATAAATCAATGTATGACGAGAAAGAGCAGTGCGACAAAGAATTACAGTATTTAAATGTGATATTTACAGTGGCATAAGAGGAATCCGAGTTCGATGCTTTCTATTGAGTGGTCTCCAACAGACAGATAGAGAGAGAGCGCAGCCAACTCTGTACTTAACCTCCAGGCGCAGCCTGGTCTCATAAACTAGACGTAACATAGTAAACGTAAATCCGGCACTCTCAAATTAGTATAATATATGTTTAGTATGGTTACATAAGACAGAAAGTTACTTAAGGCAAAAAGTAAATATAATGGTTGGTTGAGTAGATGGGTGAGCGTATAACAGGAACGTCTAGCAACCCAAATGTTGAGTGTTCGAATCTCTTCACAGACAATTTTAGCTAATTAGTAACTTTGCAACTACTTGCTACTTTTTAGATAATTTGAAACTACTTAGCATGTTAGCTAAATGTTAACCCTATCCTTAACCCTTTAACTTAACTCCTAACCCTAACCTTAACCCATAGCCTAGCTAACATTAGCCACCTAGATAATTTTAGCCACAACAAATTGGAATTTGTAACATCATGCATTCGACCAAATTTGTAACATACTGTACAAATTGCAATTAGCAACATATAATATACATTTTAATTCGTAACATATCATACGAAATGGATGATGGACATCTACAAATGAATACATACCATACGAAACCTAACTTAACATACCAATTGTAGCATCTCGGATTTACATTTACTATGTTACATCTACCCCTGGAGGGAGGATGAATAATGTTGTTGACTCCTGAGGTGGATGAGCTGGCTAATCAGCGGTCTACTCGCATTAATATTTTTATTGACCGGTATACGCCCACACCATTCTGTTGTTGGTATACGCCCACACCATTCCAAAACAGAAAAGCTGCTTTTAAACATACTTCATAAAAAATGGGATGGAAAACTATTTCACTCATATTGTAATTAACTATAGGTCATATTTCATAGAAAACTGGAAACACAGAACAGTTACTTTAACATTCACATTTTACTACCCATCTTGGCATGCAGACAGTGATTGGTGGCCTATATCCTTTTTTCTTAGGCTTTTGTTGCGATAAAACTGTAGTTGATGGGAGGCCCGTGTGGGTTCTGTGCTATTTTAGGCTCAAGCCAAAAACAATAATGATCAGGTCATAATCAGGTCACATCAGAGAGAGAGTCGTATACTGTAGCAGATAGCGACAGAGCATCAATCAGAGAGTCCTATACTGTAGCAGATAGCGACAGAGCATCAATCAGAGAGTCCTATACTGTAGCAGATAGCGACAGAGCATCAATCAGAGAGTCGTATACTGTAGCAGATAGCGACAGAGCATCAATCAGAGAGTCCTATACTGTAGCAGATAGAGTGACAGTGCAACAATCAGAGAGTCCTATAGAGTAACATCAGAGTGACAGAACTCCAATCTCATACTGTATATGAATAGGGATGACCTAGGCTGTGGAATCCAGGGATACTGTATATGCCCCTTCGGTTAGTCAGACATAGAATATAATAAAATAGTCATACTGTAAGCATATATGTGATTCATCAATACATACAAATCATGTGTAGAAGGCTCAGATTTCCCTGTTTTAGCAGGATTGGTGTATTTTGTTGGTGTTTTTCCCTCTCTCTCCCTCCCCTCCAGTGGTCTGTGTTTGCAGCCTTACCCGCTCCGGACAGGCGGGTGGCTCCGGCGGCTCTGGCCCAGGATTCACCAGGCTGGGGAGACATGAAGGAGGCCTGGCCCAAGGCGCAGGCACAGGACTCACCAGGCTGGGGAGACATGAAGGAGGCCTGGCCCTGGGCGCAGGCACAGGACTCACCAGGCTGGTGGGCGGCTCTGGCGGCTCTGGCCCAGGATTCACCAGTCTGGGGAGACATGAAGGAGGCCTGGCCCTGGGTACAGGCACAGGACTCACCAGGCTGGCGGGCTGCTCTGGCGGCTCCGGATAGGCGGGCGGCTCTGGCGGCTCCGGACAGGCGGGCGGCTCTGGCGGCTCCGGACAGGCGGGCGGTTCTGGCGGCTCCGGACAGGCGGGCGGCTCTGGCGGCTCCGGACAGGCGGGTGGCTCTGGCGGCTCCGGACTGGCGGGCGGCTCTGGCGGCTCCGGACTGGCGGCTCCGGACTGGCGGTCAGCTCTGGCAGCTCCGGACTGGCGGGCAGCTCTGATGTCTCCGGACTGGCGGGCGGCCCTGGCGGCTCCGGACTGGCGGGCGGCTCTGACGGCTCCGGCCTGGTCCTAGGAGGAGGCACAGGACGGACCAGGATGTGGAGACCCACTGGAGGCCTGGTCCTAGGAGGAGGCACAGGACGGACCAGGATGGGGAGACCCACTGGGGGCCTGGACCGAGGAGGAGGCACAGGATAAACCGGGCTGTGGGGGAGCACTGGAGTTCTGGTACTTAGGCTATTTACCCACACTCCAGGCTGAATGCCCACTTTGGCCCGGCACGGGCGGAGCGCAGGCATTGGGCGAACTGGACCCTCCCAGCGCCCTGGAGACACAGTGCGCAGAGCCGGTGCAGGATAACCTGGACCGAAAAGGCACACTGGAGACCAGACGCGCTGAGCCGGCACAATCCGTCCTGGCTCGATGCCTGCACTCGCATGGCACTTGCGGGGGGCTGGCCTATAACGCACCGGGCTATGCACGCGCACTGGAGACACCGTACGCTTCACAGCATAACACGGTGCCTTACCAGTACCACGCTGCATGCCGTAAGCACGGGGAGTTGGCTCAGGTCCCCAACCTGACTCTGCCACACTCCCCGTGTGCCCCCCCCCCCTATTTTTTGGGGGCGGGCTGCCTCTCGTGCCTGTTGCGCTCCCTTGCCTCATACCAGCGCCTCTCCGCTCTCGCTGCCTCGATCTCCCACGTCCACGAGTCCTGAACGCTCTTCTCCTGGTGCTGCTCCTTCCTCCGCTGCTTGGTCCTTTTCTGGTGGGGGATTCTGTAACGGCCGTCGGAAGAGAGACTAGACCAAGGTGCAGCGGAGTTAGTGTTCATCTTCAGGCATTTATTAAACAACGTGAACACTATACAAAAACAAGAAAACCGACAGCCAAACAGTACTGTCAGGTGCAAACACGAAACAGAAACAATCCCCCACAAAACCCAAAGGAAAAACAGGCTCCTTATGTGTGACTCCCAATCAGCAACAACGAACGACAGCTGTGCCTGATTGGGAGCCACACACGGCCCAAAACAAAGAAATACAAAACCATAGAAAAATAAACATAGAACGCCCACCCAATGTAACACCCTGGCCTAACCAAAATAAAGAACAAAAACCCCTCTCTATGGCCAGGGCTTTACAATAGGAGAACCCTTTGGTTGCAGGTAGAACCCTTTTTGGTTCCAGGTAGTATCCTTTCCACAGAGGGTTCTACATGGATCCCAAAATAGTTCTACCTGGAACCAAAAAGGGTTCTCTCCCTAGAACCAAGAATAGTTATCCTATGGCGACAGTCGAAAAACCCTTTGGAACCCTTTTTTCTAAGAGTGTAGCCTATAACAATATATTAACAGAACTTCTGCTCAACTTAATTTAAGAACAGTATCCCTCCATTCAACATAAAGGTTGGCTTTGTCACCTTTGTGAGAGCATACAGTTCAAAGTGCATTTTTGTTCCTTTTAGGCCCCTAACCTTAATCATCTATGAATGGAGCATTGATGGACACAAGCCAAAGAGTGAGATCCAATCTGTGATGTCACATGTCAGTAATTGGTGAAATCTAACACCAGCTGGTGCTCAGGGATGAATACAGAAGCTCCTCCTGCACCAGTGCAAGTCAAGGCACATGCAGAAACTACCACCTGGCAACCTCCTCCCTGAGTCAACAACATTATTTGTGTATGAGTTAACAAAATATAGTCTTTTAAAGTGAGATTTTCACTGGACAGTTGCTTTAAGCTTCCGGAATGAATTATGTACTTTGGTACACTCTAGAACCTAAAACAGTTCTCCGGCTGTCCCCATAGGAGAACCATTTGAAGAACCCCTTTGGGTTCCATGTAAAACCCTTTCCACAGAGGAAACCCAAAAGAGTTCTACCTGGAACAAAAAGGATTCTCCTATGGGGATGGCCAAATAACCTTTTTGAAACCATTTTTTCTAAGAGTGCAATATTTAGCTAAGGATGTAGAAACAAAACCAGAGAGAAAATGTGTGTGGTATTTCATAAGTGATTCATTTGAGTTTTGTAAACATCAGACACTGACAGTGGTTATTATACAGGTCAAGCTCCTGTGGTTTTGGTTTACACTGATTAGGTGGGAGAATAAGTAACTAATTTACTCCTGCTCCTGAAAGAAGTTACAATACCGTATGTACAATGTCTCCAGAAAGTATTCATACCCCTTAACTTATTCCACATGTTGTTTCGTTACAGCCTGAATTCAAAATGGATTAAATATATTTTGTTCTCACCCATCTACACACAATACCTCACAATGAAAAAGTGAAAACGTGTTTTTAGACATTTGAGGAAATGTATTGAAAATGAAATACAGAGCCTCCCGAGTGGAGCAGCAGTCTTAGGCACTGCATCACAGTGTTGTGGATCACTACAGCCTGGGTTTTGATCCTAGGCTGTGTCACAACTGGCTGTGACCGGGAGTCCCATAGGGCGGCGCACAACTGGCCCAGCATCGTCCGGATTAGGGGAGGGTTTGACCGAGAGGGCTTTGCTTGGCTCATCGTGCTCTCGCGACTCTTTGTAGCGGGTCAGGCACCTGCGGGCTGACCTCGGTCATCTGTTGAATGGTGTTTCCTCCGACACGTTGGTGCAGCTGGCTTCCGGGTTAAGCGAGCGGGTGTTAAGAAGCGCGGCTTGGCGGGTCATGTTTCGGAGTCCACATAACTCTCCCGAGCCTGTTGCAGCGATGAGACAAGATAGTAAAAGTTGGTTGTTGATCATTGCTAGACAGTCATTTTCAAGTCTTGCAATAGATTTTCAAGCCGATTTAAGTCCAAACTGTAACTAGGCCACTCAGGAACATTCAATGCCATCTTGGTAAGCAACTCCAGTGTTTATTTGGCCGTATGTTTTAGGTTATTGTCCTGCTAAAAGGTACATTTGTCTCCCAGTGTCTGTTGGAAAACAGACTGAACCAGGGTTTCCTCTAGGATTTTGCCTGTGCTGAGCTTTATTCCATTTCTTTTAATCCTAAAAAACTCCCTGGTCCTTGCCAATGACAAGCACACCCATAACATGATGCAACCACCACCGTGCTTGAGAATAGTGTGGTACTCAGTGATCTGTTGTGTTGGATTTACCCCAAACATAACGCTTTGTATTCAGGACATAAAGGTAATTTCTTTGCCACATTTTTAGCACTTTTACTTTAGTGCCTTATTGCAAACAGGATGCCTGTTTTTTGGAATATTTTTATTCTGTACCGGCTTCCTTCTTTTCACTCTGTCATTTAGGTTAGTATTGTGAAGTAACTACAATGTTGTTGATTGATCCTCAGTTTTCTTCTATCACAGCCATTCAACTCTGTAACTGTTTTAAAGTCACCATTGGCATCATGGTGAAATCCCTGAGCGGTTTCCTTCCTCTCTGGCAACTGAGTTAGGAGGACACCTGTATATTTGTGGTGACTGGGTGTTTTGATACACCATCCAAAGTGTAATTAATAACTTCACCATGCGCAAAGAGATATTCAATGTCAGCTTTTTTTCTACCAATAGGTGCCCTTCTTTTTGAGGCATTGGAAAACCTCCCAGGTCTTTGTGGTTGAATCTGTGTTTGAAATTCACTGCTCGACCGAGGGACCTTACAGATAATTGTATGTGTGGGGTACAGAGATGAGGTAGTCATTCAAAAATCATGTTAAACACTATTATTTCACACAGAGTGAGTCCATGCAGCTTATTATGTGACTTGTAAAGCATAACAAAGTGGTTGAATACTTATTGACTCAAGACATTTCAGCTTTTCATTTTAAATTAATTAGTTAAAATGTCTAAATACATAATTCCACAGTGACATTATGTGGTATTGTGTCTAGGCCAGCGACACATGTTAAATCATGTGAATACCTTCTGAAGCGACTGTATCATACAACGATTATAACTTTACGTTACCCCCATTAAAATGGGTCCTCCTTTATTTTAAGAAAAAAAGATAATGATCACAATTTTCCAAAAGAACAAGCTTTAACCCACTTCCACCATTCCTCCAGGTTGACCCATTACCCTAGAACAAACATGGCTCTGTGAGTCAGTCAGCCCGTCAGTGACTGGGCTGAGAGTCATACCTCCCTCAGCCTCTCTCTCTCTCTCTCTTTCCCCCAGCCTCTCCCTCCCTCCCTAAGCCTCTCTCTCCCTGTGTCTCTCCCTCTTTCTCTCAGCCTCCCTCTCCCGCTCAGAGAGCCAGTGCATATGGTTTGATGTTTAGGGAGGATGATGGCGCTGGAGAGGAGACAGAGCAGTTCCTGCCTCAAATCCCCAGGTGGAACCCATGGAGCTCCTCAGCTCACCAAGCCGAAGAGCCAGGCTCTTTGAAAGAAGCACGGAGACAAAACGTCCAGCCATCACCATCTAAAAATTCCAGAGGGACCAACTGAGGACAGTACATGGCTCTGGATCATAGAAATCGGTACTATAAATGATATAGGGTAACATTCATCTTATGGTGGGTTAGGTACTGTGGTGCGTTTGATAGTTGTTGTACCACGGAACAGACCGGAGCTATCCTTTTGCAGCAGTGCGTCAAGTCATGCACTGTTTTCTCATCAAAGGAAGTCTCTCTGAGGACAGAGGAGCACGTGCTCGGATGTGTCTCTGCATTTGCCATCAGTGATCATCTCAGGATAGTAATGCCTTGACCAGATGTTTTCCTATACCTTCATGAAAACAAGTGTTGAAGTGCTGCCTAATGTCCAACATCACCGATGAGTTACAAGAGCTACTTTGATATTGGCTTTCCTCATTCACTCTATGACTTGGACAGAGTTGTTTAAAAAGTCAAAGCACAGTGATGATGCAGTATATTGATTGGAACAGGCTTATTCCTTCTCTTAGGAAACATACTGTTTTTGATGAATGGTCAATGGTCAAAAGCAGTGCACTATGAAGGGAGTAGAGTGCTATTTGGAACGTAGTCCTTACTACCTCACTAAACATTCCACCCTCTCTAATTAGAGGAGGGGTAGAGGTAGAGGAGTTGTGTAATCATGTGAGTGAAGGAGCTGTGTCATTTCTTTCCAGTGTTGTGAGTCGGCACCCGTCACCCAGGCCTGTGATTTCGATGAGCAGGGACTAGGGAGAGTGTGGATAACAGCTTGGCGAGTGCTTAACAGATGGTGGGGTAGAGAGGTTGGGGTATGGGAGGCACTTGTAGCCGTAACAAGCTTCCATGGCGGTCAGAGTGTGCTGGGGCAGGTAGCTGAGTGTGTTATGGGGTCACAACGACCACTGGAGAGGAGAAGAAGAGTAGGAGGAGAGAAGGAGGAGGGGAGGAGGAGACGAGGAGAGGAGGAGGAGACGAGGAGGAGGAAAGGAGGAGGAGAGAAGAAGAGAAGAGGAACAGAATAGAGGAACAAGGGAAGCTCAGGGACTAGGGGGTGACTGGGGCCAAAGGGAGAGAGGGATTTGGGGAACATGGAGGGGAAGTGACAACCCTCTTGGGTCTAGTGGGGGGAGTGGGTGGTTTTGGCAGTTGGAGGGTAAGAATGGAGTTGCTGTATGAGACACTACACATTCCTCGACCAAAGAGAGAAACAGACAGGGAGACATTTGTACACTGTAAATTGCATTGTGCTATTATTACTCAAAACCTTTTTTCTGAGTAGTTTTTTAATAATAATAAAAAAAAAATTACTTAAGTGGTGGATCAGCTTTAATATTGTGGATAGATTGTTGCTTCCATCAATGTAATTGTCAGCATCATTTCCAATCCCACATATATTATTTGGGTAAATATAAACTTAGCAAAAAAAAGAAAAGTCCTCTCACTGTCAACTGCGTTTATTTTCAGCAAACGTAACATGTGTAAATATTTGAATGAACATAACAAGAGTCAACAACTGAGACATAAACTGAACAAGTTCCACAGACATGTGACTAACAGAAATGGAATAATGTGTCCCTGAACAAAGGTGTGGTCAAAATCAAAAGTAACAGTCAGTATCTGGTGTGGCCACCAGCTGCATTAACTACTGCACTGCATCTCCTCCTCATTGATTGCACCAGATTTGCCAGTTCTTGCTGTGAGATGTTACCCCACTCTTCCACCAAGGCACCTGCAAGTTCCCGGACATTTCTGGGGGGAATGGCCCTAGCCCTCACCCTCCGATCCAACAGGTCCCAGACGTGCTCAATGGGATTGAGTGTGCTGGCCATGGCATAACATTGACATTCCTGTCTTGCAGGAAATCACGCACAGAACGAGCAGTATGGCTGGTGGCATTGTCATGCTGGAGGGTGATGTCAGAATTATCCTGCAGGAAGGGTACCACATGAGGGAGGAGGAAGTCTTCCCTGTGACGCACAGCGTTGAGATTACCTGCAATGACAACAAGCTCAGTCCAATGATGCTGTGACACACTGCCCCAGACCATGATGGACCCTCCACCTCCAAATCGATCCCGCTCCACAGTACAGGCCTCGGTGTAATGCTCATTCCTTCGATGATAAGCACGAATCCGACCATCTGTATACTTCTGGCTCTTCTTTGGACACTGTGTTAACTAACCTCCAGACGAGCTTCAATGCCATACAACTCTTCTTCCGTGGCCCCCAACTGCTCTTAAATGCAAGTAAAACTAAATGCATGCTCTTCAACCGATCGCTGCCCGCACCTGCCCGCCCGTTCAGCATCACTACTCTGGACGGTTCTGGCTTCGAATATGTGGACAACTACAAATACCTAGGTGTCTGGTTAGACTGTAAACTCTCCTTCCAGACTCACATTAAACATCTCCAATCCAAAATTAAATCTAGAATCGGCTTCCTATTTCGCAACAAAGCATCCTTCACTCATGCTGCCAAACATACCCTCGTAAAACTGACTATTCCACCAATCCTTGACTTCGGCGATGTCATTTACAAAATAGCCTCCAACACTCTATTCAGCAAATTGGATGCAGTCTATCACAGTGCCATCCGTTTTGTCACCTTAGCCCCATATAGTACCCACCACTGCGACCTGTATGCTCTTCTAGGCTGGCCCTCGTTTCATATTTGTCGCCAAACCCACTGGCTCCAGGTCATCTATAAGTCCTTGCTCGGTAAAGTCCAGCCTTATCTCAGCTCACTGGTCACCATAGCAGCACCCGCCCGCAGCACATGCTCCAGCAGGTATATTTCACTGGTCACCCCCAAAGCCAATTTTTCCTTCGGCCGCCTTTCCTTCCAGTTCTCTGTTGCCAATGACTGGAACGAGTTGCAAAAATCACTGAAGCTGGAGACTCATATCTCCCTCAGTAGCTTTAAGCACCAGCTGTCAGAGCGGTTCACAGATCACTGCCCCTGTACATAGTTAATCTGGAAATAGCCCATCCAACTACCTCATCCCCATACTGTTATTTATTTTATTTATTTTGCTCCTTTGCACCCCAGTATCTCTACTTGCACACTCATCTTCTGCACATGCAGCACTCCAGTGTTTAATTGCTATATTTTAATTATTTTGCCACTATGGCCAACTGATTGCCTTACCTCCCTTGTCCTACCTCATTTGCACACATTGCATATAGACTTTTTCTATTGTATTATTGAGTGTATGTTTGTTTTTTCAAAGTGTAACTCTGTGTTGTTGTTTGTGTCGCAATGCTTTGCTTTATTTTGGCAAGGTCGCAGTTGTAAATGAGAACTTGATCTCAACTAGCCTACCTGGTTAAATAAAGGTGAAATATATATTTTTTTAAATCACCCCTGGTGAGACAAAACCACGACACATCAGTGAAGAACACTTTTTACCAGTCCTGTCTGGCCAGTGAGAGTGGGTTTGTGCCCATAGGCGAAGTTATTGCCGGTGATGTCTGGTGTGGACCTGCCTTACAATAGGCCTACAAGCCCTCAGTCCAGCCTTTCTCAGCCTATTGCGAACAGGCTGACCACTGATGGAGGGATTGTGCGTTCCTAGTGTAGCTCGGGCAGTTGTTGTTGCCATCCTGTACCTGTCCCGCAGGTGTGATGTTCGGATGTACTGATCCTGTGCAGGTGTTGTTACACGTGGTCTGCCATTGCGAGGACGATCAGCTGTCCGTCCTGTCTCCCTGTAGCACTGTCTTAGGCGTCTCACAGTACAGACATTGCAATTTATTTCCCTGGCCACATCTGCAGTCCTCATGCCTCATTGCAGCATGCATGTTCACGCAGATAAGCAGGGACCCTGGGCATCTTTCTTTATGTGGTTTACAGTCAGTAGAAAGGCCTCTTTAGTGACCTAAGTTTTCATAACTGCGACCTTAATTGCCTACCGTCTGTAAGCTGTTAGTGTCTTAACGAACGTTCCACAGGTGCATGTTCATGAATTGTTTATGGTTCATTGAACAAGGATGGAAAACCGTACTTAAACCCTTTACAATGAAGATCTGTGAAGTTAATTGGATTTTTACAAATTAACTTTGAAAGACAGGGTCCTGAAAAAGGCAAGTTTATTTTCTTGCTGAGTTTATATATCCATATACATACATACTAGAGGTCGACCGATTATGATTTTTCAACGCCGATACCGATACCGATTGTTGGAGGATCGAAAACCCGATACCGATTAATCGGCCAATATTTTTTATTTATTTGTAATAAATACAATTACAACAATACTGAATAAACACTTATTTTAACTTAATATAATACATCAATAAAATCAATTTAGCCTCAACTAAATAATGAAACATGTTCAATTTGGTTTAAATGATGCAAAAACAAAGTGTTGGAGAAGAATGTAAAAGTGCAATATGTGCCATGTAAGAAAGCTAACGTTTAAGTGCCTTGCTCAGAACATGGGAACATATGAAAGCTAGTGGTTCCTTTTAACATGAGTCTTCAATATTCTCAGGTAAGAAGTTTTAGGTTGTAGTTATTATAAGAATTATAGGACTATTTCTCTCTATATGACTTGTATTTCATATACCTTTGACTATTGGATGTTCTTATAGGCACTTTAGTATTGCCAGTGTAACAGTATAGCTTCCGTCCCTCTCCTCGCTCCTACCTGGACTCTTACCAGGAACACATCAACAACAGCCACCCTCGAAGCAGCGTTACCCATGCAGAGCAAGGGGAACAACCACTCCAAGTCTCAGAGCGAGTGACGTTTGAAACGCTATTATATTAGCACGCATCCGCTAACTAGCTAGCCATTTCACATGGGTTACACCAGCCTAATCTTGGGAGTTGACAGGCTTGAAGTCATAAACAGCGCAATGCTTGAAGCATTGCGAAAGCTGCTGGAAAAACACACGAATGTGCTGTTTGAATGAATGCTTACGAGCCTGCTGGTGCCTACCACCGCTCAGTCAGACTGCTCTATCAAATCATAGACTTAATTATAATATAATAAACACACAGAAATACGAGCCTTAGGTCATTAATATGGTCGAATCCGTAAACTATCATCTCGAAAACAAAACGTATTTTTTTCTTTCAGTGAAATACGGAACCGGTCCGTATTTTATCTAACGGGTGGCATCCCTAAGTCTAAATATTCCTGTTACATTGCACAACCTTCAATGGTATGTCATAATTACATACAATTCTGGCAAATTAGTTCGCAATGAGCCAGGCAATGAACGCAAGAGCAGTGACACAATTTCATGTTAGCAGGCAATAGTAACTAAATATGCAGGTTTAAAAATATATACTTGTGTATTGATTTTAAAGAAAGGCATTGATGCTTATGGTTAGGTACATTGGTGCAACGACAGTGCTTTTTTCGCAAATGCGCTTGTTAAATCATCACCCGTTTGTCGAAGTAGGCTGTGATTCGATGAGAAATTAACAGGCAGCGCGTCGATTATATGCAATGCAGGACATGTGGCTCAGTTGGTAGTTGGTAGAGCATGGTGTTTGCAACGTGTTTGCAACGCCAGGGTTGTGGGTTCGATTCCCACGGGGGACCAGTACGGGAAAAAACAAGGTATGAAATGTATGCATTCACTACTGTAAGTCGCTCTGGATAAGAACGTCTGCTAAATAACAGAAAACATAATGTTAGATAAACTAGTAATATCATTAACCATGTGTAGTTAACTAGTGATTATGTTAAGATTGATATTTTTTTATAAGATAAGTTTAATGCTAGCTAGCAACTTACCTTGGCTTCTTGCTGCCCTCGCGTAACAGGTAGTCAGCCTGCCATGCAGGCTCCTCGTGGAATGCAATGTAAGGCAGGTGGTTAGAGCGTTGGACTAGTAACCAGAAGGTTGCAAAAACGAATCCCCGAATCCCCCCTGAACAAGGCAGTTAACCCCCGTTCCTAGGCCGTCATTGAAAATAAGAATGTGTTCTTAATCTGACTTGCCTAGTTAAATAAAGGTGTAAAAAAAAGAATAATAATAAAAACATTTTTTTTTTTTTATCGGCAAATCGGTGGCCAAAAATACCGATTACCGATTGTTAAGAAAACTTGAAATCGGCCCTAATTAATCGGCCATTCCGATTAATCGGTCGACCTCTAATACATACCCAGTTGAAGTCAGAAGTTTACATACACCTTAGCCAAATACATTTAAACTCAGTTTTTCACAATTCCTGACATTTAGTCTTAGTACAAATTCCCTGTCTTAGGTCAGTTAGGATCACCACTTTATTTTAAGAATGTGAAATGTCAGAATAATAATAGAGAGAATGATTTATTTTAGCTTTTATTTCTTTCATCACATTCACAGTGGGTCAGAAGTTTACATACACTCAATTAGTATTTGGTAGCATTGCCGTTTAACTTGAGTCAAACATTTCGGGTAGCCTTCCATAAGCTTTCCACAGTAAGTTGGGTGAATTTTGGCCCATTCCTCCTGACAGAGCTTATGTAACTGAGTCAGATTTGTAGGCCTCCTTGCTCGCAAGTGCTTTTTCAGTTCTGTCCACACATTTTCTATAGGATTGAGGTCAGGCCTTTGTGATGGCCACTCCAATACCTTGACTTTTCTGTCCTTAGGCCATTTTGCCACAACTTTGGAAGTATGCTTGGGGTCATTGTCCATTTGGAAGACCCATTTGCGACCAAGCTTTAACTTCCTGACTGATGTCTTGAGATGTTGCTTCAATATAGCCACATCATTTTCCGTCCTCATGATGCCATCTATTTTGTGAAGTCCACCAGTCCCTCCTGCAGCAAAGCACCCCCACAACATGATGCTGCCACCCCCGTGCTTCACGTTTGGGATGGTGTTCTTCAGCTTGCAAGCCTCCCCCTTTTTCCTCCAAACATAATGATGGTCATTATGGCCAAACAGTTCTATTTTTGTTTCATCAGACCAGAGGACATTTCTTCAAAAAGTACAATCTTTGTCCCCATGTGCAGTTGCAAACCGTAGTCTGGCTTTTTTATGGCGGTTTTTGAGCAGTGGCGTCTCCTTCCTGAGTGGTATGACGGCTGGGTGGTCCCATGGTGTTTATACTTGCGTACTTTTGTTTGTACAGATGAACGTCATACCTTCAGGCGTTTGGAAATTGCTCCCAAGGATGAACCAGACTTGTGGAGGTCTTCAATTTTTTTTCTGAGGTCTTGGCTGATTTCTTTTGATTTTCCCATGATGTCAAGCAAAGAGGCACTGAGTTTGAAGGTAGGCCTTGAAATACATCCACAGGTACACCTCCAATTGACTCAAATTATGTCAATTAGCCTATCAGAAGCTTCTAAAGCCATGCCATCATTTTCTGGAATTTTCCAAGCTGTTTAAAGGCACTGTCAACTTAGTGTATGTAAACTTCTGACCCACTGGAATTGTGATACAGTGAATTATAAGTGAAATAATGGGTCTGTAAACAATTGTTGGAAAAATTACTTGTGTCATACACAAAGTAGATGTCCTAACCGACTTGCCAAAACTATAGTTTGTTAACAAGAAATTTGTGGAGCGGTTGAGAAACGAGTTTTAATGACTCCAACCTAAGTGTATGTAAACTTCCGACTTCAACTGTAAACTCAAGTTGTACTTTATCAAAAACCAGGCCTGGTGTCCCCGATATTTCATAGCATTCAATTGTTTCCAGTACTTGTCTTATATTATCTCCAGTGTATCGTCCATGTAAAAAACCTGTCTGATTGGGATGAATAATATCTGACAATACCTTTTTAATTCTATGTTTCAAGCATTTAGCTAGAATTTATGCATCACAACACTGAAGTGTAAGAGCCCTCCAATTTTTTAAATGGACTGGATCTTTATATATACCACTTGGATCCTGTTTCAGTAATAATGAAATCAGACCTTCTTGTTGCGTGTCTGATAATCTACCGTTTATATAGGAGTGGTTAAAACATGCTTATAATGGTCCCCTGAGTATATCAATACAAGTTTGGTATACTTCCACTGGTATGACAGGCCTGGAGTGTTCCCAGCCTTAAAGGCTTTAATTGCATCAAGAAGGTCCTCCTCTGTAATTTGGCCTTCATGTGTCTTTCTGTAGAGATGTTAATTTTACATTATTTATAGGAAAAAAATCTATACAATTAGCTTGAGTTAGATGTTAATTTTACATTATTTATAGGAAAAAAATCTATGCAATTAGCTTGGATTAGTGGAAATGGAGTAGACTGAAACGAAAACATATTCTTAAAGTACTTTACGTCCTCTTTCAAAATATAATCCGGTGAACCATGCGTGACTCCATCATTTGTAACAAGTTTCAATAAGTCATTACACAAACCGACAAAGTCACGGTGACCCTGTATCGGGTCCAGATTTGTCTTCTATCAGCTTCAAAATGTTGATTAACGCCCCAAACAAGCCACGCCTCCAATATAATTTCCCAGTGTCCCTTGCCTTTTCGAGTGGAACTGTTACCACCCATGACTGTATTTGTTAGTGGCAGAGACATGGTTGTTGAATTCATTCACTTTTATTCCTGTGGCCTTCACCAAGTGAGTTCCTAGGAGAATGTTAAACAAGCTCTCACAGTCTTGCAGAATTAGATGTTCTCCAAACACCACATTTTGAAGTTGCTCAAAATGTCAAATTTAAAAGTGTTTTGTACCATTCCATAATGAAATTACATCAATATACCATCCCCGTCCACAACCCAAGCCTACTATATGGTAATAGTGCTCACCGTTGCCCCTTGCAGCCGGTTTTGAAGGCAACAAATAGAGATCCAATTTTGACGACAATCTTGAACAACCTGGTTGGAATGTTGTCATTGTAATTAAACTCTTTATGGAAATACATACAAAAAAATTCTGGTCTAAGGGATCTCCAGGAATCTTCCAACTGGGATTTCTGGAAAACCTGTGAAACTTTACAGAATTTTGCAACCATACCTGCAAGGCACATTATGCTGACTTGCAAATTGATGCATAATTGCTGTTGTAATGCAGCCAGAGTTAGGATATCCAACAGTTGGGTTTTTTATTCAATCACAACCTGCATTCATAATGGCTGCCAGGGTTAGGAACAGTGTGAAGAGACTACCTAAACCATTTAAATTGGAACAAACATTTCAGTAACGGTTAAAAAATATCTAATATCTGTGTTTATCTTTGTGTAGCATAAGATTAATCAATCACTCAATGTACATGCAAAAACACAGATATTAAAAACAATTCCCCCAAATCTACCTGCAGTAGAGCATAATGGGAAAAAAAGTTAATTTGTTATCACAGCTTTACATTTTTTGGCTGATGTGAATTTTGATTTAGTTTTGAGTCAGTACCACATAACCATTTTAAGTAATAATGACTTTTAATAGACTTTTAGTTCAATTTACTAGAAGTATTTAAGTTAAAAATGCCTTGGGGTTTATAGTGTAGAAACTCCAGGATTTTGTAACCAAATTAATTCCTGGATGCACTTCTAAAGACACACTGGGATGATGAAGGCTGTGTTGAAGGGCCTCTAGTAGAATATTATCCATGGGTCATTTTGGAATGGATGACATTAATGGATTTCCATCACATAAACAAAGGCTAGAGGTGAGTGTCACATAAAAACGTTATTTATTTGTTCCCCAACCAGTGTCATTGTTCATCAAAGAACCTGGAAGAGAGAGCGAGAACCCTGAACCTCATTTGAAACAACGGAACGAAACATGTTTATCTTTTTCATTCATAATTCGTTTTGCACATGTAGTGAAAAAGTCAACTAAAACCACAAAAACAAGTCTGTGTGTCAATTCTCAACACACACTGGCATCCAACCCCCTCATCACATTCATGTCTCCAACCACCAAAGGGTGTTGAACTTTTATGGTTTCCTCTCCTGAATATCCTCAAGCAGTTTTGGAAAACACAGAGCTGAGTGTCTGTGTCTATGCTTGCGGTTAACCATATACCTGAGGGAAAAACTAAAGGGAAGGAGAAGAGGAAAAAAGAAAGAAATTCTGACCTTTTGTCTGTGCACGTTTCCAATTGATTTAAAAAAAATAATGTTATTTTCCTCCTGTGCTTTTCCCTGGTGGCTTAGCTCTGTTATCGCATAGTATTAAATGAGCACGAGAGCCCGGTGTCACGTCCTGACCAGTATAAGGGGGTATTTGTTATTGTAGTTTGGTCAGGACGTGGCAGGGGTGTGTTTGTTTTGTGTTGTCAGGGTTTTTGGGTAGTGTTCTATGTTTTGTATTTCTATGTTCTATTTTCTAGTTATTCTATTTCTATGTTTAGTTTATTGTTTTGACCTTCAATTGGAGGCAGCTGTTCCTCGTTGCCTCTAATTGAAGGTCCTATTTAGTAGGGGTGTTTTTCTATGGGTTTTGTGGGTAGTTGTTTCTTGTTTAGCTGTGTGCCTGACAGGACTGTTTTCGTCGTTAACGTTATTTAATAAAGAAGAAAATTAGCATTCACGTACCTGCTGCATTTTGGTCCAATTCTTACGACGGCCTTGACACCTGGATACAGCTCTTAGTCGCACGATGCAACGTGGAGAGTCTGGATACAGCTCTTAGCCAAACAACACAATGTGGAGTTCATGGATATAGCTTTTAGCCAAGGTATATTATTGACCATATACCACAAACCCTGAGGTGCCTTATTGCTATTATAAACAGGCTACGAACGTAATTAGAACAGTAAATAAGTAGCTTTGCTTCACCCCCATCAAATCAAATGTTATTGGTCACATACACATGGTTAGCAGATGTTAATGCGAGTGTAGCGAAATGCTTGTGCTTCTAGTTCCACGTAATCTAGCAATTTCACAACAACTACCTTATACACACAAGTGTAAAGGAACTAATAAGAATATGTACATATAAATATATGGATGAGCGATGGCCGTGTGGCATAGGCAAGATGCAGTATTTTTCTATTTCACCTTTATTTAACCAGGTAGGCCAGTTGAGAACAAGTTCTCATTTACAACTGCGACGTGGCCAAGACAAAGCAAAGCAGTGCGCACAAACAACAACACAGAGTTACACATGGAATAAACAAACATACAGCCAATAACACAATAAAAAATTATATATACAGTGTGTGCAAATGAGGTGAGATAAGGGAGGTAAGTCAATAAATAGGCCATAGTGGTAAAATAATTACAATTTGGCAATTATACACTGGAGTGACAGATGTGCAGAAGATACATGTGCAAGTAGAGATACTGGGGTGCAAAGGAGCAAAATAAATAAAATAATAACAGTATGGGGATGAGGTAGTTGGTTGGGCTATTTACAGATGGGCTATGTACAGGTGCAATAATCTGTGAGCTGCTCTGACAACTGGTGCTTAAAATTAGAGAGGGAGATATGAGTCTCCAGCTTCAGTGATTTTTGCAATTAGTTCCAGTCATTGGCAGCAGAGAACTGGAAGGAAAGGCGGCCAAAGGAGGAATTGGCTTTGGGGGTGACCTGTGAAATATACCTGCTGGAGAGCGTGCTAAGGGTGGGTGCTGCTATGGTGACCAATGACCTGAGATAAGGCGGGGCTTTACCTAGCAAAGACTTATAGATGACCTGGAGCCAGTGGGTTTGGTGACAAATATGAAGCAAGTGCCAGCCAACGAGAGCATACAGGTCACAGTGGTGGGTACTATATGGTGCTTTGGTGACAAAACGGATGGCACTGTGATAGACTGCATCCAATTTGCTGAATATAGTGTTGGTGGCTATTTTGAAAATTACATCGCCGAAGTCAAGGATTGGTAGGATAGTCAGTTTTACGAGGGTATGTTTGGCAGCATGAGTGAAGGATGCTTTGTTGTGAAATAGGAAGCCGATTCTAGATTTAATTTTGGATTGGAGATGTTTAATGTGAGTCTGGAAGGAGAGCATGCATTTAGTTTTACTCACATTTAAGAGCAGTTGGAGGCCACGGAAGTAGAGTTGTGTGACATTGAAGCTCTTCTTGAGGTTAGTAACACAGTGTCCAAAGAAGGGCCAGAAGTATACAGAATGGTGTCATCTGCGTATAGGTGGATCAGAGAATCACCAGCAGCAAGAGATGTATGCAGAGATAGTAGATGGTATAGAGTACAGTATATACATATGAGATGAGTATGTAGGGTATGTAAACATCATATATAGTGGCATTGTTTTAAAGTGACTCGTGATACATTACATTGGAAATTTGAGTCAGTATGTTGGCAGCAGCCACTCAATGTTAGTGATGGCTGTTTAACAGTCTGATGGCCTTGAGATAGAAGCTGCTTTTCAGCCTCTCAGTCCTAGCTTTGATGCACCTGTACTGACCTCGCCTTCAGGATGATAGCGGGGTGAACAGGCAGTGGCTCAGGTGGTTATTGTCCTTGATGATCTTTTTGGCCTTCCTGTGACATCGGGTGGTGTAGGTGTCCTGGAGGTCAGGTAGTTTGCCCCTGCTGATGCATTGTGCAGACCTCACTACCCTCTGGAGAGCCTTACGGTTGTGGGCGGAGCAGTTGCCGTACCAGGCGGTGATATAGCCCGACAGGATGCTCTCGATTGTGCATCTCTAAAAGTTTGTGAGTGTTTTTAGTGACAAGCCAAATTTCATCAGCCTCCTGAGGTTGAAGAGGCGCTGTTGCGCCTTCTTCACCACGCTGTCTGTGTGGGTGGACCATTTCAGTTTGTCTGTGATCTGTATGTCCCTCTGCTATTTCTTGAAGTCCACGATCATCTCCTTTGTTTTGTTGATGTTGAGTGTGAGGTTATTTTCCTGACACCACACTCCGAGGGCCCTCACCTCCTCCCTGTAGGCCGTCTCGTCATTGTTGGTAATCAAACCTACCACTGTAGTGTAGTCTGCAAACTTGATGATTGAGTTGGAGGCGTGCATGGCCACGCAGTCATGGGTGAACAGGGAGTACAGGAGAGGGCTGAGAACGCACCCTTGTGGGGACCCAGTGTTGAGGATCAGCGGGGCGGAGATGTTGTTTCCTACACTCACCACCTGGGGGCGGCCCGTCAGAATATCCAGGACCCAGTTGCACAGGGCGGGGTCGAGACCCAGGGTCTCAAGCTTATGGACGAGTTTGGAGGGTACTATGGTGTTAAATGCTGACCTGTAATCAATGAACAGCATTCTTACATAGGTATTCCTCTTGTCCAGATGGGTTAGGGCAATGTGCAGTGTGATTGCGATTGCGTTGTCTGTCGACCTATTGTCTTTCTTGGGAACAAGAACAATGGTGGCCCTCTTGAAGCATGTGGGAACAGCAGACTGGGATAGGGATTCAGTGAATATGTCCGTAAACACACCAGCCAGCTGGTCTGCGCATGCTCTGAGTACGCGGCTAGGGATGCTGTCTGGGCCAGCAGCCTTGCGAGGGTTGACACGTTTAAATGTTTTACTCAAGTTGGCTGCGGTGAAGGAGAGCCCGCAGGTTTTGGTAGCAGGCCGTGTCAGTGGCACTTTATTGTCTTCAAAGTGAGCAAAGAAGTTGTTCAGTTTGTCTGGGAGCAAGGCATCGGTGTCTGCGATGGGGCTGTTTTTTTTGTAATCCATGACTGACTGTAGACCCTGCCACATACGTCTCGTGTCTGATCCGTTGAATTGCGACTCTACTTTAGTCTACTTATTATACAGACGCTTAGCTTGTTTGATTGCCATGCGGAGGGAATAGCTACACTGTTTGTATTCGGTCATGTTTCCGGTCGCCTTGCCATGATTAAAAGCAGTGGTTTCCACGAATGCTGCCATCAATCCACAGTTTCTGGTTGGGGAAGGTTTTAATAGTCACCGTGGGTACAACATCACCGATGCACTTGCTAATAAACTCGTTCACCGAATCAGCGTATACATTAATGTTGTTGTCTGAGGCTATTCAGAACATATCCCAGTCCACGTGATGGAAGCAATCTTGAAGCGTGGAATTAGATTGGTCAGAACAGCGTTGAACAATACCTGAGCACAGACGTTTCCTGTTTTAATTTCTGTCTATAGGCTGGGAGCAACAAAATGGAGTCGTGGAGGAGGGCGAAGGAGGGCTTTGTATGCGTTGCGGAATTTAGAGTAGCAATGATCCAGAATGCTGCCAGCCTGGGTCATACATTCGATATGCTGATAATATTTAGGGAGCCTTGTTATCAGAATAGCTTTGTTAAAATCCCCAGCTGCAATAAATGCAGCATCAGGATATGTGGTTTCCAGTTTACATAGAGTCCAATGAAGTTCTTTCAGGGCCGTCGAGGTGTCTGCTCAGGGGGGATATACACGGCTGTGATTATAATCGGAGAGAATTCTCTTGGTAGATAATGCGGTCGGCATTTGATTGTCAGGAATTCTAGGTCAGGTGAACAAAAGGACTTGAGTTCCTGTATGTTGTTATGATCACACCACGAGTCGTTAATCATAAGTTAATCATAACAATGATGTTTCCGTGAAACAGAGAATGTTACAATCTCTGATGTCTCTCTGGAAGGCAACCCTTGCTCGAATTTTGTCTACCTTGTTGTCAAGAGACTGGACATTGGCGAGTAGTATACGCGGGAGCGGTGAGCGATGTGCCCGTCTACAGCGCCTGACCAGAAGACCGCTCCGTCTGCCCGTTCTGCGGCGCCGTTGTTTTGACTCGCCTATTGGGATCCGATCCATTGTCCCTGGTGGTGGTCCAAACAGAGGATCCGCTTGGGGAAAGTCGTATCCCTGGTTGTAATGTTAGTAAGTTGATGTTGCTCTTATATCCAATAGTTCTTCCCGGCTGTATGTAATAAGACTTAAGATTTCATTGGGGTAACAGTGTAAGAAATAATACATAAAAAAACTAAATACTGCATAGTTACCTAAGAACATGAAGCAAGGTGACCATCTCTGTCGGCGCCATGTCACTGTCATCGTATATGGTCTCATATACCATAGATTTCAGCCAATCAGCATCCAGGGCTCGAACAACCCGATTAAACATTTCGTAGTTTAAGTCTACTAGTACACCTGCTGGGTACCAAAAGGTACAAGTTGTCCATAGATTGATCGATCTCTTCATTTGATCTGAATGCACTTATGATCACCTTTGCCATTGAGCATCATGCAAACTCTAATAGGGTGCCAAAGCGTGGAGAATTGCCAATCATCAGTGAGCGCTGGATTGATGTAGCTGGATGGACGTAAATGGAAGGATGTGGCTAAATCACAAAAGTTTTGAAGAAAAGACAGAAGTGGGTTTTTGTGAGACTCACTTGCCAGTGTACACAGCTCTCTTCACATCCAACCCAAATGACAGTAAAGATAGCAGGGGTGCTCATGGTGTTCATGTGGGTAATTTGAGGAGGGTAATGACTGACTGTCAGCTCCATAAAGATTGATGGTCATTACCAGAGCTTTCTCATAGGTACTACAAAATAAATAGCTAGTTAGTTGAAGGTAATTACACACATTCCAAAAAATGTTTGTATTGTTCAGTAAACATGCATATTTACTTAATAACAAGTTAAACGTAGCGTATTCTTACCAGATAAACAGCAGCCATCTTGGCTGAAATAGTTTGTTCTTCCCGCCTCTTTTGTTGATTCCAATGAAGGTGAGAACTACATGTACTGAGATTGGACTCTAGTCAGGCTGGAATATTCTTCCACCTACGGTAGACTACATGAGTCAGCAATAGTTTTACAGGATGAACAATCATACCAAAAATGGAATTTGTGCTTTTAACTAGCGGTACCAAGCTAGTGACGATATCTAATTAGCATACATGTCATAGTTCGTGTATGTAAGTGGCAGGGAAGTCAGGCGCAGGAGAAAACAGAGTGGTTAAAAAATGGAGTATTTATTTCCAAAACTAACTCCAAAACCCACGTAGAAATGAATCCGGGTAAACAATAACCCGTCGCACACCGATACATAAACAACACGTACATAACATAACAAACAATCACCGACAGAGAAATGAGGGGAAGCAGAGGGTTAAATACACAACATATAATTACTGGGATATGAAACAGGTGTGCAAAGAGACCAGACAAAACCAATGGAAAAAAAACTGATCAATGGTGGCTAGAAGACCGGTGACGTCGATCGCCGAACACCACCCGAACAAGGAGGGGCATCAACTTCGGTAGAAGTCGTGACAGTACCCCCCCCCCCCCCCCCCCCCCCCCCGACGCGCGGCTCCAGCAGTGCGTCGACACCGCCCTCGGGGACGACCCGGAGGACGAGGTGCAGGGCGATCCGGATGGAGACGATGGAACTCGCTCAGCATGGAAGGATCTAACACGTCCTCCACCGGAACCCAGCATCTCTCCTCCGGACCGTACCCCTCCCAGTCCACGAGGTACTGAAGAACCCTCGCCCGACGTCTCAAAAATCCATGATGGATCGAACGGAGTACGCCGGGGCCCCCTCAATGTCCAGAGGGGGTGGAGGAACCTCCCGCACCTCGGCCTCCTGGAGTGGGCCAGCCACCACCGGCCTGAGGAGAGACACATGGAACGAGGGGTTAATGCGGTAATTGGGGGGAAGCTTTAACCTATAACATACCTTGTTCAATCTCCTCAGGACTTTAAACGGCCCCACAAACCGCGGACTCAGCTTCCGGCAGGGCAGGCGGAGGGGCAGGTTTCGGGTCGAGAGCCAGACCCTGTCACCCGGTGCAAACCCCGGGGCCTCACTGCGGCGACGGTCTGCACCAGCTTTTTGACGTTGTATGGCGCGCAGAAGGCGGACGTGAGCTGTGTCCCAGGTCTCCTCCGCGTGCCAGAACCAGTGGTCCACTGCAGGAGCCTCGGTCTGACTCTGATGCCAAGGGGCCAGAACCGGCTGATAACCCAACACACACTGAAATGGAGTGAGGTTAGTGGAGGAGTGGCGGAGCGAATTCTGAGCCATCTCTGCCCAGGGCACAAACGCCGCCCACTCCCCCGGCCGATCCTGGCAATAAGACCTCAGAAACCTACCCACATCCTGATTAACTCTCTCCACCTGCCCGTTACTTTCGGGGTGAAAACCCGAGGTAAGGCTAACCGAGACCCCCAGACGTTCCCTAAAACGCCTTCCAAACCCTTGACGTGAACTGGGGCCCTCGATCAGACACTATATCCTCAGGCACCCCGTAGTGCCGAAAGACGTGTGTAAAAAGAGCCTCCGCCGTCTGTAGGGCCGTAGGGAGACCGGGCAAAGGGAGGAGACGACAGGACTTAGAAAAGCGATCCACAACGACCAGGATCGTGGTGTTACCTTGTGATGGTGGAAGATCGGTTATGAAATCCACCGACAAGTGCGACCACGGCCGTTGTGGAACGGGTAAGGGTTGTAACTTACCCCTGGGTAGGTGTCTAGGAGCCTTGCACTGGGCGCACACTGAGCAGGAGGAAACATAAACCCTCACGTCCTTAGCTAAGGTGTGCCACCAGTACCTCCCACTAAGACAGCGCATTGTCCGACCAATCCCAGGATGACCAGAGGAGGGTGACGTGTGAGCCCAGTAGATCAATCGGTCGCGGACAGCGGACGGAACGTACAGACGCCCAGCTGGACACTGAGGGGAACGGGCTCTGCACGTGACGCCCGCTCAATGTCCGCGTCTAGCTCCCATACTACCGGTGCCACCAAACAAGAGGCTGGGATGATGGGAGTGGGATCCATGGACCGCTCCTCTGTGTCATACAGCCGGGACAGTGCGTCTGCCTTGACGTTCTGGGAACCTGGTCTATAAGAGAGGGTAAACACAAAACGGGTGAAAAACATGGCCTTGCCTGGCGAGGATTCAGTCTCCTTGCCTCCCGGATGTACTCCAGATTGCGGTGGTCAGTCCAGATGAGAAAGGGGTGTTTAGCCCCCTCAAGCCAGTGTCTCCACACCTTCAGAGCCTTGACGATAGCCAACAGCTCCCTGTCCCCCACATCATAGTTTTGCTTCGCCGGGCTGAGCTTCTTAGAGAAAAAGGCACAGGGGCGTACCTGAACGCTGAGAGAGCTCTGCTCCTATTCCAGCCTCAGATGTGTCCACCTCCACTATGAATTGCAGAGACGGATCCGGATGAGCCAACACAGGAACCGAGGTAAACAGAGCCTTCAGTTTCCTAAACGCTCTATCCGCCCCAGCCGACCACTGCAAGCGCACCGGACCCCCCTTCAGCAGTGAGGTAATGGGAGCAGCTATCTGACCAAAACCCAGGATAAATCTCCGGTAGTAATGGGCAAACCCTAAAAATCGCTGCACTTCCTTTACCGTGGTAGGAGTCGGCCAATTACGCATGGCTGTAATACGGTCACTCTCCATCTCCACTCCTGACATAGATAGGCGATATCCTAAGAAAGAGACGGACTGTTTAAAGAACAAGCATTTCTCAGCCTTGACATACAGGTCATGCTCCAACAGCCGACCAAGCACTTTGCGCACCAGGGACACATGCTCGGCGCATGTAGCGGAGTAAATCAGAATGTCATCGATATACACCACTACACCCTGCCCGTGCAGGTCCCTGAAAATCTCATCGACAAAAGATTGGAAGACTGATGGAGCATTTTTTAACCCGTACGGCATGACAAGGTACTCATAATGCCCTGAGGTGGTACTAAATGCTGTCTTCCACTCGTCTCCATCTCGGATATGCACCAGGTTGTACGCACTCCTGAGATCCAGTTTTGTGAAGAAGTATGCCGTGCATTAATTCAATCACCGGGGCCATCAGAGGTAGCGGGTAACTGTACCCCACTGTCATTTTATTACGACCTCGATAATCAATGCACGGTCGCAGACCCCCATCCTTCTTCTTCACAAAAAAAGAAACTCGAGGAGACGGGTGAGATGGAGGGCCTAATGTATCCCTGATGCAGGGATTCGGAAACATATGTCTCCATAGCCACCGTCTCCGCTTGCGACAGGGGATACACGTGACTCTTGGGAAGTGTAGCGTCTGCCATGAGATTTATCGCACAATCCCCCTGTCGATGAGGTGGTAATTGAGTTGCCTTCCTTTTACAGAAGGCGAGAGCCAAATCGGCATATTCAGGGGGAATGCGCACGGTGGAGACCTGGTCTGGACTTTCCACCATAGTAGCACCCTACACACCTACCTGAGCACTCTCGCGACCACCCCGTAAGAGACCTCTGTGGCCAAGAAAAAGTGGGGTTATGACTAGTTAACCAGGGCAGACCCAGCACCACTGGATACGCAGGAGTGTCAATAAGGAAAATACTAATTCTCTCCTTGTGACCCCGCTGCGTCACCATAGTCAATGGAGCCGTGGCCTCCCTAATCAACCCTGACCCTAATGGTCGACTATCTAAGGTGTGAATGGGAAAAGGTACTTTCACCGGTACAATAGGGATCCCTAAACTATGAGCCAACGTTTGATCAATAAAGTTCCCAGCCGCGCCTGAATCTACTAGTGCCTTATGCTGGGAATGAGGGGAAAAATCTGGAAAAGTGACAGCCACAAATATATGAGCAACAGAGGGCTCTGGATGAGAATGGTGCCTACTCACCTGGGGTGGCGCCAGAGCGCCCTGCCTGTTACCTCGATTCCCAGAAGAATCTACCCGGCACCGACCAGCAGTGTGTCCTCTTCGGTCACCGATGGTACACGAGCGGGAACTCCCTCCGGTCTCCCTCCATGGCTCCATGGTTATAGGAGAGGGGGTGCGACAGACACAAATATATGAGCAACAGAGGGCTCTGGATGAGAATGGTGCCTACTCACCTGGGGTGGCGCCAGAGCGCCCTGCCTGTTACCTCGATTCCCAGAAGAACCTACCCGGCACCGACCAGCAGTGTGTCCTCTTCGGTCACCGATGGTACACGAGCGGGAACTCCCTCCGGTCTCCCTGTGCACCCTCTCTCCTGGCTCCATGGTTATAGGAGAGGGGGTGCGGGAGGATGAAACCACCAGACCCCGATCTGGACGTCCGCGAGCAGCCAGCCAGTTGTCCACATTTTATTTTAACCCCTGTGCGGCTCACATCCAGCGAAAAATCATATCGCCATTAGCATAACAAAATATAATAATTTTTTTTTTTCAATTTTTTTTTCAAATTATATCGTTTTATAGATACACCTCTCCTGAATCGAACCACGTTGTCAGATTTCAAAAAGGCTTTACAGCAAAAGCAAAACATTAGATTATGTTAGAGGAGTATATCGTAAAAGTAGCCACATAGCCATTTTCCGACCAACCACATGCATCACAAATAACCAAAAAACAGCTAAATGCAGCACTAACCTTTGACAATCTTCATCAGATGACACACCTAGGACATCATGTTACACAATACATGCATTCTTTTGTTCGATAAAGTTCATATTTATATATAAAAACATCATTTTACATCGGTGCGTAACGTTGACTAACTATTTTCCCTCAAATGCATCCGATGAAACAGAGCTACAATTGACTAAATTACTATTCGAAAACATTTTTAAAATGTAATATTGTCATTCTAAGATTTATAGACGAATATCTCTTGAAAGCACCTGTAATGCCAGATTTAAAAATAACTTTACTGGGTAATCACACTTTGCAATAAAAGGGGATGCGATACTCAGAACAATAGGCTAGCAATAGCAATAGGCTAGCCATCTTGGAACAATCACATATCACATCTAGTCTTGTATACTATTGTCAATAATCCCTTACCTTTGGTTGTCTTCATCAGAAAGCACTTCCAGGAATCCCAGGTCCACAACAAATGTATTTTCGTTCGAAAAAATGACTCCTTTATGTTCCAAGAGCTTGTTCTTGTTAACGCGTCTGAAGGCTGCTCCAAAACTTCCGTCGGCCACGGGACAGCCATTTCGAGAAAATGCATTTTTTTCCCATTTAGGTTCGTTCAAACATGTCAAACGTTGTATAACATAAATCTTCAGGGCGTTTTTCAACAAGAGAGCCAATAAGATTCGAGGGGGACGATTGCATTGTGTTTCAAAACGTTTCGAAAGGGGAGGGTAACCAGGGGCGCCGGCGTCATAATGGTGATGGCCCTCTCCGTGTGACTACGTTCCACAGCGTCTCATTCATTCAGTTTTAACAGTAGAAGGCTCAAACCAATTTGTGAAGACTGGGGACATCAATTGGAAGCAATAGGAAGTGCTCAATGAACCATAGCTCACGGTGTGATTAATAGGCAACGTGATGAAGTTGAGTTCGCAATTCAGAATTCCACTTCCTGTTTCCATCTGTCTCGGGGTTTTGACTGCCATATGAGTTCTGTTATACTCACAGACACCATTAAACAGTTTTAGAAACTTTAAGGTGTTTTCTATCCACAAGTATTAATTATATGCATATCCTAGCTTCTGAGTTTGAGTAGGAGGCCATTTAAAATGGGCACAATTTTTTTTCAAAAATCGCTTTAGCGCCCCCTATCCTAGGGGAACGCCAAGAGGTTAACTGTGAAACTATGCAATACATATAAATAAACTGAATAACAAAACAAACCGTGACGCAAAGTTGAAACATACACAAACTCAAAAACAATCTCCCACAAACCCAGGTAGAAAAAAACCCTACTTAAGTATGATCTCCAATTAGAGACAACGAGGACCAGCTGCCTCTACTTGGAGATCATCCCAAACAAAACCCAACATAGAAATACAAAACTAGAACATAACATAGAAAAACTAACCTAGAACGCCCTGACCCACTCTACCATAGAAAATAACATCTTACTATGGTCAGGACGTGACAGGCAGCGATTACAGCATAGAGTCATCTTAGGTATGACGCTTCAATTCTTTATTTATTTAGCCTTTATTTAACCAGCAAAAGCCCATTGAGACCCAGAGTCTCTTTTTCAAGGGAGACCTGGCCAAGAAGGCAGCAACAATCAATACATTACAGAATTAAAACATACAACAATACAGTTAAATTCAACAGCATGATCCAGCCTCTCCCATTAATATTTTAAATTCATGAAGTCGCACTAACATATCTAGATTTAAGCATGGATTGTAGATTATTCAATGCGTCTGGTGCACAAGAAGAGATGGCAGTCTTGCCTAACACTGTGAATGTCCTGGGGACTTTAAGTAGCAACCACCTAGCAGACCGGGTATGGTAACTGCTGCTTGTGAAGGAGGCCAGACTACAGAGGTAACGAGGGAGTTTACCCAAAAAGGTTTTGTAGATGAACACCTACAAATGTATCTTTCTGCGCATATAAAGTGAGGTCCAACCTACCATTTGGTACAATGGTGGGTGAGTGACTTGGCATTTGTAATAAAGCGCAAGGATGCATGATAAACAGAGTCCAGTCTCTGTAAGAAGGAGGCTGCATGCATATACAACGAGTCACCATTATCAAGGCACAAGACGAGACCCAAATGCAGACACAGGAGGCAGATGGTTGGAGTCTTACAATGTTTATTAATCCAAAGGGGTAGGCAAGAGAATGGTCGTTGACATACAAAAAGGTCAAAACCAGTCCAGGAGGTACAGAGTGGCAGACAGGCTCGTGGTCAAGGCAGGCAGAATGGCCAGGCAGGCGGGTACAAAGTCCAGAAACAGGCAAGGGTCAAAACCGGCAGAACTAGAAAAAGGAGAATGCAAAAAGCAGGAGAACAGGAAAACCGCTGGTTGACTTGGAAACATACAGGACGAACTGGTGCAGAGAGACGGGAAACACAGGGATAAATACACTGGGGAAAACAAGCCACACCTGGAGGGAGCAGGAGACAATAACGAGGACAGGTGAGACTGATCAGAGTGTGACAACCATAATCAATTACAGAGAGAAAAGTGGCCTGAACAAGCTTCTTTCTAGCCATAAGCGGGAAGCAAGCCTTATTACGAAAATAAAAACCCAATTTCAATGTAAGCTTTGTCACAAGATTATCCACATTGCTAATCTGAAAACAAGGCTCCCCAAATTCTATCAGCATATCGATTGTGCTACCAGGGCCGGCAAAATCCTAGATCACTGTTATTCTAACTTCTGCGACGCATATAAGGCCCTCCCCCGCCCTCCCTTCAGAAAAGCTGACCACGACTCCATTTTGTTGCTCCCAGCCTATAGACAGAAACTAAAACAGGAAGCACCCGCGCTCAGGTCTGTTCAATGCTGGTCCGACCAATCGGATTCCATGCTTCAAGATTGCTTCGATCACGTGGACTGGGATATGTTCAGCATAACGTCGAACAACAACATTGACGAATACGCTGATTCGGTGAGCGAGTTTATTAGCAAGTGCATCGGTGATGTTGTACCCACAGCATCTATTAAAACATTCCCCAACCAGAAACTGTGGATTGATGGCAGCATTCGCGCAAACTGAAAGCACGAACCACTGCTTTTAATCAGGGCAAGGCGACCGGAAACATGACCGAATACAAACAGTGTAGCTATTCCCTCCACAAGGCAATCAAACAAGCTAAGCGTCAGTATAGAGACAAAGTGGAGTCACAATTCGACGGCTCAGACACGAGAGGTATGTGGCAGGGTCTACAGTCAATCACGGACTACAAAAGAAAAACCAGCCCTGCCGCGGACCACGATGCCTTGCTCCCAGACAGACTAAACAACTTTTTTGCTAGCTTTGAGGACAATACAGTGCCACTGACACGGCCCGCTACCAAAACCTGCGGGCTCTCCTTCACTGTAGTCAACGTGAGTAAAACATTTAAACGTGTTAACCCTCGCAAGGCTGCAGGCCCAGACGGCAGCCCCGGCCGCGTCCGCCGAGCATGCGCAGACCAGCAGGCTGGTGTGTTTACAGACATATTCAATCAATCCTTATCCCAGTCTGCTGTTCCCACATGCTTCAAGAGGGCCACCATTGTTCCTGTTCCCAAGAAAGCTAAGGTAACTGAGCTAAATGACTACCGCCCTGTAGCACTGACTTCCATCATCATGAAGTGCTTTGAGAGACTAGTCAAGGACCATATCACCTCCACCGTACCTGACACCCTAGACCCACTCCAATTTGCTTACCGCCCCAATAGGTCCACAGATGACGCAATCGCCATCACACTGCACACTGCCCTAACCCATTAGAACAAGAGGAATACCTATGTAAGAATGCTGTTCATCGATTACAGCTCAGCATTTAACACCATAGTACCCTCCAAACTCGTCAATAAGCTCGAGACCCTGGGTCTCCACCCCGCCCTGTGCAACTGGTTCCTGGACTTCCTGATGGGCCGCCCCCAGGTGGTGAGGGTAGGTAACAAAATCTCCACCCCGCTGATCCTCAACACTGGGTCCCCACAAGGGTGCGTTCTCAGCCCTCTCCTTGTACTCCCTGTTCACCCATGACTGCGTGGCCATGCACGCCTCCAACTCAATCATCAAGTTTGCAGACCACACTACAGTGGTAGGCTTGATTACCGACAACGACGAGACGGCCTACAGGGAGGAGGTGAGGGTCCTCGGAGTGTGGTGTCAGGAAAATAACCTCACACTCAATGTCAACAAAGCAAAGGAGATGATCGTGGACTTCAGGAAACAACAGAGGGAGCAGCCTCCTTTCTACATTGACGGGACAGTAGTGGAGAGGGCGTAAAGTTTTAAGTTCCTCGGCGTACACATCACGGACAAACTGAAATGGTCCACCCACACAGACAGCGTGGTGAAGAAGGCGCAGCAGCACCTCTTCAACCTCAGGAGGCTGAAGAAATTTGGCTTGTCACCAAAAACACTTTTACAAATGCACAATCGAGAGCATCCTGTCGGGCTGTATCACCGCCTGGTACGGCAGCTGCTCCGCCCATAACCGTAAGGCTCTCCAGAGGGTAGTGAGGTCTGCACAACGCATCACCGGTGGCAAACTACCTGCCCTCCAGGACACCTACACCACCCAATGTCACAGAAAGGCCAAAAAGTTAATCAAGGACAACAACCACCCGAGCCACTGCCTGTTCACCCCGTTATCATCCAGAAGGCAAGGTCAGTACAGGTGCATCAAAGCGGGAACCGAGAGACCGAGAGAAAAGCAGCTTCTATCTCAAGGCCATCAGACTGTTAAACAGCCATCACTAACATTGAGTGGCTGCTGCCAACATACTGACTCAACTCAAGCCACTTTAATAATGGAAAAATTGATGTAATCAATTTATCACTAGCCACTTTATATAATGCTTACATACCCTACATTACTAATCTCATATGTATATACTGTACGCTATACCATCTACTACATCTTGCCATCTTGATGTAATTAAATGTATCACTAGCCACTTTAAACAATGTCACTTTATATAATGTTTTTATACCCTACATTACTCATCTCATATGTATATACTGTACTCTATACCATCTACTGCATCTTGCCATCTTGATGTAATGTATCACTAGCCACTTTAAACAATGCCACTTTATATAATGTTTTCATACCCTACATTACTCATCTCATATGTATATACTGTACTCTACACTATCTACTGCATCGCCTATGCCGTTCGGGCATCACTCATTCATATATTTGTATGTACATATTCATATTCATTCCTTTACACTTGTGTGTGTATAAGGTAGTTGTTGTGAAATTGTTAGGTTATAATACTTGTTAGATATTACTGCATGGTCGGAACTAGCATGTATATGTGAGAAATACATTTGATTTGATAAACTTTAAAGGACAACTTGTCATCCAACCAAATACCACCATCTAGTGGCAATCTGGTAGCATTGGCACCAGATGTGACAAAGCTAATGTTCTCGGGCAGAGTTCTACCTCTGGTAAAGGTCATGAATTTAGTTTTTTGTACATTCAAGACCAGTTTGAGACCATAAAAGCCTGCAGTGACTGAAAAGCAGTCTGGTGATCTTCAACAGCCTGAACCAGAGAAGGAGCATATGAATATATAACTGTATCATCTGCATATAGATGTAACTTTGCTACAAGCCTGGCACACCTGTATTTGGGAAGTTTCTCCCATTCTTCTCTGCAGATCCTCTCAAGCCCTTTCAGGTTGGGTGGGGAGCATTGCTGCACTCCTATTTTCAAGTCTCTCCAGAGATGTTCGGTCGGGTTCAAGTCCGGGCTCTGGCTGGGCCACTCAAGGACATTCAGAGACTTGTCCCGCAGCCACTCCTGTGTTGTCTTGGCTGTGTGCTTAGGGTCATTGTCCTGTTGGAAGGATCTCTCTGTGCTTTTCTCCGTTGAGCTTTCCCTTAATCCTGACTAGTCTCCCAGTCCCTGTTGCTGAAAAACATCCACACATCATGATGCTGCCAACAACCATGCTTCACCGTAGGGATGGTGCCAAGTTTCCTACAGACGTGATGCTTGGATTCAGGCCAAAGAGTTCAATCTTGGTTTCATCAGACTAGAGAACCTTGTTTCTCATGGTCTGAGAGTCTTCAGTTGACTGTTGGCAAACTCCAAGCAGGCAGTCATGTGCCTTTTACTGAGGAGAGGCTTCCGTCTGGCCACTCAACCATGAAGGCCTGATTGGTGGAGTGCTGCAGAGATGGTTGTCCTTCTGGATGGTTCTCCCATCTCCACAGAGGAACTCTGTAGTTCTGTCAGAGTGACCATTGCGTTCTTGGCCACCTCCCTGACCAAGGCCCTTCTCCCCTGATTGCTTAGTTTGGCCGGGCAGCCAGCTCTTGGAAGAGTCTTGGCGGTTCCAAACTTCTTGATGTATTACTCAATGTTGAAATGTCTCTCGATGATGCCTGGGCCAATGGAGAGGAGAGGAGAGGAGAGGAGAGGAGTAGCTATAGTAGCATTTTGAAAAGAAGGTTGACGACATCCGATCCTCGTTTGTTAAGTCAAACGACACCGCTGGTCCTGCTCACCCTATGCTTTGACCTCTTTCTCCCCTCTCTCTCCAGATGCAATCTTGCGACTTGTGACGGCCGGCCGCCCAACAACCTGCCCGCTTGACCCTATCCCCTCCTCTCTTCTCCAGACCATTTCCGGAGACCTTCTCCCCTACCTCACCTCACTCATCAATTCATCCTTGACCGCTGGCTACATCCCTTCCGTCTTCAAGAGAGCGAGAGTTGCACCCCCTCTCAAAAAACCTACACTCGATCCCTCCAATGTCAACAACTACAGACCAGTATCCCTTCTTTCTTTTCTCCCCAAAACTCTTGAGCGTGCCGTCCTTGGCCAGCTCTCTTGCTATCTCTCTCAGAATGACCTTCTTGATCCAAATCAGTCAGGTTTCAAGACTGGTCATTCAACTGAGACTGCACTTCTCTGTGTCACGGAGGCTCTTCGCACTGCTAAAGCTAACTCTCTCTCCTCTGTTCTCATCCTTCTAGACCTATCTGCTGCCTTTGATACTGTGAACCATCAGATCCTCCTTTCCACCCTCTCTGAGTTGGGCATCTCCCGTGCGGCTCACGCTTGGATTGCGTCCTACCTGACAGGTCGCTCCTACCAGGTGGTGTGGCGAGAATCCGTCTCCGCACCACGTGCTCTCACCACTGGTGTCCCCCAGGGCTCAGTTCTAGGCCCTCTCCTATTCTCGCTATACACCAAGTCACTTGGCTCTGTCATATCCTCACATGGTCTCTCCTATCATTGCTACGCACACAATTCATCTTCTTCTTTCCCCCTTCTGATAACCAGGTGGCGAATCGCATCTCTGCATGTCTGGCAGACATATCAGCGTGGATGACGGATCACCACCTCAAGCTGAACCTCGACAAGACGGAGCTGCTCTTCCTCCCGGGGAAGGACTGCCCGTTCCATGATCTCGCCATCACGGTTGACAACTCCATTGTGTTCTCCTCCCAGAGTGCTAAGAGCCTTGGCGTGACCCTGGACAACACCCTGTCGTTCTCCGCTAACATCAAGGCGGTGACCCGATCCTGTAGGTTCATGCTTTACAACATTCGCAGAGTACGACCCTGCCTTACACAGGAAGCGGCGTAGGTCCTAATCCAGGCACTTGTCATCTCCCGTCTGGATTACTGCAACTCGCTGTTGGCGGGGCTCCCTGCCTGTGCCATTAAACCCCTACAACTCATCCAGAACGACGCAGCCCGTCTGGTGTTCAACCTGCCCAAGTTCTTTCACGTCACCCCGCTCCTCCGCACACTCCACTGGATTCCAGTTGAAGCTTTCATCTGCTACAAGACCACGGTGCTTGCCTACGGAGCTGTGAGGGGAACGGCACCTCCGTACCTTCAAGCTCTGATCAGTCCCTACACCCAAAGAAGCGCACTGCGTTCATCCACCTCTGGCCTGCTGGCCCCCCTACCTCTGCGGAAGCACAGTTCCCGCTCAGCCCAGTCAAAACTGTTCGCTGCTCTGGCACCCCAATGGTGGAACAAGCTCCCTCACGACGCCAGGACAGCGGAGTCAATCACCACCTTCCGTAGACACCTGAAACCCCACCTCTTTAAGGAATACCTGGGATAGGATAAAGTAATCCTTCTAACCCCCCCTACTCTCCCCCCCCCCAAAAGATATATATGTACTATTGTAAAGTGGTTGTTCCACTGGATATCATAAGGTGAATGCACCAATTTGTAAGTCGCTCTGGATAAGAGCGTCTGCTAAATGACGTAAATGTAAATGTAAATATAAAAAGTGGAAAGTGGAGAGAATGTGGAGAGAATGTACGTAGTCCTACAGATTTGATGACCTGTTAAATTGAGACACACAATCTTCACATGTCCCTTTAAAAGCAGGAGGTGGTGGTGACGTCAGCACTAGTGCAGCCATATCAGTCAGGGAGAAAACACTTGCTCAGCATGGCCCAAAATGGACTTAATGGCTTTGAGACAGCTACTAACCTCAACCCAACCTGGTCTCTTACAGGTCCTAAAGCAGTCAGTATGCCCTAAGAAGAAAGAGAAGTGTTGAGAGGCTGTCATGCTCTTGCATCCTTCCCAAAACACGTAGTCATCTCTGTCCTACATCGAGGTCATCTGTCTGCATACTTTAAGTCTGGTATGACTTTGACTTGGTATGACTTTTATAACATATGATTTGTGCAGAATTACATTTACAACTAAATCACATCACATCTCTTGGCATATTGAGGGTTTATGTCTCTCCACTATAAAAATAGAATGATATATAGAATAGAATAACTTTATATTTCCCAGAGGAAACTTCAGGAGTGAGAGGTTATGATCTGGATGAGTTTAATTGGATGTTAGATTCTGGGTTAGCTGTCAGGACAGATCAGGGAGTTTCTTGATTGGATGTTAGAGTCTAAGTTGGCTGCCAGAACAGATCAGGGCGGCATTTGATGGCAGGTTAGACTCTGGGTTAGTTGCTGGCATGACGTCAGGAGACAGCCGTCTTGTTCGGGAGGACAGGGATGCTGGTGGGGGCCGGGGTGGGAGGAGGACTTGGGCAGCAATCAGCACTACAGGCCCCTCTTTCATGGGCGGAAGTCCCAACCAAGGGGAGAGTTCACACCAGTACGGCACCACCTCTCCCGAACTCAAAGAGGAGCAGAAATATTTCACATGTCTGCCTTGGCCGCAAGTCTGTATTACCGCTTAGCCTTTCAGGTCTTTCCCCTTACCCTTTCTTCCTTCCCCTCCTTCTTCCTCCCCCGTTCCCCCATGACATCCCCACTGGCACCATCATATGGTCCAGATTAAATGTGTGGGATTGTGAAGACCAGGACACCGTTAAGGCACTCTGAACACCGTTTAGTTATATGTTGACACGGTCAGTCCTTTAAGAGAGGTGTAGCACCTGTCACGAACAACAGATCGGATCACGGCAGTCTCCTTTCACATGAAAGGGGACTGCCTCCAGCTGAGGAAGAGAGGCTCAGAGCTATCCCAGGACAATGGGGGAAACCACAAATCATCCAGTTTCATACAGGGGCGCAAATGCAATCAGTGGGAACAACAAGGCCAGATGGGGCAACAGAATGAGTCCTGAAAAACTAAGGAAGAGGAGATAAAATAGAGAGAGAAACATCCCAATGTGTTTTTTGCTGTAGAGCAGTTATGGCTTTGATATGTGTGGATTTCACGGTGGTTCATATAGCTGTTTGGATGATCCAGTGAGGCACTGCATGCCTCTCTAGAAGACAAAACCCATATGAGGACAAAACCCTGGTTGATTTATTCTGTTCTCTTCTCACTACCTGTAAGTGAAACTGCAGTCAGGCCTGTTGCTTAGTGAGGCCCAAGTGTGTCCACTCTAAACTTCAAACGGCCAGCAATGAAAAGTAGACATATTTACTCCTTGAGAGAAGAAACACAAAACATTGTGTTCTGCTGAAGATTAGAAACAACTGCTCAGAAAATGGTTGTCAGTCTCCACGAAGGCCCTGCTTCACACGTTGCCTGGTTTCCACCACATCATCCAGGAGGAGAAAAGAGAGGGAGAAAACAAACTTCATACTCAGCATCTTTGGAAAAATGTTAAACAATGAAACATAAGTTTATTTTTGACCATGCCATGTTATATATAATGTTTAAGTAGGTTACGATGGTCAGAGGCAATGCAGAAGAATAATAACCCATAACTCTTCAGCTTTATGTATCATTAATAGTTACTCAAATATTTTTAAATAGTTATTAGGGAATTAAAATGACAGAAGCAATAACTATTATGGTAACAATGCCAGTTAATATACTGTGAGGAATCCTTCTGCAACTGCAGGTAAAAGCCTGACCTTTGAGCTAATTGCTGGAGGGTGATATGTTCTAAATTCTAGCTGCCTATTAAATCAGAGGATGACCCCTCTCTGAGGATAGGGGTTACCATAAAACAGCACTTAGACAGCATTAATGCCCTAAGTGACATTCCTGAGGCTGATTGTTGTAGTACAGCTTATCCTTGATTCACTCAGGCCTTGTAAGTTGGCTTACGTTTTGACCAGGGCCCAGGCACTCGGAGGCAGCTGGAGAGAGAAGAGAGATAAGGATGAGCATAGCGTCTTGTCTTTGGCAGATAGTTATGAACCTCTCAGAGGAACGTGTCTGTCTCCCCAATGAATATGTCTGTCTATTGTTGGTCTTTTAAACCTTGAAATATATAAGTTGTTTGCCCTAATCCTACAGGGGGCAGAGACAGGCACCTCTTGTCCCTTGTCTGTTACGACAACTATAAGCCCCCTGGTCACTGTGTCCATCAAGGCAGCTGTCCTGGCTGCATGGCTGGTGTCAGCAACAGAGGCTAAAATAAGAAATAGCCCAGCTCTCCTTCCCATGGCTCTGCCACCTGTCCTGTCGGCTGGAACACAGGTTAAAGAGTCAGACTCCATCCCTAGCAACACAATACATCCACACAGAAATACCACAACAATTACCTCATGTGTGGTGGGTCCTGTGTTGGGTGAACACTCTGAGGGAGGTACGCTCTCTGAGCCTGGTGTAGATGTCAGTCAAACAGACTTATTTCTCTGGGAGGCAAAACCCTGACCCAGTCTGGGGGGGGAGGGGAGGGGAGGAGAGAGAGAGAGAGAGAGAGAGAGAGAGAGAGAGAGAGAGAGAGAGAGAGAGAGAGAGAGAGAGAGAGAGAGAGAGAGAAACAAGAACAAGGCTGGTCAAGAAGGACATGATTAGGCCAGTAATACCAGGGTTGTACTGTACACTCTAAAAATAAAAGGTTCCTGGAATATCCTTTAGTGGTTCTTCAAATTAAAACTGTGGGGGAACACCTACAGTTGAAGTCGGAAGTTTACATACACTTAACCAAATACATTTAAACTCAGTTTTTCACAATTCCTGACATTTAATCCTAGTAAAAATTCCCTGTTTTATGTCAGTTAGGATCACCACTTTATTTTAAGAATGTGAAATGTCATAATAATAGCAGAGAAAATGATTTATTTCAGATTTCTTTTCTTCAATCACATTTCCAGTGGGTCAGAAGTTTACATACACTCAATTGGTATTGCTTTTAAATTGTATTACTTTGGTCAAATGTTTCGGGTAGCCTTCCACAAGCTTCCCACAATAAGTTGAGTGAATTTTGGCCCATTACTCCTGACAGAGCTGGTGTAACTGAGTCAGGTTTGTAGGCCTCCTTGCTCCCACACACTTTTTCAGTTCTGCCCATGCATTTTCTATGGGATTGAGGTCAGGGCTTTGTGATGGCCACTCCAATACCTTGACTTTGCTGCCATTAAGCCATTTTGCCACAACTTTGGAAGTATGCTTGTGGTCATTGTCCATTTGGAAGACCCATTTGCGAACAAGCTTTAACTTCCTGACTGATGTCTTGAGATGTTGCTTCAATATATCCACATAATTTTCCGTCCTCATGATGCCATATATTTTGTGAAATGCATCAGTCCCTCCTGCAGCAAAGCACCACCACAACATGATGCTGCCACGGTTGGGATGGTGTTCTTCGGCTTGCAAGCCTCCCTTTTTCCTCCAAACATAACGATGGTCATTATGGCCAAACAGTTCTATTATGGTTTCATCAGGCCAGAGGACATTTTTCCAAAAAGTACGATCTTTCCCCATATGCAGTTGCAAACCATAGTCTGGCTTTTTTATGGCGGTTTTGGAAAAGTGGCTTCTTCCTTGCTGAGCGGCCTTTCAGGTTATGTCGATATAGGACTCGTTTTACTGTGGATATAGATACCTTTGTACCTGTTTCCTCCAGCATCTTCACAAGGTCCTTTGCTGTTGTTCTGGGACTGATTTGCACTTTTTGCACCAAGGTACGTTTATCTCTAGGAGACAGAACGCATCTCCTTCCTGAGCGGTATGATGGCTGCGTGGTCCCATGGTGTTTATACTTGTGTACTATTGTTTGTACAGATGAACGTGATACCTTCAGGCGTGTGGAAATTGCTCCCAAGGATGAACCAGACTTGTGGAGGTCTACAATTGTTTTTCTGAGGTCTTGGCTGATTTCTTTTGATTTTCCCATAATGTCAAGCAAAGAGGCACTGAGTTTGAAGGTAGGCCTTGAAATACATCCACAGGTACACCTCCAATTGACTCACATGATGTCAATTAGCCTATCAGAAGCTTCTAAAGCCATGACATCATTTTCTATAATTTTTCCAAGCTGTTTAAAGGCACAGTCAACTTAGTGTATGTAAACTTCTGACCCACTGGAATTGTGATACAGTGAATTATAAGGGAAATAATGTGTCTGTAAACAATTGTTGGAAAAATTACTTTTGTCATGCACACAGTAGATGTCCTATCCGACTTGCCAAAACTATAGTTTGTTAACAAGAAATTTGTGGAGTGGTTGAGAAATGAATTTTAATGACTCCAATCTAAGTGTACGTAAACTTCCGACTTCTACTGTAGGTCTGTAACAGTTTGGGTCTAGAGTGTCTCCGCCTTTGTAGAGGGGGATGACCGCGGCAGCTTTCCAATCTTTAGGGATGATGCGAAAGAGAGGTTGAACAGGTTAGTAACAG
Organism: Salmo salar; assembly: GCF_965601325.2. Classification (NCBI taxonomy): domain Eukaryota; kingdom Metazoa; phylum Chordata; class Actinopteri; order Salmoniformes; family Salmonidae; genus Salmo; species Salmo salar. The sequence goes on from NC_138300.1 coordinate 44,971,849, forward strand.
GGGTTGCAAGAACTGTGGTGGATAATTTTAAAAGGAGAGGGTCCAGATTGTCTAGCCCAGCTGATTTGTAGGGGTCCAGATTTTTAAGCTCTTTCAGAACATCGGCTATCTGTCACGTCCTGACCAGTAAAGGGGTCATTTTGTTATTGTAGTTGGTCAGGACGTGGCACGGGTGTGTTTGTTTTGTGTGTTTTTTTTGGCTTATGTTAATATATTTCTATGTTTGTTCTAGTTCTTCTATTTCTATGTTTAGTTCATTTGGTTGACCTTCAATTAGAGGCAGCTGTTCCTCGTTGCCTCCAATTGAATGTCCTATTTAGTAGGGGTGTTTTTCCATGGGTTTTGTGGGTAGTTGTTTCTTTGTATAGTCGTATTACCTTACAGGACTGTCGTTCATTTTCTTGTTTTGTTTAGTGTTCACGGTTAAATAAAAATATAAGTATGGACACTGACCACGCTGCGTTTTGGTCCGATATTGATTTATCCTCTTCTGAAGACGAAGCTTACGACACTATCTGGATTTGGGTGAAGGAGAAGTGGGGAGGCTCGGGCACATGGTTAGCAATAACATCTGCTAACCATGTGTATGTGACCAATACAATTTGATTTGATTTGAAGTAAAGTATCTTCGAAAGCGAATTTAAGTAGGACCATCCTGTTACTCTGCTCAAACCATTTTATTACGCTAGTCTCATCACCCCACTGGGAAACCATCGATACTGCTGGCTAGCCTATCTTCAAAGAAGCATCTTCAAGAGTGCATGGAAGGAACATCAACTCTGTAGTTCTGTTTGGGACTACACGACAAGTCACAGGACACCGGACAGCTACGAAGAAGGACAACAGTAGAAGACTTGTTGGAACCATTTTGCGCAATCAGAGCCTTACAAGCGTACCAACCTCCTGTCCAAGGCTGCCCCATTCACCAAGAGATCCCAGCGAACCCGGGCATTTCACGTGAATACATTCAAGATTTCTTGCTCAAAGCGGGCGGCGGTTTGTGTGCAAAGTATATGGTTTTGTAGGTCAGAGTAGTTTCTGAATGTGACAATGTTAAGTGTCTCTGTCCTTTTCTCTCCCTCTCCATCTCTTCTTTAACAAGCATCCATGTTGTTGTCATTCAACGTATTACGTCTCCAATCAATAACTGGTGTAGAGTGCGTGTTTATCCTGTGTTCCCATTTAATTAGCTAGTAAATTAATAATGAAACCAATTTCTGTAGTACTGTATCATAAGTAAGGCGTGGGTTTTTGCATATGCAAAGAGGTTATGACTGTTCAGAATAGTGATATGATACGAGGTTATTATTAATAAGTTGACTGTTTATAGATGCGAAAGGTAAAGACCTTTCAGAGTTTAATTCGGGAGATGGTAACTCTTTAAAGAACCGCTCTCGTGGTGCCCCAGATCCTAATGAGTTAATTGTTACATGATTAGTTTAATTAGATAAATAACAGTCTTCAGATGAATGTTAAAGTCAAGTCACGACACTGGGGAATGTTTAGCCTACAGTCCAGTTATAACGAGGGGACTGGGGAGCGTGTAGCCTACAGTCCAGATATAACGAGGGGACTGGGGAGCGTGTAGCCTACAGTCTGGATATAATGAGGGGACTGGGGAGCATGAAGCCTACAGTCCGAATATAACGAGGGACTGGGGAGCATGTAGCCTACAGTCTGGATATAAAGAGGGGACTGGGGAGCATGAAGCCTACAGTCCGGATATAACAAGGGGACTGGGGAGCATGTAGCCTACAGTCTGGATATAAAGAGGGGACTGGGGAGCGTGTAGCCTACAGTCCGGATATAACATTGCGAGAGAGGAGGGATCAAGTCCCTAGCTGTCTCTATGCTCTAAATGTGTGGAGACCAGAATGTCTCTTGCACGACGGCATGGTTATTTACCCCTAAAAACCCTTTACTGACACTACTGACTACACTCAGCACACACAGGGAGGTTTCCATCCAAAGGGACTGTCTGTTAGTATAGATCAGTGTGACATTTTTTCCAGTGACTCATTGCATGGGCGCTCTTATAAACCCATACAATTCACACCAATGTGCATCAGCTCAGCAAATAAACATGTTGCTTCGTTTAGGTGCATTCCTACAATCTGGCCCCCACGATGGCTCCATTACCAAAAGGAAAACAGGGAGAGTGTAAACCCACTGATAAACTCCTCAGGAGGATGTTGGGCAAACATAATGGCTAATGGGCTGGGTGTGTTTCTTGGAGAGTTTAATAAAGTGTGTGTTTTTGGAGAGTGTAAAAAGGTATGTGCTTTTGGAGAGTTTTATAAAGTGCCACAGGCTACTAAGTGTGTCATAAATTGTTCACAGATCTAGTTGCACAATCATTGTCCGGATCAATGTGCCTTTTCCACCTTGAGGAATCTAGTGTGTGTGCGTCTCTGTGTGTGTGTGTGTGACTGTTTTTGTGGTTGAAATGTGTCTATGTTTACAGTATGTTTGTGTGTTCAAGTGTGTGTGTACTGTATGTGTGCTATAGTGTGTGTGTGTGTGTGTGTGTGTGCTATTTTTGTCATTGTGTGTATTTGTGTGGATCAGTTCAGATTACTCTCATTATGTGCCAGCTGTTAGTTATTTTCTGTGATGCTCTCATGGAAAACCTATAACGAGAAGCAATTAAAGTATTTATATACTAATGATATTTTCTGGTGATGCACTGGTCTCACTATGGGTCCATGTCCTCCATAGGACATGTGCTTATTGTACACTCATAAAATTAGGGATTCAACAAGGGTTATTCTAAGATCCTCAAACCTTTCAGTTCTTGGCACTGAAAATTGCCACCAAAAGGTTTTTCCAAGAACCCCATAGGAGGTGGGATTCATTGAGGAACCTCCTTAGTTGGTGGGGGTTCTTGAAGGATCCTAACTGCCCAACTGAAACAATTGGATTTGAATTTGAAAGGACAACAGGTGCAGGGACTTAACTGAAAGATGTAAAGATCTCCTCAATTTAAGGTAAGGTTTTTTTATGATGATACCATGATCTATCTTTTCACAATTCAATGAATATCAATCAACAAAGAGGTAAGAATATGTTGGCTATAAGAATATGTTGAAGGATAGCTGTATTGGGTGCAGATGACTAAACTGCTCAATATTGTGTCTATAGGTATACAGACGAGGAGGCATACAAAGGTATGTAAATTGGTATTGGTATGCTATGCAGATCACATGTACCATCCTCCTCCCTTACCTCTTCAATGAATATCCCAGAGGCCTCTACGTTATGGACAAGGTATGTGTATGAAAACCATTATCAAAAAATAGTGTGTTATTGTTGTAATTAATAATAATAATAATACTAATAATAATAATAATAATAGGGGGGTAGTTCAAACATTAACCCCAAAAGGTTCATTAAAAGGGGTTCTTTGAAGAACTTATACAGTTGAAGTTGGAAGTTTAGATTCACTTAGGTTGGAGTCATTAAAACTCGTTTTTCATCCACTCCACAAATTTCTTGTTATCACACTATAGTTTTGGCAAGTCGGTTAGGACATCTACTAATTTTTCCAACAGTTGTTGACAGACAGATTATTTCACTTATAATTCACTGTATCACAATTCCAGTGGGTCAGAAGTTTACATACAGTTGACTGTGCCTTTAAACAGCTTGGAAAATTCCAGTAAACTATGTCATGGCTTTAGAAGCTTCTGAAATGCTAATTGACATCATTTGAGTCAATTGTACCTGTGGATGTATTTCAAGGCCTACCTTCAAACTTTGCTTGACATCATGGGAAAACCAAAAGAAATCAGCCAAGACCGCAGAAAAATTATTGAAGACCTCCACAAGTGTGGTTCATCCTTGGGAGCAATTTCCAAACGCATGAAGGTATCACATTCATCTGTACAAACAATAGTACACAAGTATAAACACCATGGGACCACGCAGCCGTCTGTCATGCCCTCGGGGCTCTCTATGGTGTTTTAGGTCAGGGCTTGACTAGGGGGGTTTCTAGGTATTATATTTCTATGTTGGTGTGTGTGTATGGTTCCCAATTAGAGGCAGCTGAGTATCATTACCTCTAATTGGGGGTCATACTTAGTGTGTCCTTTTTCCCACATGCTATGTGGGATATTGTTTTGTATGAGTGCCTAGGTGCTCTACGTATTTCACGATTGTTATATCTTTGTTGTTTTTGAAGCTTCACTATCATTAAAATGTGGAACTCTACTCACGCTGCGCCTTGGTCCAACTATTCATACGACGGTCGTGACAGCATCATACGGCTCAGGATGGAGACGCGTTCTGTCTCCTAGAGATAAACATACCTTGGTGCGGAAAGTGCAAATCAATCCCAGAACAACAGCAAAGGACCTTGTGTAGATGCTAGAGGAAACAGGTACAAAGGTATCTATATCCACAGTAAAAAGAGTCCTATATCGACATAACCTGAAAGGCCGCTCAGCAAGGAAGAAGCCACTGCTCCAAAACCACCATAAAAAAGCCAGACTACGGTTTGCAACTGCATATGGGGACAAAGATCATACTTGTTGGAGAAATGTCTTCTGGTCTGATGAAACCAAAATAGAACTGTTTGGCCATAATGACCATCGTAATGTTTGTAGGAAAAAGGGCTTGCAAGCTGAAGAACACCATCCCAACCGTGAAGCACGGGGGTGGCAGCATCATGTTGTGGGGGTGCTTTGCTGCAGGAGGGACTGGTGGACTTCACAAAATAGTTGACATCATGAGGCTGGAAAATTATGTGGATATATTGAAGAAACATCTCAAGACATCAGTCAGGAAGTTAAAGCTTGATCGCAAATGGGTCTTCCAAAAGGACAATGACCACAAGCATACTTCCAAAGTTGTGGCAAATGGCTCGCCAATATCCAATGATAGCGCCTGGCGAGAAATACGAAAAACCTTAAAAATGCTATAATTTCAATTTCTCAAACATATGACTATTTTACACCATTTGAAAGATAAGAGTCTCCTTTATCTAACCACATTGTCCGATTTCAAAAAGGCTTTACAGCGAAATAAAACATTAGATTATGTCAGGAGAGTACCCAGCCAGAAATTATCACACACCCATTTTTCAAGCTAGCATATATGTCACAAAAACCAAAACCACAGCTAAATGCAGCACTAACCTTTGATGATCTTCATCAGATGACACTCCTAGGACATTATGTTATACAATACATGCATGTTTTGTTCAATCAAGTTCATATTTATATCAAAAACCAGCTTTTTACATTAGCATGTTTTGTTCAGAACTAGCATACCCACCGAAAACTTCCGGTGAATTTACAAAATTACTCACGATAAACGTTGACAAAAAACATAACAATTATTTTAAGAATTATAGATACAGAACTCCTTTATGCAATCGCAGCATCCGATTTTAAAATAGCTTTTCGGTGAAAGCACATTTTGCAATATTCTGAGTACATAGCCCGGCCATCACGGCTAGCTATTTTGACACCCACCAAGTTTGGCACTCACCAAACTCAGATTTACTATAAGAAAAATTGGATTACCTTTGCTGTTCTTTGTCAGAATGCACTCCCAGGACTTCTACTTCAACAACCAATGTTGTTTTGGTTCCAAATAATCCATAGTTATATCCAAATAGCTCCGTTTTTTTCGTGCGTTTAAGTCACTATCCGAAGGGTGACGCGCCGGCGCGTTTCGTAAAAAAAAAATTCAAAATATTCCATTACCGTACTTCGAAGCATGTCAAACACTGTTTAAAATCAATTTTTATGCGATTTTTCTCGTAAAATTGCGATAATATTCCAACCCGGGAGACGTTGTATCCGTTCAAACACTGAAAGAAAAACACGGAGTCGTCACATGCACGCGCGCAACAGTGCCATTGTTCTCAGAAGGACCACTCACCAAAACCCCTGCTGTTTTTCACCCAGAGACTGCAGAGCTATCATTCCACGTTCTGGCACCTTCCTAGAGCCAATGAAAGCCTGAGTTCTGTTATACTCACAGACACCATTCAAACAGTTTTAGAAACTTTAGGGTGTTTTCTATCCAAATCCACTAATTATATACATATTCTAGTTTCTGGGCAGGAGTAATAACCAGATTAAACCGGGTACATTTTTTATCCGGCCGTGAAAATACTCCCCCCTATCCCAAACAGGTTAAGGACAACAAAGTCAAGGTATTGGAGTGGCCATCACAAAGCCCATCACCTCAAGCCTATATTAATTGTGCTGGCAGAACTGAAAAAGCGTGTGCAAGCAAGGAGGCCTACAAACCTGTCTCAGTTACGTCAGCTCTGTCAGGAGTAATGGGCCAAAATTTACCCAACTTATTGTGGGAAGCTTGTGGAAGGCTACCCGAAATGTTTGACCCAAGGTAAACAATTTAAAGGCATTGCTACCAAATTGTATATATATCTTTTTTTTCAGATTTATTTAACCAGGTAGGCTAGTTGAGAACAAGTTCTCGTTTACAACTGCGACCTGGCCAAGACAAAGCAAAGCAGTTTGACACATACAACAACACAAAGTTACACATGGAATAAACAAACATACAGTCAATAATACAGTAGAAAAAGTCTATATACAGTGTGTGGAAATGAAGTAAGATAAGGAAGGTAAGGCAATAAATAGGTCATGGTGGCGAAGTAATTACAATATAGCAATTAAACACTGGAATGGTAGATGTGCAGAAGATTAATTTGCAAGTAGAGATACTGGGGTGCAAAGGAGCAAGATAAATAAATGAATACGCTATGTGGATGAGGTAGTTGGATGGGCTTTTAACAGATGGGCTATGTACAGGTGCAGTGATCTGTGAGCTGCTCTGACAGCTGGTGCTTAAAGCTAGTGAGGGAGGTATGAGTCTCTAGCTTCAGTGATTTTTGCAGTTCGTTCCAGTCATTGGCAGCAGAGAACTGGAAGGAAAGGCAGCGACTGGAAGGAGGTATTGGCTTTGGGGGTGAGCAGTGAGATATACCTGCTGGAGCGTGTGCTACGGGTGGGTGCTGCTATGGTGACCAGTGAGCTAAGATAAGGCAGGGCTTTACCTAGCAAATACTTGTTGATGACCTGGAGTCAGTGGGTTTGTCGATGAGTATCGTGATGTTTGGCGATGAGTATCGCCAAACAAGAGCCAACGAGAGAGCATACAGGTCACAGTGGTGGGTAGTATATGGGGCTTTGGTGGTAAAAACGGATGGCACTGTGATAGACTGCATCCAATTTGTTGAGTAGAGTGTTGGAGGCTATTTTGTAAATGATATTGACGAAGTCGAGGATCGGTAGGATGGTCAGTTTTACAAGGGTATGTTTGGCAGCATGAGTGAAGTGCTTTGTTGCGAAATAGGAAGCCGATTCTAGATTTAATTTTGGACTGGAGATGCTTAATGTGAGACTGGAAGGAGAGTTTACAGTCTAGCCAGACACCTAGGTATTTGTAGTTGTCCACATATTCTTAGTCAGAACCGTCCAGTGTAGTGATGCTGGACGGGCGTGCAGGTGCGGGCAGCGATTGGTTGAAGAGCGTGCATTTAGTTTTACTTGCATTATAGAGCAGTTGGAGGCCACGGAAGGAGAGTTGTATGGCATTGAAGCTCGTCTGGAGGTTAATAAACACAGTGTCCAAAGTAAGGCCAGAAGTATACAGAATGGTGTCGTCTGCGTAGAGGTGGATCAAAGAATCACCAGCAGTAAGAGTGACATCATTGATGTATACAGAGAAGACAGTCAGCCCGAGAATTGAACCCTGTGGCACCCCGATAGAGGTTCGGACAACAGGCCCTCCAATTTGACACACTGAACTCTGTCAGAGAAGTAGTTGGTTAAACAAGCGAGGCAGTCATTTGAGAAACCAAGGCTGTTGAGTCTGCCGATAAGAATGTGGTGATTGACAGAGTCGAAAGCCTTGGTCAGGTCGATGAATACGGCTGCACAGTAATGTCTCTTAGCGATGGCGGTTATGATATCATTTAGGACCTTGAGCGTGGCTGAGGTGCACAGATTGCATAGCGGAGAAGGTAAGGTGGGATTCAAAATGGTTGGTAATGTTTTATAAAAAAAATTTACCCCTTTTTTTCTCCCCAATTTCGTGGTATCCAATTGGTAGTAGTTACAGTCTTGTCTCATCACTGAAACTCCCATACGGACTCAGGAGAGGCGAAGGTCGAGAGCCATGCGTCCTCCGAAACACAACCCAAGCTAGCCGCACTGCTTCATGACACAACACACATCCAAGCCAGAAGCCAGCCGCACCAATGTGTCAGAGGAAACACTGTACACCTGAAGACCTGGTCAGCGTGCACTGCGCCCAGCGCGCCACAGGAGTCACAAGTGCACGATGAGACAAGGACATTCCTACCGGCCAAACCCACCCAATCCCGGACGACGCTGGGCCAATTGTGCGTCGCCCCATGTACCTCCCGATCACGGCCGGCTGCGACAGAGCCTGGGCTCGAACCCAGAATCTCTGGTGTCACAGCACTGCCTTAGACCACTGCACCATCCGGGAGGGGTCCAGATTTTGCAGCTCTTTCAGAACATCAGCTATCTGGATTTGGGTGAAGGAGAAATGGGGGCGGCTTGGGCGAGTTGCTGTGAGGGGTGCATGGCAGTTGACCGGGGTAGGGGTAGCCAGGTGGAAAGCATGGCCAGCTGTAGAAAAATGCTTATTGAAGTTCTCAGTTAAAGTGGATTTATCGGTGGTGACAGTGTTTCATAGACTTAGTGCAGTGGGCAGCTGGGAGGAGGTGCTCTTATTCTCCATGGGCTTTACAGTGTCCCAGAACTTTTTTGAGTTTGTGCTACAGGATGAAAATTTCTGTTTGAAAAAGCTAGCCTTAGCTTTCCTAACTGCCTGTGTATATTTGTTCCTAACTTCCCTGAAAAGTTGCATATCACGGGGGCTATTTGATGCTAATGCAGTATGCCACAGGATGTTTTTGTGCTGGTCAAGGGCAGTCAGGCCTGGAGTGAACCAAGGGCTATATCTGTTCCTGGTTCTAAATATTTTGAATGGGGCATGCTTATTTAAGATGGTGAGGGAGGATCTTTTAAAGAATAACCAGGCATCCTCTACTGACGGGATGAGGTCAATATCCTTCCAGGATACCCGGGCCAGGTCAATTAGAAAGGCCCACTCGCTGAAGTGTTTTAGGGAGCATTTGACAGCGACGAGGGGTGGTTGTTTGACTGCAGACCCATTACGGAGGCAGGCAATAGGGCAGTGATCGCTGAGATCTTGGTTGAAAACAGCAGAGATGTATTTGGAGGGCAAGTTGTTTAGAATGATATCTATGAGGATGCAAGTGTTTATGGATTTGGGTTTGTACCTGGTAGGTTCATTGATAATTTGTGTGAGATTGAGGACATCAAGCTTAGATTGTAGAATGGCCGGGGTGTTAAGCATGTCCCAGTTTAGGTCACCTAGCAGCAAGAGCTCTGAAGATAGATGGGGGCAATCAATTCACATATGGTGTCAAGGGCACAGCTGGGGGTGGTTTATAGCAAGTAGCAACGGTGAGAGACTTGTTTCTGGAAAGGTGGATTTTTAAAAGTAGAAGCTCGAATTGTTTGGGTACAGACCTGGATAGAAAGACAGAACTCTGCAGGCTATCTCTGCAGTAGATTGCAACTCCGCCCCCTTTGGCAGTTCTATCTTCTCGGAAAATGTTATAGTTATTGATGGAAATGTCAGGGTTTTTGGTGGTCTTCCTAAGCCAGGATTCAGACATTGGCAGAGTGTGCTAAAGCAGTGAATAAAAAAAACTTAGGGAGGAAGCTTCTAATGTTAACATGCATGAAACCAAGGCTTTTACGATTACAGAAGTCAACAAATGAGAGCACCTGGGGAATAGGAGTGGAGCTAGGCACTGCAGGGCCTGGATTAACCTCTACTTCACCAGAGGAACAGAGGAGGAGTAGGATAAGGGTACGGCCAAAGGCTATAAGAACTGGTCGTCTAGTTCGTTCAGAACAGAGTAAAAGGAGCAGGTTTCTGGGCGCGATAGAATAGATTCAAGGTATAATGTACAGACAAAGGTATGTTAGGATGTGAATACATTGGAGGTAAACCTAGGCATTGCGTGATGATGAGAGAGATATTGTCTCTAGAAACATTTAAACCAGCTGACGTCACCGCATGTGTGGGTGGTGGAACTAAAGGGTTGGCTAGGCATATTGAGCAGGGCTAGAGGCTCTACAGTGAAATAAGACAATAATCACTAACCAGAACAAATACTAATTGAGTGTATGTAAACTTCTGACCCACTGGGAATGTGACGGCGCGATGCATTGAAAATCCCATTGGCTGTATGGACTCCGACAGCATGTCGGACAGCTAGCCATGTCTCCGTGAAACAGAGTATGTTACAATCCCGGATATCTCTTTGGAAAGCTTGTCGATTTTGTTAACTAGGGACTGGACATTAGTCAGCCGTAATAGTGATTGTCCGGGAGGTGAATTTATTGTCTCCACCTTGTGTTGAGATTCAAAGTTCAAACCATTTTAAACACTCAGCTGCCACTTCACGCTTTTTCTGGTCCAATGTGTTAATTTCTTAACCCATCATTTATTCCTTTTCCTCGAAAGGGGCGTTTCCCTGACCTCATGTAGTGGGTATACTTTCCAAGTTACAGTATAACATTTTTAATGACATCACAAAATATCAAACAAAATGACCTTAGTGTTCGATAGATCGCCTCTGACCATTCCCAAGTTTAACGTGTTAGAGTTTCAGCGGAAAAATCTATTAGAGAGAGAGAGAGAGAGAGAGAGAGAGAGAGAGAGAGAGAGAGAGAGAGAGAGAGAGAGAGAGAGAGAGAGAGAGAGAGAGAGAGAGAGAGAGAGAGAGAGACGAGAGAGAGAGAGAGAGAGAGAGAGAGAGAGAGAGAGAGAGACCTTGTTGTTGAATCATGGAATGTATGTGGAATCTAATACACCAGCTCCAACACCTCCAGCAACCCTGTCGGCCTTGTCCTATGGCTGGCGAGACACCTACTGTAGGCTTACATCTTCCTGTAACACAGCTTCCCGTAACCAAAAGCCAGAGGGTAATCTAAAACGACCCTTCACTGCTCTGTAATACTGTGAGCAGACATAAACTGATGACCTGGTTTCTATCGTTTTTTTTTTGTTGCATGGCTGTGATAGATATACATTCTCATTCATGGGCAAAGCCTGACCCATAAACCCTACAGCAAACTCCCCAGTATCCCCCAGAGTAGTAGTCTATTCTCTTTCAGTATATGGGATAACAGTGCGTCAGGCAGGGCAGTACTCTGTTCAGCGACAGACGGGGTCATTAGAAAGACATCTTCCTGTTAGACATTTACATTACATTACATTTACATTTAAGTCATTTAGCAGACGCTCTTATCCAGAGCGACTTACAAATTGGTGCATTCACCTTATGATATCCAGTGGAACAACCACTTTACAATAGTGCATCTAAATCTTTTAAGGGGGGGGGGGGGGGGGGGGGGGGGGTTAGAAGGATTACTTTATCCTATCCTAGGTATTCCTTAAAGAGGTGGGGTTTCAGGTGTCTCCGGAAGGTGGTGATTGACTCCGCTGTCCTGGCGTCGTGAGGGAGCTTGTTCCACCATTGGGGTGCCAGAGCAGCGAACAGTTTTGACTGGGCTGAGCGGGAACTGTGCTTCCTCAGAGGTAGGGGGGCCAGCAGGCCAGAGGTGGATGAACGCAGTGCCCTTGTTTGGGTGTAGGGCCTGATCAGAGCCTGAAGGTATGGAGGTGCCGTTCCCTTCACAGCTCCGTAGGCAATCACCATGGTCTTGTAGCGGATGCGAGCATCAACTGGAAGCCAGTGGAGAGAGCGGAGGAGCGGGGTGACGTGAGAGAACTTGGGAAGGTTGAACACCAGACGGGCTGCGGCGTTCTGGATGAGTTGTAGGGGTTTAATGGCACAGGCAGGGAGCCCAGCCAACAGCGAGTTGCAGTAATCCAGACGGGAGATGACAAGTGCCTGGATTAGGACCTGCGCCGCTTCCTGTGTGAGGCAGGGTCGTACTCTGCGAATGTTGTAGAGCATGAACCTACAGGATCGGGTCACCGCCTTGATGTTGGTGGAGAACGACAGGGTGTTGTCCAGGGTCACGCCAAGGCTCTTAGCACTCTGGGAGGAGAACACAAGGGAGTTGTCAACCGTGATGGCGAGATCATGGAACGGGCAGTCCTTCCCCGGGAGGAAGAGCAGCTCCGTCTTGCCGAGGTTCAGCTTGAGGTGGTGATCCGTCATCCACACTGATATGTCTGACAGACATGCAGAGATGCGATTCGCCGCCTGGTTATCAGAAGGGGGAAAGGAGAAGATTAATTGTGTGTCGTCTGCATAGCAATGATAGGAGAGACCATGTGAGGATATGACAGAGCCAAGTGACTTGGTGTATAGCGAGAATAGGAGAGGGCCTAGAACAGAGCCCTGGGGGACACCAGTGGTGAGAGCGCATGGTGCGGAGACAGATTCTCGCCACGCCACCTGGTAGGAGCGACCTGTCAGGTAGGACGCAATCCAAGCGTGGGCCGCGCCGGAGATGCCCAACTCGGAGAGGGTGGAGAGGAGGACACGGGGTCAATGAGACAGAACACCTGTTGTTGCCAACAGCAATGCCTGTGTAACTGACAGGCGTTAACACTCCTATAACTACATGCTATGATGCATTACATACGCTGCGTTGCATTAGGAAACAGTGTACACAGACTTGCTGTGTTGCGGTGTGTCCGTATCCATACCCTCTGTGATTAGTAGCACTCCTATAACTACATGCTAAGATGCGTTATATACGCTGTGCTGCATTGGGAAACACAACACTGTCTGCAGTGTCCCTCTGCTTGATTAGCACTCTTTCCCTCCCTCTCTCCCTCCTTCTCTCTTCCTCTCTCTCTCTGTCCTCTCTCCCTCTAACTGGCTAATTTCACTCTAAATAACGTCACCACAGGGTGACGTTTGCTAAGCCCCTGCTCAGAGATTGCCTCGCTGTTGGAACCCGCTGGTTTGGTTTATGAACTTAGCTGGAAAGAATCTTTAGGCTGGTTCACTTCACTGAGCACACCTAATGAGTCAGAAAATCAAATGTTCCATGTTTTCAGTGTTCAGTGTCAGAGATATTTCAAAAGGGTGTTGCAAATATGAGAGAGAGAGCTACAGTGCCAAGCAAGAATTTCTTTGAGATATGCATTTCAGGATTTGAGTGAGTAGACTATTGTAGTGGCCGATGATCACTTGACAATGATTAAGGTTATTTGATGGTTATTTCAGTGTTAGCGTAGAGTGCAGGCGATCATTGATGGTCATCAGGCAGAGAAGTGAGTGAGGGAGGGTAGTTGGGAAGCGGGGGAGAAGAGGGGGGTTAGGGATTACCCCTTTGATCTACAGACCGTGTCCACTCCAGAGACTGTCTGCCCTCGCCTTCTCAGACAGGTGCACTGTGCACCATCCCCCCCTTCACTCACCCCTGAGGTGTGAAATGAACCCCCTGTCCTCCTCCTGACACTCCTAGTCACAGAGGCAGCCTCTCTCTGAGACTGAACTTTCTCTCTGGCTCTCTGGTGAACCATTCTCCAGTGAGGAGTAACTTTGACTGAGACCTGAAGTTTATGAGTTTATGTGTTGGCAAAAAATACCCCTACACCAGGAGACGCAGCAAATTATCTAGTGAACAGTACAGTATCTAGTGAAGTACAGTACCAGCATTACTCAGCCGTGTTAAAACACACAGAGTAATTCGGTACAGCCAGGACTGTAACAGGCTTCTGTTCCTGTAGTGTCATGTTTTGGCTGATCTGGTATCAGGCAATCTGGACCTGGACTAAGCAGAACAGAGCGCTGCAGCCAGAGAGAGAGCTGACCTGGGGCCAGCTATGAATTCTCTGACACACAGCCATCTGGCTCGACCACTCACTAATTTAAATGCACACACCTGACAACTGTCTCTGTAGTGTAGCCCAGACATTTAGCATCACTTGTCTCTGTCTCTCTCTCTCTGTCTCTCTCTCTGTCTCTCTCTCTCTCTCTCTCTCTCTCTCTCTCTCTCTCTCTCTGTCTCTCTCTCTTTCTCTTTCTCTCTCTGTCTCTTTCTCTGTCTCTCTCTCTCTCTCTCTCTCTCTCTCTCTCTCTCTCTCTCTCTGTCTCTCTCTCTGTCTCTCTCTGTCTCTCTCGCTCTGTCTCTGTCTCTTTCTCTGTCTCTTTCTCTGTCTCTCTCTTTCTCTCTCTCTCTTTCTCTCTCTCTCTCTCTCTCTCTCTCTCTCTTTCTCTCTCTTTGTTCTCTCTGTCTCTCTTGCGATTTCTCTGTCTGTCTCTCTCTTTCTCTTTCTCTCTCTGTCTCACTCTCTTTCTCTCTCTTTGTTCTCTCTCTCTAGCTCTTTCTTTCTCTGTTCTCGCTGTCTCTCGCTGTTTTCTCTCTCTCTCACACACACACACACTGGGAAATATGGAGAGAAGAGGAGCCTGGCAGTCCTTGGGGTTGTAAATAATGATTTTTAATTGAAATAATAATTATGTCCTTCAAACTCTGCTTTCGTCAAATCAATCAAATGTATTTATAAAGCCCTTCTTACATCAGCTGATGTCACAAAGTGTTGTACAGAAACCCAGCCTAAAACCCCAAACAGCAAGCAATGCAGGTGTAGAAGCACTGTGGCTAGGAAAAACTTCCTAGAAAGGCCAGAACTTAGGAAGAAACCAGGCTATGAGGGGTGGCCAGTCCTCTTCTGGCTGTTCCGGGTGGAGATTATAACAGAACATGGCCAAGATGTTCAAAAGTTCATAGACGACCAGCAGGGTCAAATAATAATAATCACAGTGGTTGTCGAGGGTGCAACAGGTCAGCACCTCAGGAGTAAATGTCAGTTGGCTTTTCATAGCCGATCATTCAGATTATCTCTACCGCTCCTGCTGTCTCTAGAGAGTTGAAAACAGCAGGTCTGGGACAAAGAATCCTCCATTCAGCAATTACAGCCTTGCAGACCTTTGGCATTATAGTTGTCAATTTGCTGAGGTAATCTGAAGAAATTTCACCCCATGCTTCCTGAAGCACCTCCCACAAGTTGGATTGCCTTGATGGGCACTTCTTACGTGCCATACGGTCAAGCTGCTCCCAAAACAGATCTGGTGACTGTGCTGGCCACTCCATTATAGACAGAATACCAGCTGACTGCTTCTTCCCTAAATAGTTCTTGCATAGTTTGGAGCTGTGCTTTGGGTCATTGTCCTGTTGTAGGAGGAAATTGGCTCAATTAAGCGCCGTCCACTGGGCATGGCATGGCGTTGCAAAATGGAGTGATAGCCTTCCTTCTTCAATATCCCTTTTACTCTCAACAAATCTCCCACTTTACCACCACCAAAGCACCCCCCAGACCCAGACCAGATGGCGTTAAGCACTCCTCCAGCATCTTTTCATTTTTTCTGCGTCTCACAAATGTTCTTCTCAAACTTAGATTTGTCTGTCCATAACACTTTTTTTCTTATCTTCCTCTGTACAGTGTCTGTGTTCTTTAGCCCATCTGAATCTTCTATTTTTAATGACCAGTCTGAGATATGGCTTTTTCTTTGCAACTCTGCCTAGAAGGCCAGCATCCCGGAGTTGCCTTTTCACTGTTGACGTTGAGACTGGTGTTTTGTGGGTACTATTTAATGAGGCTGCCAGTTGAGGACTTGTGAGGCATCTGTTTCTCAAACTAGACACTCTAATGTTCTTGTCCTCTTGCTCAGTTGTGCACTGGGGCCTCCCACTCATCTTTCTATTCTGGTTAGAGCCTGTTTGCGCTATTCTGTGAAGGGAGTAGTACACAGCGTTGCACGAGATCTTCAGTTTCTTGGCAATTTCTCACATGGAATAACCTTCATTTCTCAGAACAACAGTAGACTGACACGTTTCAGAAGAAAGTTCTTTGTTTCTGGCCATTTTGAGCCTTGGATTAGCTAACACAACGTGCCATTGGAACACAGGAGTGATTGTTGCTGATAATGGTCCTCTGTACGCCTATGTAGATATTCCATAGACAATCTGCCGTTTCCAGCTACAATAGTAATTTACAACATTAACAATGTCTACACTGTATTTCTGATCAATTTGATGTTATTTTAATGGACGAGAAAATGCTTTTCTTTCAAAAACAAGGACACTTCTAAGTGGCCCCAAACCTTGGAACGGTAGTGTATATATACAGTGTTGTAATGATGTGCAAATAGTTAAAGTACAAAAAGGAAAATAAGTAAACATAAATATAGGTTGTATTTACAATGGTATTTGTTTTTCACCGGTTGCTCTTTTCTTGTGTCAACAGGTCACAAATCTTGCTGCTGTGATTGCACACTGTGGTATTTCACCCCCAAAATATGGGAGTTTATCAAAATTGGATTTGTTTTCAAATTCTTTGTGGGTCTGTGTAAATCTGAGAGAAATATGTGTCTCTAATATGGTCATACATTTAGCAGGAGGTTTGGAAGTGCAGCTCAGTTTCCACCTCATTTTGTGGGCAGTGTGCACATAGCCTGTCTTCTCTTGAGAGCCAGTCAGTCACAGTGGTCTCTCTCTCTCTCTCTCTCTCTCTCTCTCTCTCTCTCTCTCTCTCTCGTCCTCTCTGTTCTCTCTCTCTCTCTCTCTCTGTTCTCTCTCTCTGTTCTCTCTCTCTCTGTTCTCTCTCGTCCTCTCTGTTCTCTCTCTCTCTCTCTCTCTCTGTTCTCTCTCTCTGTTCTCTCTCTCTCTCTGTTCTCTCTCGTCCTCTCTGTTCTCTCTCTCTCTGTTCTCTCTCTGTTCTCTCTCTCTGTTCTCTCTCTCTCTCTGTTCTCTCTCGTCCTCTCTGTTCTCTCTCTCTGTTCTCTCTCTCTCTGTTCTCTCTCTCTCTGTTCTCTCACTCGTCCTCTCTGTTCTCTCTCTCTCTGTTCTCTCTCTCTGTTCTCTCTCTCTCTCTGTTCTCTCTCTGTTCTCTCTCTGTTCTCTCTCTGTTCTCTCTCTCTCTCTGTTCTCTCTCTGTTCTCTCTCTCGTCTTCTCTGTTCTCTCTCTCTCTCTGTTCTCTCTCTCTGTTCTCTCTCTCTCTCTGTTCTCTCTCTCGTCCTCTCTGTTCTCTCTCTCTCTGTTCTCTCTCTCTCTGTTCTCTCTCTCTCTCTGTTCTCTCTCTCGTCCTCTCTGTTCTCTCTCTCGCTCTCTCCCTCTCTCCTCTTTCCTTCTCTCTCTCTCTCTGTGTATCTCACACACACACACTGGGAAATATGGAGAGTAGAGCAGCCTGGCAGTCCTTGCGGTTGGAAAGGATCTATTACACAGGAACACCAAGGCCAAAAATGACAATCTCTCTCTCTCTGTAAGGTTCTGCTTTTCTTTTCTTAGTCAAACTTGAGTTATTTTTCTTTGTGTTCTGGAAAGTAGCCCTGTCTTTCATTTTTGTTCATTGATTTCTCACCTGGTCTCTTCAGCTCCCTATTTAGTTCAGTTCTTTCTGTTTGTATGGTTGTGAGGTATTGTCTGTTTTTAACTGCCTACCTGTGTTTGAACGTTGCCTGCGACCATGATTCCTGACTTCTGCAAAGGCTTAATAAACATCTGCCATGCTCTGCGCGTGAATCTACACCTTTTTCTCCCTGAGTATCCATTACACTCTCTCTCTCTATTCTCTGTTCTCTCTGTCTCTCTCGCTCTCTTTCTCTGTTCTCTGCTTCAGTTCCTATCCAGCTGAGAAGGGGCTATATATAGCTGCTGACTGTCTGATCCTCAAGTATCCCTCTCTCAAATCACCCTCTTTGTTTTGGAAGAGGATGATTGACAGACAGAGAGTACTGTATGGGAGTGCATGAATTATGCATTCAGAATGTAGATGTTGCTGGAGTTGGATCAACGCATTCTTCAATGAAATGTGCAGAACGAGGGGCCCCTTTCACTCTGTTTAGCAGGGACTAATCTGTTTCACAGATTGCCTTGAATTTAGTCCCCTAACATCCTATTTAGTTTCTCTGGTCTGAATAAGGGACACTCAAAGTGGGATCCGCCTTCCTGAAAAGTAGGTTTAGATGAAGTGCAAACTAGAACCAAACATGAAGTTATAACAGCTACAAAACCACAGGCTTTTACATGTGGATGTCTGTCTGAATTCAATAAAAAGGAACAGTCTTGTTCTGTTGTTCAGTCAGTACACCCGATTATTTCCTTTTGGTAATGGAGCCACCAGCTCCCACACTCTCTAGTACTGCTGATGAGGTGCTGCTGCCAACTCGCTCCCCAGCCCAGTCCATGCATTAGGGCCGTATTTACAAAGCATCTCAGAATAGGAGTGCTGATTTATGATCAGATCCAGTCTCTCAAAACTGATCCTAGGTCAGCACTCTTATCTGAGGTGGGCCCGGATGAATCCCATGCCGGCCTCCAGCCACGAGCCCCAACAGGCAGCACAGCATATACTGCCTCCAGTTTACGTAATAAGATAAAGAATGCCACCGCTCTGGTTTTAAATCACCTTAAGTGTTAAGTGACCAGAGCAAACATGGTGGTAGTGTGTGTGTTTGTGTGTGTGTGGGAATGTGTACTCATGAATGTGTGTGTATATATGTTTGTGCATGTGTGTGTTTGAGAGAGAGAAATAGAGCAAAATAATAGGTGGGGAAAGGGCTGTAGCCTACGTTTACTAGGAGATGTATTAATAAACAAAACATGCTTTAACATGAATGTTGACTCTTAACTTAAACAAACAGCCGGCTTTCTCCTCTTTGCCTGAAGGAAGCCCCTGTCCAAGAAAAGGACCTGCCGTGACAGGACATGTTATTTCCATCTCAGACGCGTCTGTATCATTGCTGAATATGGAGCAGAGAAAGAGAGAGAGAGAGAGAGCAAGAGAAGGGGAAAGAGAGTGAAGGAAGGAGGGGAGAGAGAAAGAGATAGGGTGGGTGGAAAAGAGAGAGAGGAAGGGAGAGTAAGGGAAAGAGAGAGGGGGGAGAGGGATGAGAGTGAAGGAAAGCTAGAGGGAGAGAGAGAGAGACAGTGAAGGAGAGAGAGAGAGTGCAAACAAGAAAGGAAGAATGAGAGGTGGAAAGAGAGAGAGAGAACTCTAGATCAAACGACAGATGAAGGAATGTGTGGACTAAACAGAAGAGGAAATCGCCTCAACAATGAAACAAACATGAGCGTTGGTGCTGTGGGTGTCCAGAGGCCCTATTATTTAACTTCCACAGTTAATGCTCTCCATGATGTAATGAAACAGAGTCTACAAAACTCCCCCACCCACAAACACACTTATTCATGAATTAGATGAAGTGTTGATGATCACTGACTATAGGGTTGTATTTGCTCATTAGATGTATTTGTTGACTTGGTCAGTCAGTGATGTTATGTATTCAGAGCCCACATCCCTCCTCGTCCTCTCCCCAAAACACTGTGCATCCAGCTATGGACTCTCTCCTCCCTAAGGAAACAATACTAAATGTATAAAACAAGTATTTCAAGGTCTGTTTTTCTTCACTCTGTCAACCAAACAGACAGCAGTGCCTTCCTTGGGTTTTGCAGAGTTGTTTATGTGTATTAGTGAATGCTTGACTGTTCGATATCTAAGAAAGAATAAAGTTCTTTGATGGAAGGCATCTTGGGACAAAATCAAAAAGTTATAAATCTGAAAATCTGAAGCTTTCCTGTCTGATACAAGTATCAAGTACAGCAGGGGTCCCCAATTACATTCAGCCCTGGGCCAATTTTTCCTTGAGTGGATTGTCGGTGGGCCGGAACATGGTTGTACTGTAAATAATTTGTACACTGCAAACAGACCGCAAAAATCCCAAACAGATATTGTATTTTTACAAAAACAGATACAATCACATATGCCTTTAGATTTATGCGTGGGAATATTTGGAAAGATATTTCCTGAATTAAAATCACTTTGGGCTGATTTCCTGGTAATTTTTGTCTTTTATGTCCAAAAATGATTGCTCAGAAAACTTGGGTGGCCAAATAAAATAATCCGTGGGCCGTGTTTATTCAGTATCTTCATGTGGCATACATTTTGTATAGAATCTCCATAATGTCATCTGGCTGTATCACGCATGTCATAAGGTTATAGGTGATCTCAATGGCATTAGCCTGAGATAACTGAGCCTCAGACACTGTCTGCCTCCAATGAAAGTCCTGACAGGCGAGAAATAACACTGGAGCTTAAAGTCCTCCTACAGTATTCAGCTTGGTGGCAGATGACTGAACGTTTTCATGCCAAGCTCTGGGCCTTAGCCATGGATAAAACAAAGATGTTCAAGAGATTATGCATAGCTAAATTAAACAGAGACTTAGCGAGGTGTGGTTTTGCACCTCTATAAGGAATGTCTCACTTCATGGGCAGGCTCCAGAGAAAATGAGGGCGAAAGGCCTCTTCCGCCATGACACTTTCCTGCCTGCTGCTTTTGCGTTCCATGTAAAACCCTCTGTGGAATGTGTTCTACATGGAACCCAAAATGGTTCTACCTGGAACTTAATAGGGTTCTTCAAAGGGTTCTCCTATGGGGACTGCCAAAGAACCCTTTTAGGTTCTAGATAGTATTTTTTTTTTCTAGGTGTACGCAAATAAATGTATCGTCACACATGTACACATGAGCGTGCACAAACATCAAATACTAGCACACACAACCACACCATAATAACATGATTTTATAGTCAAATGTATGTAGAGTTCCTTGTTATAACTGTTCCTAAGCCAGAAGGCTCCTGTTTTACCCCATGCACTCTGAGAGCTCAGGGGAGAGAGAATCCTCCCCGTCGGAGCTGGGTATATCACATATAGTATCATCTCTGCGGATGCAGCCCTTTCAGATGTTACAGGCTGACACAGCGCCATTACCAGCGTACTGTAGAGTCACAGGGTCTCTCTGTGGTCTATGCTTGTTGGGTTGGGTTGATCTGGGCTGGGTCCTCTCCTTCCGTGGCAGCCGGTGTTCTGCTGTGAGGAGAGAGAGATTAGTGGGCAGGTTACACGTAGTTGAACTGTAGATCAGGCATAGATCCTTGTATGCCTGCCTCTACCTGCTGTTTAACCTCCGTGTGGGGGCAGTGGTAGTTCACCAGACAGGAACTGTATTCACCAGACAGGAACTATATGGCTTTTCTTCAGACTCACTTTCCCATTGATTTAGATAAGTGGTGTGGCGCGAGTGACAGTATGGCCTGAACTCGTTCAGTCTTGTTACGTAAATGAGGTCTGATAATCAAGCCAAATTAATTCTATGCACATACTTATGTTGTGGTTTAGTCAAAAGTAATAGAAAACATTTGGGCAAATTACTCAAATGCCTTGTTCCAGTCAATATATGATTTGTGAAATATAGCTTTACATTGAGATAATGTTGAGATCATGTTGAATACATACAGTGGATGTTCAAGAATCCCCAGTGATCTATTTTACTTGACTCCTAAAGTCATGCTGCTCTCTAGTGGTCAGATGATGTAAACAGAGGAGAGACATTATTTAATCTGTTCTCTGAAACACTCACCTGGGTGAATAAAGGTTGGCTTGAATTATGAGCCAAATAAATGACGCTGAAACTGCCCAGTACCTAACACTGTGTAAAATGGCCTGTTTCCGAGTCTGTACATGTAAGTCAGAATATCTTTAAGGATAAGAAGTAGAAACTCAGTATTGAGAAGTCAGAATTAAAAACAGAGTTTGACCAGTCTTAATTAGTGAGCTCTTGAAAGTCATGGATCTTTATACATGCTAATAGCCCCTAATACCTTGTCTAATGTATTCATATCACACCCCAGTTCAGCTCAGCAGGCAATCGACCCCAAACGTATTTATTAGGCCTATAACCTAGTTCATCCATTAAAAAAATGTTTTAATAAGAATGATAGACTATAAAGTTAATGGAGTCTTTATTTATACAATCATCAATTAAGGATCCAGTATCAAACTTCAATTCAAACTTTAACTTTTGAAGTACATTTCAAATAGCATGACAACTGGGTACTTTTCCCACCACTGCTACCTCCTCACTGTGCCCCACACTCATTCAAGCAGTGAATTTCAAACACAGATTCAACCACAAAGACCAGGGAGGTTTCCCAATGCCTCACAAAGAAGGGCAACTATTAGTAGATGGGTATAAAAAAATAAAAAAGCAGACAATGAATATCCCTTTGAGCATGGTGAAGTTATTAATTACACTTTGGACGGTGTATCAATACACCCTGTCACTACAAAGATAAAGGGGTCCTTCCTAACTCAGTTGCTAGAGAGGTAGGAAACCGCTCAGGGATTTCACCATAAGGCCAATGGTGACTTTAAAACAGTTACAGAGTTTAATTATATTACATTTACATAAGTTTTTACACCCTTTACTCAGTACTTTGTTGAAACACCTTTGGCAGCGACTACAGCCATGACTCCTCTTGGTTATGAACCTACAAGCTTGGCACACCTGTTTTTGGGGAGTTTCTCCCATTCTTCTCTGCAGACCCGCTCAAGCTATGTCAGGTTGGATGGGGAGCGTCGCTGCACAGCTATTTTCAGGTCTCTCCAGAGATGTTTGATCGGGTTCTTGTTCTGGCTCTATCTGGGCCACTCAAGGACATTCAGAGACTTGACCCGAAGCCAATCCTGCGTTGTCTTGGCTGTGTGCTTAGGGTTGTTGTCCTGTTGGAAGGTGAACCTTCTCCCCAGTCCTGAGGTCCTGAGCGCTCTGGAGCAGGTTTTCATCAAGGATCTCTCTGTACTTTGCTCTGTTTGTCTTTCCCTTGATCCTGACTAAAAGAGAGTTGAATCTTGGTTTCATCAGACCAGAGAATCTTGTTTCTCATGGTCTGAGAGTCCTGTCATGTGCCTTTTACTGAGGAGTGGCTTCCGTCTGACCACTCTATCATAAAGGCCTGATTGGTGGAGTGCTGCAGAGATGGTTGTCCTTCTGGAAGGTTCTCCCATCTCCACAGAGGAACTGGAGCTCTGTCAGAGTGACCATCGGGTTCTTGGTCACCTCCCTGGCCCTTCTCCCCCGATTGCTCAGTTTGACCGGGCAGCCAGATATAGGAAGAGTCTTGGTGGTTCCAAACTTCTTCTATTTTAGAATGATGGAGGCCACTGTGTTCTCGGGGACCTTCAATACTGCAGATATTTTTTGGTACCCTTCCCCAGATCTGTGTTCCCACGATACAATGCTGTCTCAGAGCTCTATGGATAATTTCTTCGTCCTCATGGCTTGGTTTTTGCTCTGACATGCACTGTCAACTGTGGGACGTTATATAGACAGGTGTGTGCCTTTCCAAATCATGTCCAATCAATTGAATTTACTGCAGGTGGACTCCAATGAAGTTGTAGAAACATTTCAAGGATAATCAATGAAACGGGATGAACCTGATCTCAATTATTGGCCATGCAGCATTTACAGTGAGTTGCCTCAGCAGACGTTAGGGCATTCTTACCTCTTGCGCTTCGTGGAGCAGTGCAGAGCTGATATCAAGGCAGTGAGTTTGTGTTTGCACAGGATGTTCCGCCCCCACCTACCCTCAACCAATCATGTCAATGCGGAGCTATACAGAGCCCTCTGCATTGTTACAATATGTGGGAGGTGCATGGTGATGCGGTACAAAGCTCTACTTGGCCTCTACATGCCTCTGCACACCCTCCATGTGGAGCCTCTGACCACATTTTAGAATCAAGCCTTAGGTCAGAGTAATAGCATGACTTGTCCAAGACTCTGTTCCTTTAACCTCTCAATAGACCTCTTGTCTTTCTGTGGAGAAATCACAGTTGTCAAAGCGTGCGAAGATCTGACTGAGCTCATTAGCTGGTGCCTCCACAGTTCCCTCACACCTCCCTGATGTTGTTGCGAGCAAACTGTTCCTCCATCTTGTTCTTGTTGTCCCTCTTACCAGCCCAGGTAATTTGTTTTTATTCCTTCTGTATCCCTTTCACATTGACCATGTCACCCCTCAGGAATGCTTATTTTTTTCATATTGAGTGTGCTATTAATGTCTCTTGTAATCATTTTTTTTTTTGGGGGGGGGGGGCACTTCACTACTCTCTGTGGAACAACATTGTCCACACAGAAGTTGATACAGTCAGTAACACTGTTGAATAGAAGGTCCCATAGCCACGGGAAGTAGTTTGAGGGTGGGGGTGCAGTAATTTTTTTTTTCTCCGGGGGGGAGAAAAAAATAAAGTTTCACAGTTGTGTTTACATCAAGCTTGTGATTTGATTTGATTTACAAACTTGTTGGATGCATTTGCTGTTTGTTTTGGTTTTGTGCCCAACAAGTCTGTAGAGTCACAAGCTTGGTGTAATCATTGCATGCTAGGAATATGGGACCAAATACTCATGTAAGTGATTACTTTAATACACATGTAATTGAATTTGTCCCAATTCTTTTGGTCCCCTAAAATGTGAGGACTTTGTACAAAAAAACTGTTAACCCGATATGGATGAAAATACCCTCAAATGAAAGCTGACAGTCTGCACTTTAACCTCATAGTCATTGGATGATTTAAAATACAATGTGCTGGAGTACAGAGCCAAAATAATAAAAAAATGCTTCACTGTCCCAATAATTATGGAGGGCACTGTATTTTAGTCATTATTTTCTTTGGTGGAGGAGGAATAATGGTCAGAGACTGTTTTTCATGGTTCGGGCTTGGCCCCTTTACCACGTTTCAGGTAAGACCCAAGTGCAGACTGTGTTGAAGTAACAAAGTTTATTACAGCAACAGGGGCAGGGAAACGACAAGTCAAGGCAGGCAGGGGTCGATAATCCAGAGTGGTGGGGCAAAGGTACAAGACGGCAGGCAGGCCCAGGGTCAGGTCAGGCAGAGGTCGGTAATCCAGAGGTGGGTGTCGTGGATGAATCAGAATTAGTTGGGTAACATAGATAATTAAGATGTTTTATTGGTATAATATGCTTATTTGAGGTACTTGTCATTAGAAAGTGTCCATTGGACTCTGGTGTCTTTTCAGTTGCATGTCTACCTTAGCTGGGGCTCAGACACTTGGGGCCCAGAGAGGGGAGAGGTCAGACTTGTCATCATGGGAATGTGTCTTTACCTATTTCTTAAACCATGTGAAGGGATGGCGTGATTAATGGGGAACCAATGACTTGTCTCCACAATGTCTGTGAGCAAGTCACTCCCTCCTTTTCTTTATTGTGGGGAGGATTATGGCAGTAAATGGACCCTTGTATGTCCTCTCTTAGATCTCACACTTATCCTGTGATAATATATGGCCTAGAGGCTCACTCCCTCCAGTGAGCCTGTCCAGGAGTGGGGTCAAGAGGGGGTTTGCTTGAGATGGGAGTATCTAGAGTTGACAATTGATATATGCCATTGGATGAAATAGTTCTGTTCAATACCGTACCAGGGAGGGACAGTTCTAAGGAGACCAGATACTGGGCTATACCATTAATCCTGTTGACATAGCAGTTACTGTCTGATGTGTTTTATTGATATCTGTCATACAAAACTTAACCTTTGTGAACTGTTACTAAGTATCTGTGGTTTGTCAATGTACGTTGAAGGGGGTATCGTTGCTATAAAAGATCCCTGTAGCCATTCTGTAATCACCTCATTAAATGATTCATTCGAGAGAGTGCATTATTGGGGGTCAAGAACTTTTGCAAAAGTATCTTAATTAAGTATTAACGATGTAGTTTAACTCGGACTGGTGTGTTTGTAACTCCTCATTTGGTAATGCAGAAATTAGCCACCACATGGGGCAAGGGTTTAGGTCGGCAGGCAGGCTCAGGCTCAGGGTCAGGGGCAGGCAGAGTGGCCAGGCAGGCGGGCTTAGAGTCAGGACAGGCAAGGGTCAAAACCAGGAGGGCAAGAAAAGGAGACACTGGAAAAGCAGGAAATGCTGGTTGACTTGACAAACAAGACGAACTGGCAACAGACAAGCAGAGAACACAGGTATAAATACACAGGGGATAATGGGTAAGATGGGCAACACCTGGAGGGGGGTGGAGACAATCACAAGGACAGGTGAAGCAGATCAGGGCATGCCACCCTTAATTCCAGTGAAGGGAAATCTTAACGCTACAGCATACAATTACATTTTTGATTATTCTGTGTTTCCAACATTGTGGCAACAGTTTTGGGAAGGCCCTTTCATGTTTCACCATGATAATGCCCCCGTGAACAAAGCAAGGTCCATACAGAAATGGTTTGTCAATATTGGTGTGGAAAAACTTGACTGGCCTGCATAGAGCCCTGTCCTCAACCCCATCGAACACCTTCGGGATGAATTGTAACGCCGGCTGCGAGCCAGGCCTAATCGCCTGCACTAATGCTCTTGTGGCTGAATGGAAGCAAGTCCCTGCAGCAATGTTGCAACATCTAGTGGAAAGCCTTCCCAGAAGATTGGAGGCTGTTATAGCAGTAAAATGAGGACCAACTCCATATTAATGCCCATGATTTTGGTCATGTAGTGTAGGTTATTTTATCAAACCAATCAATACATTTTAAATGCAGTACTGAGTTTTTAAAAGTTTACACGCTTCACAGGTTTTAGTGTGTGCTTTTTGTTGCTTTGAGATTCCAGTGTTCAAGACTGTTTGTTTATTATGCAGAATAACATAGTCAAATTATTTGTAAAAAAATTACAAGTTCAATACCTTATTTACATAAGTATTCAGACCCTTTGCTATGAGACTCGAAATTAAGCTCAGGTACATCCTGTTTCCATTGATCATCCTTGAGATGTTTCTACAACTTTATTGGAGTCCACCTGGGGTAAATTCAATTGACTGGACATGATTTGGAAAGGAAACACTTGTCTATATAAGGTCCCACAGTTGACAGTGCATGTCAGAGTAAAAACCAAGCCAAGAGGTCAAATTAATTCTTCGTAGAGCCCCGAGACAGGATTGTGTCAAGGCACAGATCTGGGAAAGGGTACCAAAAATGTTTTGCAGCTTGTATCACATCTGCCATCATCAGGTAGTGGAGGCACAAACATTTGTGCAGGTGCCTGCGCCCAGAACCAGGCCTGCTGCATGTCTCCCCAGCCTGGTGAGTCCTGTGCCTGCCCCCAGAGCCAGGCTTCCTGCATGTCTCCCCAGCCTGGTGAAGCCTGTGCCTGCTCCCAGAGCCAGGCCTCCTGCATGTCTCCCCAGCCTGGTGAGTCCTGTGCCTGCACCCAGAACCAGGCCTCCTGCATGTCTCCCCAGCCTGGTGAGTCCTGTGCCTGCGCCCAGAGCCAGGCCTCCTGCATGTCTCCCCAGCCTGGTGAGTCCTGTGCCTGCGCCCCCGGACAGGCGGGCGGCTCTGGCGGCTCCGGACTGGCGGGCGGCTCTGGCGGCCGCCAGAGCCGCCCGCCAGTCCGGAGCCGCCAGAGCCGCCCGCCAGTCCGGAGCCTCCAGAGCCGCCCGCCAGTCCGGAGCAGCCAGAGCCGCCCGCCTGTCCAGAGCCGCCAGAGCCGCCCGCCTGTCCGGAGCCGCCAGAGTCGCCAGCCGGGCGCAGCCAGAGTCGCCCGCCAGCCGGGCGCAGCCAGAGTCGCCCGCCAGCCACACCTTTGGGGGGGGGGGGGGTACTGTCACGCTCTGACCTGAGAGAGCCTTTTTATGTCTCTATTTAGGTTTGGTCAGGGTGTGATTTGGGTGGGCAATCTATGTCCGTGTTTCTATGTTTGGGATTTCTTTTTTTCGGCCGGGTATGACTCTCAATCAGGAACAGCTATATATCGTTGTTGCTGATTGGGAGTCATACTTAGGCAGCCTGTTTTTCCTTTGGGTTTTGTGGGTAGATATTTTCTGTTTAGTGTTTTGCACCTGACGGAAGTTCGGTTGTTCTTTTGTTTTGCTTGTTGCTTTAGTGTTCAGTTGTACATTAAAATGACGGACACTTACCACGCTGCATTTTGGTCTGATTTCTCTTCCCCTTCATCCGAGGACGACGAAGACCGTTACATTCTTAACTGACTTGCCTAGTTAAATATAGGTTAAATAGAACTACAATATTCTGGGTCACTTTAGGATGCGTTCATAAATTCACTCTGGCTATCTACTCCAATTTTAGAGCACTCTCGTCTGAGTTTGCCAGAGTGCAGAATAACTGAGGAATTTATAAACACTCAACACCAGTTGAATATGGCCAGTGTCAGTAAACATCGGCAAAAAAAGTGTAATTAAATTGTTGCCAGCAGCACATTTACACTCACCAATTCTCTAAATAACATGAAAACAGCCTAACCAGCTCTGCTAGGGGGAGTAAAATGCTCAGAGTGAGGTGTTCTTTCATTTGTGTCTGGAAGTAGCTTGCAAGCTATCCAAAGTTAGCTTGAGTGCTTGACTGCCGTTGTGAAGTCAGAACACTCGGATCAACCCTACTCCTTGGCCAGAGCGTCCAGTGTGTGCTCTGAACGCACTGAGAGCAAAACGCTCTGAATATAGGAATGGACAATTTAACAATGCTCTGATTTTATGAACGCCCTGAGCGCACTTTGAACGCACTCTGGCACTCCAGATTGAATTTACGAACATACCCTTACCTGGACTAAGTGAAAATACACATTATGACACTGTCAAGAAGCATTATGACCCTCATGTGTCACGTTACTTGCACTAAGAAAATACACTTTATGACACTGTCAAGAAGCATTCTGACCATCATAATCATATAAGCCAGATAGGCCTATGACGTACATGGCCTTATATCCGTTATCAGTCAAAAAGAGGGTGACTTGTTCTTTTCCTGAAAATCTGTCTCATCTAGAATGACATAAGGATCATTAAGGTGAAAGGGAAATTCCTTGCTGATGGAGCTTGTCAGAATAATAAAAGATAAGTACATTTACTGGAACAATAAACATGTAACAATGTTTGTCTAGTGGACTTCCTGGCAGAGTTCAAGCTGAAAGTTGTGGGTACCTGTCACGTTCGTCGTACTGATTAGACCAAGGCACAGCGGGAATGTGCTCATCTTCTGGTTTATTGAGAAGAAAAGAAACAAACCACTTAATCAAAACAACGATGAAAAAACTGTCCTGTAAGACATACACATGGAACAACTACCCACAAATCCCATAGACAAAACACCCCTATTAAATAGGACCTTCAATTAGAGGCAACGAGAAACAGTTGCCTCCAATTGAAGATCAAACCAATAAACTAAGCATAGAAATAGACTAACTAGAATGAACATAGAAATACACTAACATAGAAGATGAACCAAAAAACCCAGAAACACTCTAAACAAACACCCCCTGCCAATAACAAACTACAATAACAAACAACCCCTTTACTGGTCAGGACGTGACAGTACCCCCCCCCCCCCCAAAGGTGCAGACTCCGGATGCACCTTAAACAGAAAAAACACAAAAATAAACCCCCCCAAAATAATCCCAAACTAAAGGGAGGGAAGGGAGGGTGGCCACCGTCACCGACGGTTCTTGTGCTACACCCCCCCTCCCCTATCCTCCTACTATGGAGGTGGCTCAGGCTCTGGCCTTAGTCCCCAACCTAACCTGTCCACCCCCGCTGAAGGCTCAGGGCTAAGGTGCGTCGCTGGAGACCTCGGGCTGATGCGCGTCGCTGGAGACCTCGGGCTGATGCGCGTCGCTGGAGACCTCGGGCTGATGCGCGACTCTGGGAGCTCCGGACTGGAGGGCGACTCTGGGAGCTCCGGACTGGAGGGCGACTCTGGGAGCTCCGGACTGGAGGGCGACTCTGTGAGTTCCGGACTGGAGGGCGACTCTGGGAGCTCCGGACTGGAGAGCGACTCTGGCTGCGCCAGTTCTGGACAGGAGGGCGATTCTGGCTGCGCCGGTTCCGGACTGGAGGGCGACTCTGGCTGCGCCGGTTCCGGACTGTGGGCCGTCTCTGCAGGCTCCGGACTGTGGGTCGTCTCTGCAGGCTCCGGACTGTGGGCCGTCTCTGCAGGCTCCGGACTGTGGGCCGTCTCTGCAGGCTCCGGACTGTGGGCCGTCTCTGCAGGCTCCGGACTGTGGGCCGTCTCTGCAGGCTCCGGACTGTGGGCCGTCTCCGCAGGCTCCGGACTGTAGGACGTCGCTGGAAGCACTGGACAGGGAACTGTCACCGGAAGCTCTGGACGGGGAACTGTCGCCGGAAGCACTGGACGGGGAACTGTCGCCGGAAGCTCTGGACGGGGAACTGTCGCCGGAAGCTCTGGACGGGCAACTGTCGCCGGAAGCTCTGGACGGGGAACTGTCGCCGGAAGCTCTGGACTGGACAGGCGCACTACAGGCCTAGTGCGTGGGGCTGGTACTGGAGGTACCAGACTGGAGACACGCACCTCAAGGCTAGTGCGAGGAGCAGGAACTGGATACACCGGGCAATGAACACACACTGGAGATCTGGAGTGCACAGCCTGCACAACCCATCCTGGCTGGGTGGTAACAGTAGCCCTGCACGGGCGGAGTGCTGGCACAGGGCGAACTGGGCTGTGCAGAGGCCTGATGGCTGCCGTGAGTAGAGCAGGCGTAGGGTAGCCTGGGCCTAGGAGACGTACTGGTGGCCAGATGTGCTGCGCAGGCATACTCCTACCTGGCTGGATACCCACTCTAGCACGGCACTTGCGAGGGGCTGGAATCGCTCGCACCGGACTGTGCGTGCGCATGGGCGAGACCGTGCGCACTTCCGCATAGACCGGCGCTCTTCTGATCCGCTGCTCCCCATAATAAGCCCGGGAGTTGACTTAGGGCTTACCCTTGGCCCAGCCAAACTACCCGTGTGCCCCCCAATTTTTTTTATTGGGGGTGCCTCTCGTGCTTCCGTCGTTGAGCACGCTCTTCATACTGTCGCCGTTCCTCCCTCACTGTCTCCACCTGTTTCCATGGCAGGGTTTTGTCCCCTGCCATTACCTCCTCCCATGTCCATGATGTCCTCCACTCCCTTCTCTCCCTGGCCCAGGATCCTTGCTCCTCCTGGGCCCGCTGCTTGGTCCGTTGGGGAGGGGGTGGGTAGTTCTGTAACGTTCGTCGTACTGATTAGACCAAGGCGCAGCGGGAATGTGTATGCTCATCTTCTTGATTATTGAGAAGAAAACGAAACAAAACACTTAATCAAAACAACAACGACGAAAAAAACAGTCCTGTGAGACATACAGCTACACATGGAACAACTACCCACAAATCCTGTAGACAAAACACCCCTATTAAATAGGACCTTCAATTAGAGGCAACGAGAAACAGCTGCCTCCAATTGAAGGTCAAACTAATAAACTAAGCATAGAAATAGACTAACTAGAATGAACATAGAAATACACTAACATAGAACATGAACCAAAAAAAACCCGAAACACTCTAAACAAACACCCCCTGCCACGCCCTGACCAAACTACAATAACAAACAACCCCTTTACTGGTCAGGACGTGACAGTACCATTACACAGAAAACAGCAGGTTTTAAAAGGGCAGCCCAAGATTGGTACATACATTTTTTTACTTTTCAATTAATGACCTTTATCCATTAATTCTTGAATAACATAACTTATCAGTTATGAGCTTAGTTCAACTTCATTGTTTGTTAAAAATGTAAAACACTTTAGCTTCAAAACATGGTTATTCAGAGCTTTGTCTAATAATTTGAGATTTGATCAAATTTCTCTAGTCCCATCCCTCAGCTTTTTACCAAAACAAGCTGCTGGTTGACCGCTTGTTGTTTTTCGAATCCCAGATTTTCCCTTTAAAACTGCCTCATCAACTTACATTTACATTACATTTACATTTAAGTCATTTAGCAGACGCTCTTATCCAGAGCGACTTACAAATTGGTGCATTCACCTTATGATATCCAGTGGAACAACCACTTTACAATAGTGCATCTAAATCTTTTAAGGGGGGGGGGGTTGGAAGGATTACTTTATCCTATCCTAGGTATTCCTTAAAGAGGTGGGGTTTCAGGTGTCTCCGGAAGGTGGTGATTGACTCCGCTGTCCTGGCGTCGTGAGGGAGCTTGTTCCACCATTGGGGTGCCAGAGCAGCGAACAGTTTTGACTGGGCTGAGCGGGAACTGTGCTTCCTCAGAGGTAGGGGGGCCAGCAGGCCAGAGGTGGATGAACGCAGTGTGATTTTTAATGTGATATGCAGCATCCCTGCTTCTGTGTTCAGAGATAAACAATGAAAATGTGTCTATAATCATAGAATCATGATGGAAGAGAGGTCAGATACCAATACAGAGCAGTGTTGTGAACATGCATAACAGAATGCAATTTCATACTTCTTTGTGACTTACAAGAATCATGGTTTTATATGGACTACTGTCACTATCACTATCACTGTCTCAGGTTTCCCAGACAAATATAGTATATTCTATGACTATAAAGAAACTTGGATTCTGTAATGATGGGGCGGTGAGTCGGAAGCAGGTGCAGGTGAAACGTTTTAATAAAATGTTAAAAGAATTTTATATCTCGATGATAATAATCAATAATCAATTCGCCTTGACTAATTCCCAAAGTTTGTAAGACAATGGGTTATAATAATTAGGCAAGGACTCAGCTTTCTGCAAAAGGTTTCTGTAGCTTTATTCAGAGAACGTTCTGGCGTTAGGATAACAAAACAGTCATTATATAGTTCTTACTTACGCACATGCATTTACACACAATCTGTTGATGACCTGCAACCCCCATAAACTTCTCACACTGTTTATCACCTTCTGGCTCAGCCTGTTCCTTTCCTTCAAGGTTAGGAACAGGCTGAAGTTTTACTCCCTTGACCATCTGCTTCTCTATATCTCTATACTAATTGCATACACACATTTCTTTCCCTCTCCAGTGGTTCCTGGACCTTCCGGAACTAATCAGACTAATCGATCCCTACATTGATCATTACATTGATTATTCATTAAACCTGCTGTATGACTAATAATTCATCATGGTTTATTGATTCATTTACCTTTATTAGATAATTCTCTTATCATAAAACAACAAAACTAAGAACACGATACTAACATAGGCAGAACGCCGATACACAAGAACAGTACCAACTGGTGAGTGAATATGGGAGAGTGACATATAAAGGGGAGGAAATGATGAAGGTAATGGAGTTCAGGTGTGAATCATAATGATTACCAGGTGTGCGTCAAGCACTCCTCCAGCATCTTTTAATTTTTTCTGCGTCTCACGAATGTTCTTCTTTGTGATCCGAACACCTCAAACTTAAATTCGTCTGTCCATGACACTTTTTTCCAATCTTCCTCTGTCCAGTGTCTGTGTTATTTTGCCTATCTTAATCTTTTCTTTTTATTGGCCAGTCTAGGATATGGCTTTTTCTTTGCAACTCTGCATAGAAGGCCAGTGTCCCGGAGTTGCCTCTTCACTGTTGACGTTGAGACTGGTGTTTTGCGGGTACTATTTAATGAAGCTGCCAGTTGAGGACTTGTGAGGCGTCTGTTTCTCAAACTAGACACTCTAATGTACTTGTCCTCTTGCTCAGTTGTGCACCGGGGCCTCCCACTCCTCTTTCTATTCTGGTTAGAGCCAGTTTGCGATGTTCTGTGACGGGGGTAGTACACAGCGTTGTACGAGATCTTCAGTTTCTTGGCAATTTCTCACATAGAATAGCCTTAATTTCTCAGAACAAGAATAGACTGACGAGTTTCAGAAGAAAGGTCTTTGTTTCTGGGCATTTTGAGCCTGTAATCGAACCCATAAATGGTGATGCTGCAGATACTCAACTAGTCCAACGAAGGACAGTTTTATTGCTTCTTTAATCAGAACAACAGTTGTCAGCTGTGCTAACATAATTGCAAAAGAGTTTTCTAATGATCAATTAGCCTTTTAAAATGCTAAACTTGGATTAGCTAACACAATGTGGCATTGGAATACAGGAGTAATGGTTGCTGATAATGGGCCTCTGTACACCTATGTAGATATTCCATAAAATATCATCAGTTTCCAGCTAAATTAGTCATTTACAACATTGACAATGTCTACACTGTATTTCTGATCAATTTGATGTTATTTTAATGGACAAAAAAATGTGCTTTTCTTTAAAAAATAAGGACATTTCTAAGTGACCCCAAACTTTTGAACGGTAGTGTGTATATATATATATTTATTTTTTTCTTCCCTAACACTACCACCCTTCCCTGAAATACAGTTCTAGGTGAATCAGCACTTGTGGCTTTTCGAAAACACTGGGCATGTGATAAGGGCATCTGACTTAATGACATCTGATTTGCATAATTATGGGGCAATTCTCTTTTTATTTCCACCCTCTGCTATCTCTGCTAATATAACTGGCAGATCACAGATCCTTCCCACACATCACTGAGTCCACCACCATGGCCTCTAAAGCAGCGGCAGTGTTGCTGCTGGTTTACCTGTCAGGATCTACATTTGGGATCAAGCTGACTGGAAATGGATACACTGACATTCTGATCGCTATTAACCCAGTGGTGCCTGAGGACCCAGTGCTCATCACACAAATCGAGGTAATAAATTAATGACAAAAAACATTATTTCCCCACTCAATAGGTAATATATATTTTAGGATATTGTGAATGTTATTG
This sequence comes from Salmo salar, assembly GCF_965601325.2. Lineage (NCBI taxonomy): Eukaryota > Metazoa > Chordata > Actinopteri > Salmoniformes > Salmonidae > Salmo > Salmo salar. The sequence goes on from NC_138300.1 coordinate 45,006,265, forward strand.
AATGTAATGTTGAATGTAGGATATTGCTGTTTTTAATGTTGACATTCAAATGCTGTATCTAACCATAGGACAGGCATGCTGTGATTGTTTTACTAATAATGAAAGTAAACCAAAACATTCAATTAGACAACACAGCTTTTGTTTTATTCTATTTAATTTGTTACTTCAGGAAATGATTAAAGAAGCATCCAGACATCTACTCAATGCAACAAAGAAACATTTATATTTCAAGGAAGTCGCAATATTAGTGCCACCTAATTGGAATAAAGGAAATTACTCCAAAGCAAAGACGGAGGTCTACAATAAGGTACTGAGAGAATCTAAAACATGCAAATGATGTTGGAGTCCTTTGTGCTCAGTTGAAGTCATCATTACCACCAATGACAGAGAACGATCCTGACTGACATTCTATTAGCTTTTGATTCCTCATCATTACAATTATTTAAATCATTAAGTCATAGGAAGATACACTACACACTACAAAAGTATGTGGACACCCCTTCAAATTAGTGGATTCAGGTCTTTCAGCCACACCCGTTGCTGACAGGTGTATAAAATCGAGCACACAGAAATGCAATCTCCATAGACAAACATTAGCAGTAGAATGGCCTTACTGAAGAGCTCAATGACTTTCAGTGTGGCACCGTCATAGGATGCCATCTTTTCAATAAGTCAGTTCGTCCACATACTTTTGACCATGTAGTGTAGATTTCCAGTTATAAACTGGGTGGTCGAGCCCTGAATGCTGATTGGCTGACAGCTGTGGTATATTAGACCCTATACCATGGGTATGACAAAACATGTATTTTTACTGCTCTAATTACGTTGGTAACTAGTATATAATAGCAATAAGGCACTTCAGGGGTTTGTGGTATATGGCCAATATACCACAGCTAAAGGCTATGTTCAGGCAACTGTAATAGTAATCTTAACCGTAATTGTTAAAATACAACAAGGAAGACATACATTAAACTGTTATAGTTAAGGGGAAAATTTGACAAAATTGGACGTTTGTCCAAAAACATCAATATATAACTCATATGACCAGGTAGTCAGAATGTAAATAGGCATGGTATCATCTTCGCAAAATTCTGAAGTATAAGCTTTTTATAGTAATTACAAACACTTTGAAGTATTATGGTAAATCTAGATATTTTGTTAATAATTTGCATTGTATCTGTTATAGGCCAATATAATAATTGATGAGCCAAATAGATTACATGGAGATCAGCCTTACACTCTGCAGTATGGTGAATGTGGATCTGAGGGCCAGTACATTCATTTGACTCCTGACTTTATGCTGAATGATGATGTCTCTAAATACTATGGACCCAGAGGTTAGAGTCACCTGCCGTAAACTCTATCTCCTGTTACTGTGCAAGACCCAATACAGAAATCCTATTTGTTGAATTTTCCTTCTAAAACTCACTTCCAGGTAAGGTTTTTGTCCATGAATGGGCACATCTAAGATGGGGAGTTTTTGATGAATATAATGAAGAAAAACCCTTCTACTTGTCAGGTTCCATAATCGAGGCAACAAGGTAATCTTTATCATTTATACATATTGTATCCATTAAAGGGCAATTCCAACATAGCGCATTTCTACATTCTGTAGTGAAAAAAACATTTAATTTCAAAGACTACGAGATACACTGTGATGCGGGGAGCAGGAAAATAACTGGTTTTACTTTTGATGGCATCATCAAATTGCACTTTTTTAGGACCTTCTCATCTTTTTCAGTACAAACATAGAAATGCTCTATTTATATGTAGAAACTTGTATGGTGCTGGAGATAATGAATATGGGTTGAAAAGGGTTGGAATTCACCTTTAAGTGTCATAATTTGTCCTTAAAACAAGGAGTTTAAAAAGTTGCTTTTGAAAAAAACATTTAAATCAAACACATTTTCAATAGATTCCGTATTGTTTGCGGAACATGGCAAAGGTACCAGTTAAACTCTACCTGTCCATTTGCATTGTCTGTTATGTCCAGTGAAAAGCATGAGCTGGCGCACACCAAAAACAGTTAGTAGATGTGCTGACTAACAGCAAGTAAACTGTTGGCCTGAAGACGGTACAGTGATGCCGAAACATTGGTGTTTTACTCAGTAAATAAAACATGTGGTAAAGAAATTAACGTTATGTCCTGAATACAAAGTGTTATGATTGGGGCAAATCATACACAACATATCCCTGAGTACCACTATTCATATTTTCAAGCATGGTGGTGGCTGCATCATGCTATGGGTTTGCTTGTCATCGGCAATGGAGTTTTCTTTAGGATACAATGAAACGGAATAGTGCTAAGCACAGTCAAAATCCTAGTAGAAAACCTGCTTCAGTCGGCTTTCCAAAAGACACCTTTCAGCAGGATAATAACCTAAAACACAAGGTCAAATATACACTGGAGTTGCTTACCAATACATTTACATTACATTTACGTCATTTAGCAGACGCTCTTATCCAGAGTGACTTACAAAGACAACATTGAATGTTCCTGAGTGCCCAAGTTACAGTTTTGACTTAAATAGGTTTGAAAATCTATGGCAAGACATGAAAATGGCTGTTTAGCAATGATCAACAAGCAATTTGACAGAGCTTGAAGAATTAAAAAAATAATAATGTGCAAATATTGTACAATCCAGGTGTGCAAAGCTCTTAGAGACTCACATCTGTAATCCTTATCAAAGGTGATTCTAACATGTATTGACTCAGGGGTGTGAATACTTATGTAAATTAGATATTTCTGTATGTCATTTTCAATAAATGTGCAAACATTTCTAAAAACATGTTCACCTCATCAAATCAAACAAAATGTGCAATAAGTCAAGGGGAATGAGTACTTTCTGAAGGCACATTGATTAGTCACTGTCTTTATTTTTATAGCCCATTGTCTATTGATGAGCATTTAATTCAGTTTCCACTATGACATGCATCTACCAACAATTAAATTGTGATTTTTCTTAAATTATTGAGACTTGGAGTCAACCCTTACTGTACAATCAATTTATTGTTAATGTTCATTTTCTCAGATGTACCATAAACATTACAGGAAAGTACATCCACAAACGTGACCAAAAGGACTGCACCACTGACCCTGTTACTGGGTTATACACCGAAGACTGTGTATTCTATCCTGACAAGCAACAGACAACCTCTGCATCTATCATGTACAATCAAGGCCTTAGTGCTGTGAGTATAAGTCTACACAGCCTTTCAACTACCTTGATATCTACCCAATGTGTTATGTAGTTGTAATGCTCAACTTACCATTTTTAACTGTAATGAAGATACGTTTAAACTAATGACACAAGCGTTTGTGTTGTGTGCCCAGGTAAAAGAGTTCTGTACAAAAGAAACTCACAACACTGAGGCTCCAAACATCCAGAACAGACTGTGTGGTAATAGAGGTGTAGAGGAAGTTATCACCTCACTTTCTGTAGATGCCGGTGTGGCAGTTGTGCCAACACCACCAAGTATACTACCCACATTCACTGTGGTGCAGCGACGGCAAAGGGTTGTCTGTCTTGTCCTTGATGTTTCAGGAAGCATGTCTGCAGTAAGTTTTTATGGACTGATTTTTGAAATCAAACCATATTTTATAAAAACAATTCAAGATCTGACAACGGTAACACACATTCCTGGTATTATTGGTGTTTGTGCCCGGGCACGTGTGTGTGTGTGTCTGTGCTTTTGTCTAACTGTCCTGCTGGTTGCTAATATATATTTTTCCTATAAAGGGTTCTAGAATGTTGAACCTGAGACAAGCGGCAACACTCTTCATACAGAAGATTGTTGAAGACCAAGCTTATGTTGGCATTGTACAATTTACACAAACGGCTACAATTCTTCAACCATTGACTTTGATTGATGGTACAGCGTCGAGAGATACGCTTGTAGGCAGTCTGCCACTATCAGCTAGTGGAGGCACAGACATTTGTGCAGGTGTCGAGAAAGGTCTGGAGGTAAATACAATACCAATAATCTATATTTATTTGGCACAGTTCATATAATACATTACAAATTGCTTTAAATGATCACTTAAAATAATACTGGTACATAGTGCTGCAACAATCTGGATAAAAAACGTTTGACACATGAATACACATATATAGTACATTTAGAAAGAAACTCATTAAAATGACATTAATATATCATTTCAATAAATCAATGATGCTTCTATTAGGTACTTGGGGGAGATGGAGATGGTGCAAGAGGAGATGAAATCATATTACTAACTGATGGGGAATCAAGTATCAACTGTCAAATACGTGTTGAAGAAAGTGGTGCAACTGTGCACACAATAACTCTTGGGCCAAATGCAAACATAGCTGTAAAAGAATTGTCAGACATTTCAGGTAACACAGAGAGCAGTATCTTTCATAAGTATGCATTCTAAATTATATCTGAAATTCCTTCTTACTTGTTCAAATGTTTTACCTAAATATCATCCTTCCTGCTGTAGGTGGTAAATATCACAATGCTGCTGATGGTGTGGATTCCAATGACCTTGTTGATATTTTTGCTTCACACACAACATCTGATGGAAATCTGACCAAGCAGACAATCCAGGTGAGATGAGGTTGCAGGGAATTCTGAGAAACATAATATACTATAAGTGTTTACAGATATTTGAACATAATCTGTCTTTTTTCCCAACAGCTTGAGAGCACTGGATTGAATATGATTGGTTGGTTTAATGGATCTGTGTCCATTGACAGGACAATTGGAAACAAGACAAGCTTTTTAGTTATCTATGAAAGAAGTCCACCTGACATCCTTGTTTTAAGCCCCTTTACACGGACCTATGACACATCACATTTCAAACATGATGCTCCTGCTAAGACTTTGACGCTCGATATTGAAGGAACTGCTGAGGTCTGTCTGGTTGTGTTTATTTTATGTGTTCAGCTAGATTCAAAAGTTATATTTATATTTATTATAGTTGTGTGTATTATTTTTCCAATTACTACAAGCTACTAATTTAGCCATTTCAATTGTTCAATGTGGACCATATTATGCATTACTACAATTTCACTAGATTGAATGGTGATGATATTATTTACAATTGTAGACTGGAAAGTGGAAATACAGTCTACTAAATAAAGAGTCAACCGCCCAATCTATGTCAATGACTGTGACAAGTCATGCTGTTAGTGAAGCTATATCACCGGTCATGGTCAAAACCCACATGAGCCAACTGTCCAGCAACGGCAGCAAACCCATGTTGGTGTATGCAGAGGTCAACCAGAAAGGTGTTCCGGTGATTCTGGCAGATGTGATGGCCACACTAACCTCTGATAAGGGAGTGAAGCATGAGCTGAAACTGCAAGATAATGGAGCAGGTGATGTAGAGCCACAATACATATGATTTAGAACCAAAATGGTGTCGGTGTTACAAAAACTATTATTTATTTAAATTTTAAGATGAAATCCTATTTTTTCAGGTGCTGATGCTTTCAGATATGATGGCATCTATTCCAGTTACTTCACTAACCTAACAACAGGAAAATACAGCTTGAAAGTGAAAGTACATAACAATGATGGCATGGCCAGATTCTCCCTCAGGAGACACAGTGGAGCACTTTACATACCTGGATATGTGGTTAATGGTACAGTACATTCCATCTGAAACAATGTGTTTTTCATTCATGAACTGGTGGCAGGTAGCCTTGTGGTTGGAGTGTTGGGCCAGTAACCGAAAGGTTGCTAGATTGAATCCCTGAGCTGACAAGGTAAAAATCTGTCGTTCTGCTCCTGAACAAGGCAGTTAATTCACTGTTCCTAGGCTGTCATTGTAAATAAGAATTTGTTCTTAATTAACTGACTTGCCTAGTTAAATAAAGGTTAAAACAATGAAATTGTGATACCATATAATGTATATACCAAAACATATTTAATTTGATGGATCAGTACCCATACCTATTCTCAACAACTAGCCTTATAATGATCAAGGGTATGATTTGGTAGTTGGGATTGTAAGAATATGTATGTATTCATATGTTTGATGACTTTGTCTTCCCAGGACAAGTAGTGATGAATCCCCCAAAGCCCCCAGTCAGTGAGGACGACCTGCAGGCTGATGTGGGCAGCTTCACCAGGACAGCCATAGGAGAGAGCTTCTCAGTCAGTCTCCCACCTGGTGTCTCCCCTCCAAATTTCCCCCCTAACAAAATCACAGACCTGAATGCAGAGATAGAGGAGGACAAAGTGATGCTCACCTGGACTGCACCTGGGGAAGACATGGACCAAGGCACAGGTACAAAAATGTATAAATAATGTGCATCTCAACAATAAGTTGTGGATATATTTCCAGATTTTTTTGCTCAGATGAAAATCTGTAATGTAGGCCTAATATTCACAAAATATGAAGAAAAAAAAGCACTGCAACACTGACATGTACAGTATTTCACCAATCGCTAAATTTCATATGACAGGGGTGCAAAATGCTAACAATCAGATAATCAGTGTGCTGTCTTGGTGTATATTTACATTTATTTACTTGCCATTTCTATTTTTCAGCAACGGCCTATGAGATCCGTTTTAGTGAAGATTCGGACCTACTCAGATCCAACTTCAGTACCGCTCATCTTGTCACATATAACCTCTCACCAAAGAAGGCAGGCTCCCCAGAAAAGCTCTCTTTCACTCTCTTCTCAATCATCAAAAATGGCACCACTCTGTTCTTTGCAGCAAAAGCAGAAGACAAGTCTTTCCTGAAATCTGAAACATCCAACATTATTCAAGTGACCAGGATTGTTCCCAAAGCTCCTGTTCCTTCTCCAACTGATGCTCCTGGGGGGCCTGATACATCAGGCGGTGGTGTGAACATTACTGCTATAGTCATATCGGTCACCACAGTAACCATGGTGGCTTGTCTGATTGCTAGTGTGACAATGTGTTCAATTAAATCAAGGAGAGTTAATCATGCTTAAAACAAATTATGATGATGAACAAATGTAGCTGCACTTCATTGCACTGAATCATAGCAAACCTTCCTGTGTTTTTGATTAACACTAAAAAAACATATGAAGTAGAGGGAAATAAATGATCTTATCTACCATTCTTTGTTTTTTAAATAGCTGAAAGGTTAGAATGAGATCATAGCTAACCATATTAAATTGATTGTGCTATAATAGATTGATTAGACTGATTCTCTTAAGATCTCATTTGAAGCTTTGTGTTTGTGTATTAATCATTGTGTTTACAGTGAAGAACATGTTCTGTTAAGGTACGATGTAAGATGTATCATAAAATGTATTGACATTAATGTGTATTATGTAATGACTGGCCTCCTTGGGTCAGGTTACCGTAGACCACAATCCTACAGAGAGATCTCTCACACCCACCAGAGGGAAAGAGATCAAGAGGTATGGAGATAGGGCGGGGGTTGTGACACCTCATGCCCATTGTAAATCTAAGGCAGCAGACAAAATTCCTTTGTACTCTCACTATGGAGAACCGGCCTCAGAACATTTAACATGCAATAAATTGACTTTGGGACAATAGGTTTCGTCAGCCACAATGGTGGTAATGACGATAGATGGAATATGAAAATGAATGTTGTTTTTGTTATGTTATTAAAAGGTAAAGGACGACATTATAACGAAAACATTGCAACTTCAAGAGTTTTCCTAGTATATGCTGGATGTTTGCATATTGTATGTTGTGTGGAAAATGTCCAGATCAAAAAGAATGTTTTTGTAAAGATTAAATGTGAAGTTAGTTCTAAATTGGATCTGAGTTAGTTGTCTAAATTAGATCTGAGTTAGTTGTATAAATTGAATCCGGTCACCACTCTCCATCGAATCGTATGTCTACACTGCTTTCATTCCTACGCTGTGAGCCCTGAGCTACAGGGCTGGATGTTCTCAGAAGACCCCTTTCAGAACAAGGGCGAGGAAACAGACCACTAAGACAAAGGACACTGACATGGTGAGGACAACCAGAGAGTTACATACCCTGTAACCAGAGAAGTGCGTCAGAGAAGCCGAAATGGTCCACACAGAGACCCGCATTGGAGACCTTCAACACCTAATTACATCATTATATTCTGACCCATAAGAGTGGCAGTTCGGGGCAAGGTTAGGGTTAAAATAATCATAGTTGACAAATGCACCCAAGTGTATTTTTCTCTTGTGTACTCTCTCTCTTTCTCTCTCTTTTGAAATCGCCATTGTGTGTAACGTGTCATATTGTGTTGGCCAGCTAGGGACCGGTTCATCATACTAAGTTCTAATCAATAGCCTAGATTGTAGGTTTGTGTATGTGTATCTAATATTATCATATAGGCTTGTTAGTAAATAAATAATCAACTCAGGTTTGTGCAGATTCCCGGATTATGCAACGTTCAGAATGAGACTGGAAATTGATTAAGTAGCGACTGTTGTAAAATCGATATTCTGATATTCTTTGAGTTAATTTGGAAAATAGAAACTCAATAAAACCAAACTTTCCTATGGTGCCCCAGGTTAATGAGTTAATAATTACTGATTCATTTAATCACGTAATTATACGTGCCCGGCTTTGCCACCCCTTAGAGGTGGCCCTGGATTAATGTGCATTAACTATACTTAATCTAGGCTCAATATTTTTTTCAATACGGAACTGAACATTTTTTGTTGGACAATAACGATTATTATTTTGAGTTAGATCCACTAGCTAAGACTGTTTTTTAATGTCCTTAAAAAGCACAAGTTAAATCAATGCAGAATGTTTATTTCAGACTGTTGCCTTTGTTGTTTTTTAAAAAGTAAATTCCACAAAAAAAATTGCCAACTAAATGGTTCCCTGCATTTGGTCTGTTCACAAAATACTGTAAAGCCAAGTCTCTGTTTGTATAAATAACATTTAGCTCATCGGGCAATGTATCACTTGGTCATTATGGACAAACAGTACAGTTCACCAACAGTACGTTCTAACTGCTGTATGTAATCTCCAACTTTCCTCTTAAACATTGATAGAGATACTTGCTGAATTAGGTCTACAAGAAATTAACAATCTGACTTTACATCTAGGAACACCTCCTTATAATGGCAAACTTAATCACGTTGATGTATACTTAATAATTTCAAGCTTGGGAAATTATATTAGCTCAACTTTATTTTGCCAACTTCACAGTAATGGAGATATAAAGAGACAAACCAAAGCTCTACTCACATCACTGAGTCCACCACCATGGCCTCTAAAGCAGTGGCCATGTTGCTGCTGGTTTTCCTGTCAGGATCTACTTTTGGGATCAAGCTGGAGGGAAATGGTACACAGACATTATGATTGCTATTAACCCTGCAGTTCCTGAGGACTCAATACTCATCCCACAAATCAAGATTAAAAAAGTACTGAAATGAGGATGGATTAGTAGTTTGTAAATCAATAGTTAGTCATGTATATATTTATGATATTTATGATATAAATATATAAATCACATTATTAGAAGACAACTGTGTGATCAATCATTGTTGAAGTAAAGCCCTTTTGGGCAATAAAATGTTTTGGAAAGCACCATGTGAGAAATCATAAGTACTAGTAATCTGCTCATTCTTAACATCATAGAGTTGATCTCCTTCATAAACTCAGCAAAAAAATAAATGTCCTCTCACTGTCAACTGCGTTTATTTTCAGCAAACTTAACATGTGTAAATATTTGTATGAACATAACAAGACTCAACAACTGAGACATAAACTGAACAAGTTTAAACATAAACAGACCTTCATGGTCGAATTGCTGCAAAGAAACCACTACTAAAGGACACCAATAGGAAGAAGAGATTTGCTTGGGCCAAGAAACACCAGCAATGGACATTAAACCGGTGGAAATCTGTCCTTTGGCTTGATGAGTCCAAATTTGTGATTTTTGGTCACAACCACCGTGTCTTTGTGAGATGAAGAGTAGGTGAACAGATGATCTTCGCATGTGTAGCATGGAGGAGGAGGTGGGATGGTGTGGGGGTGCTTTGCTGGTGATACTGTCTGTGATTTATTTCGAATTCAAGGCACACTTAACCAGCATGGCTACCACCTCCAGGCTGTGTAAGGGCTTTTTGACCAAGACAGAGAGTGATGGAGTGCTGCATCAGATGACCTGGCCTCCACAATCACCCGATCTCAACCCAATTGAGATGGTTTGGGATGAGTTGGACCGCAGCATGAAGGAAAAGCAGCCAACAGGTGCTCAGCGTATGTGGGAACTCCTTCCAGACAGTTGGAAAAGCATTCCAGGTGAAGCTGGTTGAGAGAATGCCAAGAGTGTGCAAAGCTGTCAAATTACTATCCAGTCTTTTGATTTCATCAAGGCAAAGGGTGGCTACTTTAACCTCTCTGGGCTATGTGGGACACTTCGTAATGCAACCGCTGTGTCAGATTTCAAAAAAGCTTTACGGCGAAAGCTAATTTTGCAATAATCTGAGTACAGCGCTCAGATATCAAAACAAGCCATACAGATACCCGCCATTTTGGAGTCAACAGAAATGACAAAAATGACATTATAAATATTCACTTACCTTTGATGATCTTCATCAGAATGCACTCCCAGGAATCTCAGATCCACAATAAATATTTGTTTTGTTCGATAAAGTCCATCATTTATATCCAAATACCTCCTTTTTGTTCACGTGTTTAGTCCACCACTCCAAATGCAGGAAGCGCGCGCAAAATGTCACAACGAAAAGTCAAAAAAAGTTATATTTACGTTCGTAGAAACATGTCAAACGATGTATAGCATCAATCTTTAAGATGTTTTTATCATAAATCTTCAGTAATATTCCAACCGGACAATTCCAATGTCTTCAAAAAAGAAAAGGAACACAGCTAACTCTCACGTGAGTGCGCGCAACTGAGCTCATGTCATTTTCTCACTCATCTACTTCCAGACAGCTCTTATTCTCTCCCCATTCACAGTAGAAGCATGAAACAACGTTCTAAAGACTGTTGACATCTAGTGGAAGCCTTAGGAAGTGCAAAATGAACCCTAAGTCACTGTATACTGTATAGGCAATGACTTGAAAAACTACAAACCTCAGATTTCCACACTTCCTGGTTGGATTCCTCTCAGGTTTTTGCCTGCCATATGAGTTCTGTTATACTCACAGACATCATTCAAACAGCTTTAGAAACTTCAGAGTGTTTTCTATCCAAATCTACTAATAATATGCATATCTTACATTCTGAGCCTGAGTAGCAGGCAGTTTACTACAGGCACGCCTTTCATCCGGACGTCAAAATACTGCCCCCTACCCTAGAGAAGTTAAAGAATCTCAAATATAAATTATGTTTTGATTTGTTTAACACTTTCTTGGTTACTACATGATTCCATGTGTGTTATTTAATAGTTTTAATGTCTTCAATATTATTCTACAATGTAGAAAATGGTAAAAATAAAGAAAAACCCTTGAATAAGTAGGTGTGTCCAAACTTTTGACTGGTACTGTATACATCTTCCACTTTGACATTATAGAATATTTTCTGTAGATCGTTGATAAAAAAAAGACAATTAAATCAATTTTAATCCCACTTTGTAACAGAACAAAATGTGGAAAAAGTCAAGAGGTGTGAATACTTTCTGAACACCCTGGGTGTTTCTCAATATGCATGCTACCGTGCTCTATACTCTCATGCATTCTCCGGCCACGTTCTCTTGAGTAAGTTCTTGTGAGGACGAGAGTGTGGAGAATGCATAAAACAATACATTTGAGAAGCACTCGCACTCCCCTTACCTCACGATTCATCTCCCCATTCACTGAACCTTCTTCCAGCCTGGACAATGGCAACAATAGACTAAATAAGATATACACAAAGAAAATGTTTGACTTAATAATTATCAGCTAGATATGTGAATCGTAATAATCTAGCTTGTTAAACTGGCAAAAATGTCCTAAAACTAATATTATGCAAGGTACAGTACATTCAGAAAAGTATTCAGACCCCTTCCCTTTTTACACATTTTGTTACATTACAGCCGTATTCTAAAATTGATTTAATTGAAATGTTTTCCCCATAATGACAAAGCAAAAATGTTGCAGATTTTATCGGTGTTACAAATGTCTTAAAAATGATAAACAGAAATACCTTATTTATATAAGTGTTCAGACCATTTGCTATGAGACTCGAAATTGAGCTCAGGTGCATCCTTTTTCCATTGATCATCCTTGAGATGTTTCTACAACTTGATTGGAGTCCACCTGTAGAAAATTAAATTAATTTGACATGATTTGGAAAGGCACACACCTGTCTATATAAGGTCCCACAGTTGAGAATGCATGCCAGAGCAAAAACCAAGCCGTGAGGTAGAAGCAATTGTCCTTGGCAGGATTGTGTCGTGGCAAAGATCTGGGGAAAGGTACTAAAACATTTCCACAGCATTTAAGGTCCCCAAGAAAACAGTGGCCTCCATCATTCTTAAATGGAAGAAGTTTGGAACCACCCAGACTCTTCCTAGAGTTGGCCGCCTCGCCAAACTGAGCAATCAGGGGAGAAGGGCCTTGGTCAGGGAGGTGACCAAGAGCCCGCTGGTCACTCTGACAGAGGTCAAGAGGTCCTCTGTGGAGATAGAAGAACCTTCCAGAAGGACAACCATCTCTGCAGAACTCAAACCAATCAGGCCTTAATGGTAGAATGGCTAGACGGAAGCCACTCATCAGTAAAAGGCACATGACAGTTCGCTTGGACTCTCAGACCATGAGAAACAAGACTGATTACATATTTTATCAATCAAATGTTGTTGTTTTTTGGAGAAAAAAAATATGAATGTTAAAAATGATCACATTACACATTTAGTAGTTGTTATGTTCTGTTAATTACTGATGCCCCCTTTAAGAACGAAGCAGCCTTGGTCATGCGCAGTGTTGTTCTATGTTATTCTGGTACTAACTTATTTTATTAAATGTGAAGCTCCAGTTCACTTCCTTGTATTCAGTCTTTCTTATTATATAAATAAGTAATAAGAGCTAAGACACTACAATGGCGACGAGGATGATTACCTGCAGTGTGCATCACGAATGCAGTTGGAGCTTGTGGAAAGAGAGGAAGGTTTTGACCCTGTAGCACAACAGCTAGCAAGCAGTGACGACGAGGGGAGAGCTGACAAGAACGAGGCGGCAGATCAAAGACCCGTAGAGCCGGAGGTAAAGAGAATGGCTAGCATCGGGAAAATAGATGTTTTTGATGACATGCAAGAAAACTGGGCAACTTACAGAACTGGGCAACATACATTGAACGACTGGAACAGTACTTCTTTGCAAACGACATTGCTGATAACAAGAGAGTACCAGCGTTGCTGAGTTTAATTGGCCCAAAAACATACAGTTTGCTAAGAGATCTGACTGCCCCTCTGAAGCCCTCCAATACAACATTCACAGAGATTGTGGAGATATTGCAAAATCATCTATCACCTAAACCACTCCTCATCGCGGAACATTTTTTGTTTCCACAAGAGAGATCAGATTGAGGGGGAGGGTGTTAGTACATATGTAGCAGAGTTGAAGAAACTGTCTGAGCATTGCCAGTTTGGAGAGAACCTAAATGACACGTTAAGGTGCCTGGAACTGGCCCCCCATTATTTGGCAGGGAATGGCTTTCAAAAATAAAGCTGAAATGGTGTGACTTGAAAATGCTCCACACGTTCCAGCCCAAAGAGAAAGGCACAGACCAAACACTGGAACACGGAAGAAATACAACACAGTTGTCAGTGATCAGATGGGAACAGTAAAAGGCTTCACAGCCAAACTTGTACTGAGAGATGACGCAACTCCAAAATTCTGCAAAGCCAGATCTGTTCCATACTCCCTGAGACCAAAGGTGGAAGCGGAAATCGATTGCTTGCAGGATACAGGGATCCTGACGAAAGTGGACAGAAACGAATGGGCCACACCCATTGTTCCTATTGTAAAGAAAGACGGGTCTGTTAGAATGTGTGGGGACTTCAAGGTAACTGTGAATTCAATGTTGCATGTGGACCAATACCCCCTGCCACGTCTGGATAACATCTTTGCTGCACTAGCTGGTGGGAAACACTTCAGTAAAATAGACCTGAAACAGGCTTACCTGCAGCTGCCGGTTGAAGAGAGCTCCAAAAAGTACCTGACAATAAACACACGCAAAGGTCTATACAGGTATAACCGCTTGGCTTTTGGCATTGCATCGGCCCCAGCCATTCGGCAACGAGCTATTGACCAGATTCTGCAAGGAATCCAAGGAACCCAGTGTATCCTGGATTACATGATCATAACAGGACGCACTGACAAAGAGCAGATGGCTAACCTGGAAGAGGTTCTGAGAGGACTGAAAGAGTATGGGCTACAGGCAAACTTACAGAAGTGTGAGTTCTTCAAAGACAAGATTGTCTTCTGTGGACATTGTCTTCTGTGGACAATGGATTGCACAAAACACAGGACAAAATCGATGCAGTGGTCAGGCACCACGACCGAAAAATATCACAGAAGTGAGATCTTTCACGGGACTGATCAATTACTCAAGAAGATTCCTCCCAAACCTTTCAGCAGTACTCCAGCCTCTCAATCAGCTCCTGGAAAAGAATAGGACATGGCAGTGGACAGAACAGTGTGAAAATGCGTTTCTTGAGGCAAAACGGATCATCACATCTGAACAGGTTCTGATGCATTATGTGTCACAGAACCCTCCAGAACTTTCATTATGCACACCAGGCCCCTATTCCCAGTGATTAGTAATTGTATAAGTGTGTCCTTGGTTTACCATTGTCCTGTCGATTATTGTTCCCATGTTTGTTGGTTGTGTGAGTGCCTATGCGTTGGTGCAGCTGTTAGGCATTCCGGCAATGACAGCGGCCAGGTTACAGCGATACGCCTTGTTTCTTGCCAGTCATATGTATGACATTGAGTTTAAGCTGTCGTCCCTCCACACAACTGCAGATGGATTATCCAGACTGCCCTGTACAAGAGAAAGACAAAGGAGTGTGGATGCAGTGGACATTCTCCATACCTCTCAGCTCAAGGCACTACCTGTCACAAGAACAGTTATCAAACGGTAGACAAGGAAAGATCTGACCTTGTCAAAATTATACAATACAGGCAGAAAGGAGCTGACTCTGAATTTCCAGTGGAGAAATGAAATGACAACATTCCAAGGATGTTTGATGTGGGGAATGAGAGTCATGATACCCCATAAATGCCAACATCAGGTTTTGCAGCAACTATATGAAGGTCATATTGGAATTGTCAAAATGAAGCTGCTCATAAGGAGCCACTTCTGGTGGCCGTATCTGGATCATTAGATAGAAAACATGGCAAAGAACTGTAGCGGATGTTTGGAAACCCTTCACATGCCTCCTCCTGTCCCAGTACATGGCAGAGAATTCATCTGGGAATTCCCTTGCTGTCTCTGCCTGGCCGGTTTCCCCTCTTTCCACTGGGATTCTCTGCCTCTACCCCTATTACGGGGGCTGAGTCACTGGCTTACTGGTGTTCTTCCATGCCGTCCCTGGGAGGGGTGCGTCACTTGAGTGGGTTGAGTCACTGACGTGGTCTTCCTGTCTGGGTTGGCGCCCCCCCTTGGGCTGTGCCGTGGCGGAGATCTTTGTGGGCTATACTCGGCCTTGTCCCGGGATGAGTTTGGTACACATCCGGTGGCAAGAGAGCCGTTTATTATGTTCACCATAGGAGGGCCAAGCACAGGAAGCAGCTCTTTCAGTAGTTTAGTTGGAATAGGGTCCAGTATGCAGCTTGATTATTTTCATCATTGTGTCAAGAGATATAGTACTAAAACACTTCAGTGTCTCCCTTGATCCTAGGTCCTGGCAGAGTTGTGCAGACTCAGGACAACGGAGCTTAGGAGGAATACGCAGATTTAAAGAGGAGTCCGTAATTTGCTTTCTTTTCCTCAAAGAAGTTCCTGAATTTATTACTGCTGAAGTGAAAGCCATCCTCTCTTGGGGAATGTTGCTTTTTAGTTAGCTTTGCGACAGTATCAAAAATAAATTTCGGATTGTTCTTATTTTCCTCAATTAAGTTGGAAAAATAGGATGATCGAGCAGCAGTGAGGGCTCTTCGATACTGCACGGTACTGTCTTTCCAAGCTAGTCGGAAGACTTCCAGTTTGGTGTGGCGCCATTTCCGTTCCAATTTTCTGGAAGCTTGCTTCAGAGCTCATGTATTTTCTGTATACCAGGGAGCTAGTTTCTTATGACAAATGTTATTAGTTTTTAGGGGTGCAACTGCATCTTGCAAATTGAGTTCCTCAGTTAGGTGGTTAACTGTTTTTGTCCTCTAATGTCCTTGGGTAGGCAGAGGGAGTCTGGAAGGGCATCAAGGAATCTTTGGGTTGTCTGAGAATTTATAGCACGACTTTTGATGCTCCTTGGTTGGGGTCTGAGCAGATTATTTGTTGCGATTGCAAACGTAATAAAATGGTGGTCCGATAATGGTGGTCCAATGGGGATAGCTGAGCTGACTACACTGACTGTGCTAGTGGCAGACTCCACTAAGCTGGCAGGCTGGCTAACAGCCTGCTGCCTGGCCTGCACCCTATTTCATTGTGGAGCTAGGGGAGTTAGAGCCCTGTCTATGTTCGTAGATAAGATGAGAGCACCCCTCCAGCTAGGATGGAGTCCGTCACTCCTCAACAGGCCAGGCTTGGTCCTGTTTGTGGGTGAGTCCCAGAAAGAGGGCCAATTATCTACAAATTCTATCTTTTGGGAGGGGCAGAAAACAGTTTTCAACCAGCATTTGAGTTGTGAGACTCAATCGCATGGTGTTTGCAACGCCAGGGTTGTGGGTTCGATTCCCACGGGGGACCAGTACGGAAAGATAAATGTATGAAATGTATGCATTCACTACTGTAAGTCGCTCTGGCTAAGAGTGTCTGCTAAATGACCAAAATGTAAATCTGAAACGTAGAGGCCCTCTTGAAGAGTCATGTGATGGGTCAGATCTTCAGTGAAGAGAATCAACACATTACAACTTTATCAATTTGATATTTTAAAAGGAAAGGATTCTTGAAGTAACTTTGTGGACTGAGCTGGCTAAAAGTGTTTCCATGATACTAGTTGAAGAATTTTGTTGCAGTTATAGCTTAGAGATGTCTTTAAAAAAGAGAAGAGCAACTTGCCCAAATACATACAGTACTTTGCGTCCTTCTCCAACACGGCGGTCAGGGGCATATTTTGGGACTTTCCAGAGTTCCCGCAATACAGAAACCTCCAGAGTTTTCAGGCTCTTTATGACACTTACTTGAAGCATAAAAATAACAAAATAAATTAACAATTGGCATAATGTGGGCATGCGGGACGCGACAGAACAGTAACACAAAGACAAAAAGGCATATTTGCTCCTCTGTCACGTCATATTAAAGTGGGATATTAATATTCATAATTTGTCATCATTCTGAAATATTTTAAGAAAGAGGATTATCAAAATTAGACAGTAGTTGGATAATTCATGTTTTTTAAAAGTTTTGCCAATTTTTTTAGTTTTGCCTAATCCTAATACATGTTGCATATTCAAAAACTATTTATGAACACACATCTCCATAATCCTGAGGACATTGTCCCAGACAGACGTTCCCCCAATTGAGTACAGCTAGCTGGTGTTTAAAAAAGGAAATATAAAGGCAAAAACTCAAGTATGTGTAAAGGAGCAATAAAGAGACAACAGAACATTATATTGTTCAAAAGTTATGTCTGTCATATCATTCCTGTAGCAAACAGTTTTAGAAATGGGTGTAATTGGCACATTTCTTCCTCTTTTCTGCAAATGCATACGTGTGTGAGTTTGAGAGTGAGAATGAGCAATAGAGAAAAGGGAGAAACAAGAGTCAACAAGGGAGGTGTCTATTGAATCAGGACACAAGAGTTTTGCACCTGAAGAAAAGCATGCGTGAGCATGCCAGAGATTATGGAGGAACCATGAGCTCACACAGCAAAGCATTGTCACGAGAAAGAGAGAAAGCCCACTTACACAGACCTGAACCTTGACCATTTCTTTCAATGGTAAACAGCCTTAGTGAACTATCTTAATTTATCCACCATCTTTGCTAGTAGCTAGCTGACTATAGCCTGGCTAAAAACGTAGTACGCTAGCTAGCCTTTTTAGCTTCCCACATCTCAATGTGGAATAATCCGATTTATAGTTAAATCAGAAATGCCCTGGGAAATATTATTTCACTTGCCAATGTAACTTACAGCACTATCCCAATTTGATGTGCTGCTTCAGTGTACAATGTATTCACTCCCATACCAGCTAAAAATAGCATGTCATCATGTTTAATCCCAGAGAGAAAAAAGACATGGCTACAGCTGTATTTACAATTCAAAATAGCCTATAATCACGTAGTAATCACTTTGTCACGGCTGTCAGAATGATCGGACCAACGCGCAGCGTGTTTGTAGTTCCACATCTTTATTTATTCGTGAAACGTAATGTAATACATTAAATACTTTAACTAACAAAAAACAACAAACCGTCACGCAGAGCAAAAACACACTACTCAAAATATAATCACCCACAAACACAGGTGGGACAAACATCAAAATAAATATGAGGTAACGAGGATCAGCTGCCTCCAATTGGAGATCAACCCAAACAACACCAACATAGAAATACAAAACTAGAAACTGAACATAGAAATACAAAAACAGACAAACACCCCTTGTCACGCCATGATCTACTCTACCATAGAAAATAACAACTTACTATGGTCAGGACGTGACACCGTGACACACTTCTAAACAAAAATCCTTTTTGAGGGGATTCTAACAAGGCTACAATGTTGTTTGGTTTATTGTTTGAACAATTGCTGAGATTATATTTGGTTATCAATGTAAAATAGGCTACATTGATGGCTGACCTATATAGCTAGGAACCAAGTGAGTTGGTTGTAAAATATAGATTTATTGCTTACACAACACCCCCCTCCCCATTTTGGAGCATTCCCATTTTCAAATTACACAGGAGTAGGTTGAATGTCAGAGCGTAGTACAAGAAGCCGCCATTTTTGTGAAGAAAAACAACATTGCAACAGTGCTCTACGCTCCAAATCTTGCGTCTCTGTAGGGTCAAACCCATTCACTTACGAAGACATTCCCTTACGAACGCTTTCCAGGTTATATTAGCAGATTCACCTTAATGGCTTCTAAAGCAGTGACTGTGTTGCAGCTGGTATTCTTGTCAGGAGCTACCTTTGGGATAAAGCTGGAAAGAAATGGATACACAGACAATTGAGACATGGATTGTGTATGTGTGCCATTCAGAGTGTGAATGGACAAGACAAAAGATGCTGCGATAAAATCATACTTTTTTATCTCAGCAGGTTTTTTATTTGATAAAAACGGTGGTGTAGTTGACCCTGGTCAGTCATTCGACTGCTCTTCCCTCTGCCAGCCTCTTGCTGACTCGACGATTAAACGGTCAACTTCTAGTGAATCTTTGTTTTCATTTCAACAATTTACTATCTGCGATGTGCTAGATGCCTTGCTTACGATTGATGTAAAAATAAATCCACTGGAGCTGATATGCTTGATCCATTTTTGCTGCAGCTCTCTGCCCCCCTGATTGCAGAATCTTTAATGCACATTTTTTTCCTGACAATTATATCTGGTACTGTCTCCAAGAATTGGAAGACGGCCCATGTATTCCCCCTTCACAAAGGTGGTGACCCCCTAAATAATTATCGAACTATTTCTAAACTTTTTTGCCTAGCTAAAATGTTACAATTCTTGATTAATTCTCAGCTAAGATCTTTCATATCTTTGAAATGTATTCTAAATGTACAGTACCAGTCAAAATTTTGGACACACCTACTCATTCAAGGGATTTTCTTTATTTTCACAATTTTCTACATTGTAGATTAATAGTGAAGAAATCAAAACTGTGAAATAACACATATGGAATTATGTAGTAACCAAAAAAACTGTTAAACAAATCAAAATATATTTTATATTTGAGGTTCTTCAAAGTAGCCACCCTTTGCCTTGATGACAGCATTGCCCACTCTTGGCATTCTCTCAACCAGCTTCATGAGGAATGCTTTCTAACAGTCTTGAAGGAGTTCCCTCTATCTGAACTACAGTCTGCCTTCATTGTATTACAGAAAAACTTTATTGACCAGAAATTAGTAATGAATGCATGTAAAACTTACTATGTATTGTTCTCTACAGTGCATAAAAACAAGTCTGATGATTTAAGCATATGTACTTTGAATGGTGTCCATATTGATCGGGACCGAGCATACAAATATCTGGGCATCTGGATAGATGAAAAGCTGTCTTTTAAAAAGCATATTGATGAGTTAGTTAAGAAGCTGAGAATAAAGATGGGCTTCTTCTATTGAAATAGGTCCTGCCTCTCGCTAAACAGTAGAAAGCTGATTACTACACCCAGTCTCAGGGATGGCTAAGTCTGGAAATTCCTTTGGTCTCTACTGAGATAGGTAAATCAGCTTTTAGTTTTCTTACACCTTATCTGTGGAACAATCTTAACATTTTCTTAGATTTGATGTGCTGGTACCTCTGGGGGAATTCAGAAAGCTGATTGAGGACCGTATTACTGATGAATGTGTTTGTTTTTTATGACCGTGTCTTTCTTTCTGCTTGCATTTTGTATTTATATTTTGATGTGTGTATTTTCTATAATTTATGTAATTCAGGGCTCATCTGTAAAAGAGACATTGGTCTCAGTATGAATCCCTGATAAAAAAAATAAAGCTTAAAAATAAGTGCCTTTGAAGGGGGTATAGTCCAGCTTGATTATTTTCATCATTGTGTCAAGAGATATAGTACTAAAACACTTCAGTGTCTCCCTTGATCCTAGGTCCTGGCAGAGTTGTGCAGACTCAGGACAACGGAGCTTAGGAGGAATACGCAGATTTAAAGAGGAGTCCGTAATTTGCTTTCTTTTCCTCAAAGAAGTTCCTGAATTTATTACTGCTGAAGTGAAAGCCATCCTCTCTTGGGGAATGCTGCTTTTTAGTTAGCTTTGCGACAGTATCAAAAAGAAATTTCGGATTGTTCTTATTTTCCTCAATTAAGTTAGAAAAATAGGATGATCGAGCAGCAGTGAGGGCTCTTCGATACTGCACGGTACTGTCTTTCCAAGCTAGTCGGAAGATTTCCAGTTTGGTGTGGCGCCATTTCCGTTCCAATTTTCTGGAAGATTGCTTCAGAGCTCATGTATTTTCTGTATACCAGGGAGCTAGTTTCTTAGGACAAATGTTTTTAGTTTTTAGGGGTGCAACTGCATCTAGGGTATTGCGCAAAGTTAAATTGAGTTCCTCAGTTAGGTGGTTAACTGTTTTTGTCCTCTGATGTCCTTGGGTAGGCAGAGGGAGTCTGGAAGGGCATCAAGGAATCTTTGGGTTGTCTGAGAATTTATAGCATGACTTTTGATGCTCCTTGGTTGGCGTCTGAGCAGATTATTTGTTGCGATTGCAAACGTAATAAAATGGTGGTCCGATAGTCCAGGATTATGAGGAAAAACATTAAAATCCACAACATTTATTCCACGGGACAAAACTAAGTCCAGAGTATGACTGTGGCAGTGAGTCGGTCCAAAGACATGTTGGACAAAACCCACTGAGTCGATGACGGCTCCGAAAGCCTTTTGGAGTGGGTCTGTGGAGTTTTCCATGTGAATATTAAAGTCACCAAAAATTGTAATATTATCTGCTGTGACTACAATGTCCGATAGGAATTCAGGGAACTCAGTGAGGAACGCTGTATATGGCCCAGGAGGCCTGTAAACAGTTGCTATAAAAAGTGATTGAGTAGGCTGCATAGATTTCATGACTAGAAGCTCAAAAGACGAAAACGTCGTTGTTTTTTGTTGTTGTAAATTGACATTTGCTATCGTAAATGTTAGCAACACCTCCGCCTTTGCGGGATGCACGGGGGATATGGTCACTAGTGTAACCAGGAGGTGAGGCCTTATTTAACACAGTAAATTCATCAGGCTTAAGCCATGTTTCAGTCAGGCCAATCACATCAAGATTATGATCAGTGATTAGTTCATTGACTATAACTGCCTTTGAAGTGAGGGATCTAACATTAAGTTGCCCTATTTTGAGATGTGAGGTATCATGATCTCTTTCAATAATGGCAGGAATGGAGGAGGTCTTTATTCTAGTGAGATTGCTAAGGCGAACACCGCCATGTTTAGTTTTGCCCAACCTAGGTCGAGGCACAGACACGGTCTCAATGGGGATAGCTGAGCTGACTACACTGACTGTGCTAGTGGCAGACTCCACTAAGCTGGCAGGCTGGCTAACAGCCTGCTGCCTGGCCTGCACCCTATTTCATTGTGGAGCTAGGGGAGTTAGAGCCCTGTCTATGTTCGTAGATAAGATGAGAGCACCCCTCCAGCTAGGATGGAGTCCGTCACTCCTCAACAGGCCAGGCTTGGTCCTGTTTGTGGGTGAGTCCCAGAAAGAGGGCCAATTATCTACAAATTCTATCTTTTGGGAGGGGCAGAAAACAGTTTTCAACCAGCATTTGAGTTGTGAGACTCAATCGCTTGGTGTTTGCAACGCCAGGGTTGTGGGTTTGATTCCCACGGGGGACCAGTACGGAAAATAAATGTATGAAATGTATGCATTCACTACTGTAAGTCGCTCTGGATAAGAGCGTCTGCTAAATGACCAAAATGTAAATCTGAAACGTAGAGGCCCTCTTGAAGAGTCATGTGATGGGTCAGATCTGCAGCGAAGAGAATCAGCACATTACAACTTTATCAATTTGATATTTTAAAAGGAAAGAATTCTTGAAGTAACTTTGTGGACTGAGCTGGCTAAAAGTGTTTCCATGGTACTAGTTGAAGAATTGTGTTGCAGTTATAGCTTAGAGATGTCTTTAAAAAAGAGAAGAGCAACTTGCCCAAATACATACAGTACTTTGCGTCCTTCTCCAACACGGCGGTCAGGGGCATATTTTGGGACTTTCCAGAGTTCTCGCAATACAGAAACCTCCAGAGTTTTCAGGCTCTTTATGACACTTACTTGAAGCATAAAAATAACAAAATAAATTAACAATTGGCATAATGTGGGCATGCGGGACGCGACAGAACAGTAACACAAAGACAAAAAGGCATATTTGCTCCTCTGTCACGTCATATTAAAGTGGGATATTAATATTCATAATTTGTCATCATTCTGAAATATTTTAAGAAAGAGGATTATCAAAATTAGACAGTAGTTGGATAATTCATTTTTTTTTTTGTTTTGCCAATTTTTTTTGTTTTGCCTAATCCTAATACATGTTGCATATTCAAAAACTGTTTATGAACACACATCTCCATAATCCTGAGGACATTGTCCCAGACAGACGTTCCCCCAATTGAGTACAGCTAGCTGGTGTTTAAAAAAGGAAATATAAAGGCAAAAACTCAAGTATGTGTAAAGGAGCAATAAAGAGACAACAGAACATTATATTGTTCAAAAGTTATGTCTGTCATATCATTCGTGTAGCAAACAGTGTTAGAAATGGGTGTAATTGGCACATTTCTTCCTCTTTTCTGCAAATGCATACGTGTGTGAGTTTGAGAGTGAGAATGAGCAATAGAGAAAAAGGAGAAACAAGAGTCAACAAGGGAGGTGTCTACTGTATCAGGACACAAGAGTTTTGCACCTGAAGAAAAGCATGCGTGAGCATGCCAGAGATTATGGAGGAACCATGAGCTCACACAGCAAAGCATTGTCACGAGAAAGAGAGAAAGCCCACTTACACAGACCTGAACCTTGACCATTTCTTTCAATGGTAAACAGCCTTAGTGAACTATCTTAATTTATCCACCATCTTTGCTAGTAGCTAGCTGACTATAGCCTGGCTAAAAACGTAGTACGCTAGCTAGCCTTTTTAGCTTCCCACATCTCAATGTGGAATAATCCGATTTATAGTTAAATCAGAAATGCCCTGGGAAATATTATTTTACTTGCCAATGTAACTTACAGCACTATCCCAATTTGATGTGCTGCTTCAGTGTACAATGTATTCACTCCCATACCAGCTAAAAATAGCATGTCATCATGTTTAATCCCAGAGAGAAAAAAGACATGGCTACAGCTGTATTTACAATTCAAAATAGCCTATAATCACGTAGTAATCACTTTGTCACGGCTGTCAGAATGATCGGACCAACGCGCAGCGTGTTTGTAGTTCCACATCTTTATTTATTCGTGAAACGTAATGTAATACATTAAATACTTTAACTAACAAAAAACAACAAACCGTCACGCAGAGCAAAAACACACTACTCAAAATATAATCACCCACAAACACAGGTGGGACAAACATCAAAATAAATATGAGGTAACGAGGATCAGCTGCCTCCAATTGGAGATCAACCCAAACAACACCAACATAGAAATACAAAACTAGAAACTGAACATAGAAATACAAAAACAGACAAACACCCCTTGTCACGCCATGATCTACTCTACCATAGAAAATAACAACTTACTATGGTCAGGACGTGACACCGTGACACACTTCTAAACAAAAATCCTTTTTGAGGGGATTCTAACAAGGCTACAATGTTGTTTGGTTTATTGTTTGAACAATTGCTGAGATTATATTTGGTTATCAATGTAAAATAGGCTACATTGATGGCTGACCTATATAGCTAGGAACCAAGTGAGTTGGTTGTAAAATATAGATTTATTGCTTACACAACACCCCCCTCCCCATTTTGGAGCATTCCCATTTTCAAATTACACAGGAGTAGGTTGAATGTCAGAGCGTAGTACAAGAAGCCGCCATTTTTGTGAAGAAAAACAACATTGCAACAGTGCAACATTGCTCTACGCTCCAAATCTTGCGTCTCTGTAGGGTCAAACCCATTCACTTACGAAGACATTCCCTTACGAACGCTTTCCAGGTTATATTAGCAGATTCACCTTAATGGCTTCTAAAGCAGTGACTGTGTTGCAGCTGGTATTCTTGTCAGGAGCTACCTTTGGGATAAAGCTGGAAAGAAATGGATACACAGACAATTGAGACATGGATTGTGTATGTGTGCCATTCAGAGTGTGAATGGACAAGACAAAAGATGCTGTGATAAAATCATACTTTTTTATCTCAGCAGGTTTTTTATTTGATAAAAACGGTGGTGTAGTTGACCCTGGTCAGTCATTCGACTGCTCTTCCCTCTGCCAGCCTCTTGCTGACTCGACGATTAAACGGTCAACTTCTAGTGAATCTTTGTTTTCATTTCAACAATTTACTATCTGCGATGTGCTAGATGCCTTGCTTACGATTGATGTAAAAATAAATCCACTGGAGCTGATATGATTGATCCATTTTTGCTGCAGCTCTCTGCCCCCCTGATTGCAGAATCTTTAATGCACATTTTTTACCTGACAATTATATCTGGTACTGTCTCCAAGAATTGGAAGACGGCCCATGTATTCCCCCTTCACAAAGGTGGTGACCCCCTAAATAATTATCGAACTATTTCTAAACTTTTTTGCCTAGCTAAAATGTTACAATTCTTGATTAATTCTCAGCTAAGATCTTTCACATCTTTGAAATGAATTCTAAATGTACAGTACCAGTCAGAATTTTGGACACACCTACTCATTCAAGGGATTTTCTTTATTTTCACAATTTTCTACATTGTAGATTAATAGTGAAGAAATCAAAACTGTGAAATAACACATATGGAATTATGTAGTAACCAAAAAAACTGTTAAACAAAACAAAATATATTTTATATTTGAGGTTCTTCAAAGTAGCCACCCTTTGCCTTGATGACAGCATTGCCCACTCTTGGCATTCTCTCAACCAGCTTCATGAGGAATGCTTTCTAACAGTCTTGAAGGAGTTCCCTCTATCTGAACTACAGTCTGCCTTCATTGTATTACAGAAAAACTTGATTGACCAGAAATTAGTAATGAATGCATGTAAAACTTACTATGTATTGTTCTCTACAGTGCATAAAAACAAGTCTGATGATTTAAGCATATGTACTTTGAATGGTGTCCATATTGATCGGGACCGAGCATACAAATATCTGGGCATCTGGATAGATGAAAAGCTGTCTTTTAAAAAGCATATTGATGAGTTAGTTAAGAAGTTGAGAATAAAGATGGGCTTCTTCTATTGAAATAGGTCCTGCCTCTCGCTAAACAGTAGAAAGCTGATTACTACACCCAGTCTCAGGGATGGCTAAGTCTGGAAATTCCTTTGGTCTCTACTGAGATAGGTAAATCAGCTTTTAGTTTTCTTACACCTTATCTGTGGAACAATCTTAACATTTTCTTAGATTTGATGTGCTGGTACCTCTGGGGGAATTCAGAAAGCTGATTGAGGACCGTTTTACTGATGAATGTGTTTGTTTTTTATGACCGTGTCTTTCTTTCTGCTTGCATTTTGTATTTATATTTTGATGTGTGTATTTTCTATAATTTATGTAATTCAGGGCTCATCTGTAAAAGAGACATTGGTCTCAGTATGAATCCCTGATAAAAAATAAAGCTTAAAAATAAGTGCCTTTGAAGGGGGTATAGTCCAGCTTGATTATTTTCATCATTGTGTCAAGAGATATAGTACTAAAACACTTCAGTGTCTCCCTTGATCCTAGGTCCTGGCAGAGTTGTGCAGACTCAGGACAACGGAGCTTAGGAGGAATACGCAGATTTAAAGAGGAGTCCGTAATTTGCTTTCTTTTCCTCAAAGAAGTTCCTGAATTTATTACTGCTGAAGTGAAAGCCATCCTCTCTTGGTGAATGCTGCTTTTTAGTTAGCTTTGCGACAGTATCAAAAATAAATTTCGGATTGTTCTTATTTTCCTCAATTAAGTTAGAAAAATAGGATGATCGAGCAGCAGTGAGGGCTCTTCGATACTGTACGGTACTGTCTTTCCAAGCTAGTCGGAAGATTTCCAGTTTGGTGTGGCGCCATTTCCGTTCCAATTTTCTGGAAGCTTGCTTCAGAGCTCATGTATTTTCTGTATACCAGGGAGCTAGTTTCTTAGGACAAATGTTTTTCGTTTTTAGGGGTGCAACTGCATCTAGGGTATTGCGCAAAGTTAAATTGAGTTCCTCAGTTAGGTGGTTAACTGTTTTTGTCCTCTGATGTCCTTGGGTAGGCAGAGGGAGTCTGGAAGGGCATCAAGGAATCTTTGGGTTGTCTGAGAATTTATAGCATGACTTTTGATGCTCCTTGGTTGGCGTCTGAGCAGATTATTTGTTGCGATTGCAAACGTAATAAAATGGTGGTTCCGATAGTCCAGGATTATGAGGAAAAACATTAAAATCCACAACATTTATTCCACGGGACAAAACTAAGTCCAGAGTATGACTGTGGCAGTGAGTCGGTCCAAAGACATGTTGGACAAAACCCACTGAGTCGATGACGGCTCCGAAAGCCTTTTGGAGTGGGTCTGTGGAGTTTTCCATGTGAATATTAAAGTCACCAAAAATTGTAATATTATCTGCTGTGACTACAATGTCCGATAGGAATTCAGGGAACTCAGTGAGGAACGCTGTATATGGCCCAGGAGGCCTGTAAACAGTTGCTATAAAAAGTGATTGAGTAGGCTGCATAGATTTCATGACTAGAAGCTCAAAAGACGAAAACGTCGTTGTTTTTTGTTGTTGTAAATTGACATTTGCTATCGTAAATGTTAGCAACACCTCCGCCTTTGCGGGATGCACGGGGGATATGGTCACTAGTGTAACCAGGAGGTGAGGCCTTATTTAACACAGTAAATTCATCAGGCTTAAGCCATGTTTCAGTCAGGCCAATCACATCAAGATTATGATCAGTGATTAGTTCATTGACTATAACTGCCTTTGAAGTGAGGGATCTAACATTAAGTTGCCCTATTTTGAGATGTGAGGTATCACGATCTCTTTCAATAATGGCAGGAATGGAGGAGGTCTTTATTCTAGTGAGATTGCTAAGGCGAACACCGCCATGTTTAGTTTTGCCCAACCTAGGTCGAGGCACAGACACGGTCTCAATGGGGATAGCTGAGCTGACTACACTGACTGTGCTAGTGGCAGACTCCACTAAGCTGGCAGGCTGGCTAACAGCCTGCTGCCTGGCCTGCACCCTATTTCATTGTGGAGCTAGGGGAGTTAGAGCCCTGTCTATGTTCGTAGATAAGATGAGAGCACCCCTCCAGCTAGGATGGAGTCCGTCACTCCTCAACAGGCCAGGCTTGGTCCTGTTTGTGGGTGAGTCCCAGAAAGAGGGCCAATTATCTACAAATTCTATCTTTTGGGAGGGGCAGAAAACAGTTTTCAACCAGCATTTGAGTTGTGAGACTCAATCGCTTGGTGTTTGCAACGCCAGGGTTGTGGGTTTGATTCCCACGGGGGACCAGTACGGAAAATAAATGTATGAAATGTATGCATTCACTACTGTAAGTCGCTCTGGATAAGAGCGTCTGCTAAATGACCAAAATGTAAATCTGAAACGTAGAGGCCCTCTTGAAGAGTCATGTGATGGGTCAGATCTGCAGTGAAGAGAATCAGCACATTACAACTTTATCAATTTGATATTTTAAAAGGAAAGAATTCTTGAAGTAACTTTGTGGACTGAGCTGGCTAAAAGTGTTTCCATGGTACTAGTTGAAGAATTGTGTTGCAGTTATAGCTTAGAGATGTCTTTAAAAAAGAGAAGAGCAACTTGCCCAAATACATACAGTACTTTGCGTCCTTCTCCAACACGGCGGTCAGGGGCATATTTTGGGACTTTCCAGAGTTCCCGCAATACAGAAACCTCCAGAGTTTTCAGGCTCTTTATGACACTTACTTGAAGCATAAAAATAACAAAATAAATTAACAATTGGCATAATGTGGGCATGCGGGACGCGACAGAACAGTAACACAAAGACAAAAAGGCATATTTGCTCCTCTGTCACGTCATATTAAAGTGGGATATTAATATTCATAATTTGTCATCATTCTGAAATATTTTAAGAAAGAGGATTATCAAAATTAGACAGTAGTTGGATAATTCATTTTTTTTTTAGTTTTGCCAATTTTTTTGGTTTTGCCTAATCCTAATACATGTTGCATATTCAAAAACTGTTTATGAACACACATCTCCATAATCCTGAGGACATTGTCCCAGACAGACGTTCCCCCAATTGAGTACAGCTAGCTGGTGTTTAAAAAAGGAAATATAAAGGCAAAAACTCAAGTATGTGTAAAGGAGCAATAAAGAGACAACAGAACATTATATTGTTCAAAAGTTATGTCTGTCATATCATTCCTGTAGCAAACAGTGTTAGAAATGGGTGTAATTGGCAAATTTCTTCCTCTTTTCTGCAAATGCATACGTGTGTGAGTTTGAGAGTGAGAATGAGCAATAGAGAAAAGGGAGAAACAAGAGTCAACAAGGGAGGTGTCTATTGTATCAGGACACAAGAGTTTTGCACCTGAAGAAAAGCATGCGTGAGCATGCCAGAGATTATGGAGGAACCATGAGCTCACACAGCAAAGCATTGTCACGAGAAAGAGAGAAAGCCCACTTACACAGACCTGAACCTTGACCATTTCTTTCAATGGTAAACAGCCTTAGTGAACTATCTTAATTTATCCACCATCTTTGCTAGTAGCTAGCTGACTATAGCCTGGCTAAAAACGTAGTACGCTAGCTAGCCTTTTTAGCTTCCCACATCTCAATGTGGAATAATCCTATTTATAGTTAAATCAGAAATGCCCTGGGAAATATTATTTTACTTGCCAATGTAACTTACAGCACTATCCCAATTTGATGTGCTGCTTCAGTGTACAATGTATTCACTCCCATACCAGCTAAAAATAGCATGTCATCATGTTTAATCCCAGAGAGAAAAAAGACATGGCTACAGCTGTATTTACAATTCAAAATAGCCTATAATCACGTAGTAATCACTTTGTCACTGTCACGTCCTGGCCAGTATATAAAGTCAATTGTTTTGTAGTTTGGTCAGGGCGTGGCAGAGGGTATTTGTTTTATGTGGTTCGGGGTGGTGTGTTTGTTAAAAGGGTGTTTGGTTTAGTATTTCCGGTTTTTGGTTTATGTCTAGGTAGTTCTATGTGGAGTCTAGTGAGTGTATGTCTATGTTTGGTTAATTGGGGTTGGGACTCTCAGTTGAAGGCAGGTGTTGTCTATCTGCCTTTGATTGAGAGTCCCATATATTAGGGTGTGTTTGTGATTTGTGGGTGATTGTTCTGTGTGTAAGCCGTATGCTTTACCAGACTGTTTGTAGTTGTTCGTTCGTTTTGTTATTTTGTATGTTCATTTTTGTAGTTAATAAAAATCAAGATGAGCAGACAGGTACCTGCTGCGTATTGGTCCTCCTTCACCGACAACAACCGTGACAGAATCACCCACCACCAAAGGACCAAGCAGCAGAGGAAGGAGCAGACGGAGTTCGAGTTGGACTGGCGGGAGAAGTGGACTTGGGAGGAAGTTCTGGACGGGGCCGGACCCTGGCATCAGGCTGGGGATTATCGCCGCCCGCAGTGGGAAATTGAGGCAGCCAAGGCAGAGAGGCGGTGGTACGAGGCCAGAGTGGACGCGCTGAAGGAGATGCACGAGAGGCACCCCCAAGAAAAATTTTTTGGGGGGGGCACACGGGTAGTTTGGCTAGGCGTAAGAAGAGCCGGAAGCCAGCTACCCGTGGTTATATGGAGGAGCGTATGGGGTGGAGAGCGCTATGTTTCGCTGAGGAGCGCACTATCTCACCCATACGCACGCACAGTCCGGTGCGCGTTATTCCAGCCCCTCGCAGGTGCCGTGCTAGAGCGGGCATCCAGCCTGGTAGGAGGATGCCTGCGCAGCGCATCTGGTCGCCGGTACGCCTCCGAGGACCAGGCTACCCAACTCCCGCTCTACGCACGGCTACCATCAGGCCCCTGCACAGCCCAGTCTGCCCTGTACGAGCACCCCGCTCGTACAGGGTTACTAGTTCCATCCAGCCAAGGCGGGTTGTGCAGGAGGTAAGATCTAGACCGACTGTGCGCCTCCATAGCCCTGGGTTTCCAGCTCCTGTCTCTCGTGCGGACCCGGAAGTGCGTCAACCCAGTCCGACTCGTCCTGTTCCCGCTCCCCGCACTAGCCTGGAGGTGCGTGTTCATAAGCTGGTATATCCGGTACCAGCACCACGCACCAGGATTATAGTGCGTCAGCCCGCCAGTCAACAGTCATCATCAGAGCTGCCCGCCAGTCAACAGTCATCGTCAGAGCTGCCCGCCAGTCAACAGTCATCGTCAGAGCTGCCCGCCAGTCAACAGTCATCGTCAGAGCTGCCCGCCAGTCAACAGTCATCGTCAGAGCTGCCCGCCAGTCAACAGTCATCGTCAGAGCTGCCCGCCAGTCAACAGTCATCGTCAGAGCTGCCCGCCAGTCAACAGTCATCGTCAGAGCTGCCCGCCAGTCAACAGTCATCGTCAGAGCTGCCCGCCAGTCAACAGTCATCGTCAGAGCTGCCCGCCAGTCAACAGTCGTCAGAGCTGCCCGCCAGTCAACAGTCGTCAGAGCTGCCCGCCAGTCAACAGTCGCCAGAGCTGCCCGCCAGTCAACAGTCGCCAGAGAGGTCAGACTGCGCTGAACTGCCGGAGTGGCCAGACTGCGCTGAACTGCCGGAGTGGCCAGACTGCGCTGAACTGCCGGAGTGGCCAGACTGCGCTGAACTGCCGGAGTGGCCAGACTGCGCTGAACTGCCGGAGTGGCCAGACTGCCCTGAACTGCCGGAGTGGCCAGACTGCCCTGAACTGCCGGAGTGGCCAGACTGCCCTGAACTGCCGGAGTGGCCAGACTGCCCTGAACTGCCGGAGTGGCCAGACTGCCCTGAACTGCCGGAGTGGCCAGACTGCGCTGAACTGCCGGAGTGGCCAGACTGTCCCGAATTGCCAGACTGCCCAGACTGTCCCGAGTGGCCAGACTGTCCCGAGTGGCCAGACTGTCCCAAATTGCCAGACTGCCCAGACTGTCCTGAACTGCCAGACTTCCCAGACTGTCCCGAACTGCCAGACTGCCCAGACTGTCCCGAACTGCCAGACTGCCCAGACTGTCCCGAACTGCCAGACTGCCCAGACTGTCCCGAACTGCCAGACTGCCCAGACTGTCCCCCGGCGATGCCAGACTGGCCCAACTGCCCCCCGGCGATGCCAGACTGGCCCGACTGCCCCTCGGCGATGCCAGAGTGGCCCGACAGCCTGGAACGGCCGGAACCAGAGCCACCTCCAAAAATAGGTGGGTTGGGGAGGGGGGGTGTAGCACAGTGCCGTCGTTGACGGCAGCCACCCTCCCTTCCCTCCCTTTACTAAGGGGGAATTTTTCTTTTGGGTATTGTTTGGGGTTATTTTTTTTTTGTTAAGGTGCTTCCGGGGTAGCACCTTTAAGGGGGGGGGTACTGTCACGTCCTGGCCAGTATATAAAGTTAATTGTTTTGTAGTTTGGTCAGGGCGTGGCAGAGGGTATTTGTTTTATGTGGTTCGGGGTGGTGTGTTTGTTAAAAGGGTGTTTGGTTTAGTATTTCCGGGTTTTGGTTTATGTCTAGGTAGTTCTATGTGGAGTCTAGTGAGTGTATGTCTATGTTTGGTTAATTGGGGTTGGGACTCTCAGTTGAAGGCAGGTGTTGTCTATCTGCCTTTGATTGAGAGTCCCATATATTAGGGTGTGTTTGTGTTTGTGATTTGTGGGTGATTGTTCTGTGTGTAAGCCGTATGCTTTACCAGACTGTTTGTAGTTGTTCTTTCGTTTTGTTATTTGTATGTTCATTTTTGTAGTTAATAAAAATCAAGATGAGCATACACGTACCTGCTGCGTATTGGTCCTCCTTCACCGACAACAACCGTGACAGTCACGGCTGTCAGAATGATCGGACCAACGCGCAGCGTGTTTGTAGTTCCACATCTTTATTTATTCGTGAAACGTAATGTAATACATTAAATACTTTAACTAACAAAAAACAACAAACCGTCACGCAGAGCAAAAACACACTACTCAAAATATAATCACCCACAAACACAGGTGGGACAAACATCAAAATAAATATGAGGTAACGAGGATCAGCTGCCTCCAATTGGAGATCAACCCAAACAACACCAACATAGAAATACAAAACTAGAAACTGAACATAGAAATACAAAAACAGACAAACACCCCTTGTCACGCCATGATCTACTCTACCATAGAAAATAACAACTTACTATGGTCAGGACGTGACACCGTGACACACTTCTAAACAAAAATCCTTTTTGAGGGGATTCTAACAAGGCTACAATGTTGTTTGGTTTATTGTTTGAACAATTGCTGAGATTATATTTGGTTATCAATGTAAAATAGGCTACACTGATGGCTGACCTATATAGCTAGGAACCAAGTGAGTTGGTTGTAAAATATAGATTTATTGCTTACACAACACCCCCCTCCCCATTTTGGAGCATTCCCATTTTCAAATTACACAGGAGTAGGTTGAATGTCAGAGCGTAGTACAAGAAGCCGCCATTTTTGTGAAGAAAAACAACATTGCAACAGTGCTCTACGCTCCAAATCTTGCGTCTCTGTAGGGTCAAACCCATTCACTTACGAAGACATTCCCTTACGAACGCTTTCCAGGTTATATTAGCAGATTCACCTTAATGGCTTCTAAAGCAGTGACTGTGTTGCAGCTGGTATTCTTGTCAGGAGCTACCTTTGGGATAAAGCTGGAAAGAAATGGATACACAGACAATTGAGACATGGATTGTGAATGGACAAGACAAAAGATGTTGCGATAAAATCATACTTTATCTCAGCAGGTTTTTTATTTGATAAAAACGGTGGTGTAGTTGACCCTGGTCAGTCATTCGACTGCTCTTCCCTCTGCCAGCCTCTTGCTGACTCGACAATTAAACGGTCAACTTCTAGTGAATCTTTGTTTTCATTTCAACAATTTACTATCTGCGATGTGCTAGATGCCTTGCTTGATGTAAAAATAAATCCACTGGAGCTGATATGCTTGATCCATTTTTGC
The DNA here is from genome assembly GCF_965601325.2 of Salmo salar. Taxonomy (NCBI): domain Eukaryota; kingdom Metazoa; phylum Chordata; class Actinopteri; order Salmoniformes; family Salmonidae; genus Salmo; species Salmo salar. The sequence goes on from NC_138300.1 coordinate 45,040,176, forward strand.
TGCAGCTCTCTGCCCCCCTGATTGCAGAATCTTTAATGCACATTTTTTACCTGACAATTATATCTGGTACTGTCTCCAAGAATTGGAAGACGGCCCATGTATTCCCCCTTCACAAAGGTGGTGACCCCCTAAATAATTATCTAACTATTTCTAAACTTTTCTGCCTAGCTAAAATGTTACAATTCCTGATTAATTCTCAGCTAAGATCTATCATATCTTTGAAATGTATTCTAAATGTACAGTACCAGTCAAAATTTTGGACACACCTACTCATTCAAGGGATTTTCTTTATTTTCACAATTTTCTACATTGTAGATTAATAGTGAAGAAATCAAAACTATGAAATAACACATATGGAATTATGTAGTAACCAAAAAACTGTTAAACAAATCAAAATATATTTTATATTTGAGGTTCTTCAAAGTAGCCACCCTTTGCCTTGATGACAGCATTGCCCACTCTTGGCATTCTCTCAACCAGCTTCATGAGGTGTAACGGCTGTCTGGAAGAGGGGACCAAGGTGCAGCAAAGGATGTGTTCATCATTAGAATTTTAATTTAAAAAAACAAGAGAACACTACAAAAATGAACAAAAACAACAGCAAACAGTCCTGTTAGGAAAATACTCAAAACAGAAACAATTACCCACAAAACCCAAAGGAAAAACATGCTCCTTATGTGTGACTCCCAATCAGCAACAACGAGCTTCAGCTGTGCCTGATTGGGAGCCACACACACGGCCCAAAACAAAGAAATACCAAAACATAGAAAAAGGAACATAGAACGCCCACCCAATGTAACACCCTGGCCTAACCAAAATAAAGAACAAAAAACCCCTCTCTATGGCCAGGGCGTTACATGAGGAATGCTTTCTAACAGTCTTGAAGGAGTTCCCTCTATCTGAACTACAGTCTGCCTTCATTGTATTACAGAAAAACTTGATTGACCTGAAATTAGTAATGAATGCATGTAAAACTTACTATGTATTGTTCTCTACAGTGCATAAAAACAAGTCTGATGATTTAAGCATATGTACTTTGAATGGTGTCCATATTGATCGGGACCGAGCATACAAATATCTGGGCATCTGGATAGATGAAAAGCTGTCTTTTAAAAAGCATATTGATGAGTTAGTTAAGAAGCTGAGAATAAAGATGGGCTTCTTCTATTGAAATAGGTCCTGCCTCTCGCTAAACAGTAGAAAGCTGATTACTACACCCAGTCTCAGGGATGGCTAAGTCTGGAAATTCCTTTGGTCTCTACTGAGATAGGTAAATCAGCTTTTAGTTTTCTTACACCTTATCTGTGGAACAATCTTAACATTTTCTTAGATTTGATGTGCTGGTACCTCTGGGGGAATTCAGAAAGCTGATTGAGGACCGTATTACTGATGAATGTGTTTGTTTTTTATGACCGTGTCTTTCTTTCTGCTTGCATTTTGTATTTATATTTTGATGTGTGTATTTTCTATAATTTATGTAATTCAGGGCTCATCTGTAAAAGAGACATTGGTCTCAGTATGAATCCCTGATAAAAAATAAAGCTTAAAAATAAGTGCCTTTGAAGGGGGTATATACCCCCCTCCCCTAAAATTATTATTATTATTAATAATACACATAACAATAACAAAATAACACAATCTTTAATTGTCAGTGTTTATTATGATTTTAGTGGCAAAGCAGAATAAAAAAATCTAAATATGAGGTAAACCCCCAGCAGAGCCCCAGGTCCAATGGATATATCCTCTGGCGTGTTGATGTTAATGTCTTGATGTTCTCCGTATCCATAGCCAGAATGATTTTACAGTGCAAGGTGTTCAAACAGGTTTCCTGTTATATTCATCAGAGCTGAAGGGAGGGTGAAGTCTGTGAATCCCAAAAATAGTAATTATACAGATGATTAACAAAACATGCACACAACAGTATTTATACCTTGGTTTTTGTGTTAAATGTGAATGAAAAAAAACTGTTTTGATAATGGTTTTCAGACACATACCTTGTCCATAATGTAGAGGCCTATTCATTGAAGAGGTAAGGGAGGAGGATGGTAAATGTGATCTGCATAGCATACCAATACTAATTCACATACCTTTTGTATGCCTCCTCGTCTGTATACCTGCAGACACAGACACAAAAGTGAGCAGTTCAGTCATCTGCACCCAATACAGCTATCCTTCAACATATTCTTATAGCCCAACATATTCTTACCTCTTTGTTGATTGATATCCATTGAATTGTGTCCATTTTCTGTTTCAGAAAGATTTGCACAAATATGAAAAGATAGATGGCATCATCATAAAACAACATCAATTTAGATCATACAAGGGACAAGTTGAGGAGATCTTTCAATATTTCATTTAAGTGCCTGCGCCTGCTGTCCTTTCAAATTCAAATACAAATGTTTCAGTTGGGCTGTTACGTTCCCTTCTATTGATTTTCAGTGCCAAGAAACCTATGGTTCTTTGAAGAACTTTGGTGATCTTAGAAGAACCCTTTCTGAACCCCTACTTTTTAGAGTGCACTTTCATTTTGTCTTTGTTGTTCATTCAGTTTAGTCCTCCACTGAACATCCAATACAACCCCTTCACACATAATCCCCCCTAGACTATCTCTCTCTAACACACACACACACACACACACACACACACACACACACACACACACACACACACACACACACACACACACACACACACACACACACACACACACACACACACACACACACACACACACACACACACACACACACACACACCCCTCTCTTTCCCTCCAATGTACTGTGTTGACCCGATACAGGACCAGTGACATCCCTACAGCCCTATACTGGTAACTTTGGTCAACTCTGAGTTCAACTCGGGATAACCAGTAACACGAAAGTAGCTAATCTTTTAGCCAGGAACATTTCTATGGGAACAAATCCTGCAGAACTAACCTGTCTGATTAATATAATTCACACCCACATCGCCACACACACCCCTCCTCCCAGACCCACACACACCCACACCTGAGCCAGCCAGTGCTTTGTATCATATCGTCAGTAATGGCACTGACCGAATCTTCTACCGGACTGAAAGTTTAAATGTGTTTTAGGCTAAATGTCCATGCCAAATTTTGGTTCCAACGGGTAATTGCTGTAGCCTACAGAACTTCAACCCTGGTCTGCTGTCGAGTCTGTTTTACGAGGCGTTCCTGGAAGTATTAGCCTGTTGGGCCTCTGTGCTTGTACAGAAAACTCTGTGCTTGTGCAGAAAACTCTGTGCTTGTACAGACATGTATGCTGGAACATTTGTAACATTGTAGGAGGCAACCCGTCTGTCTACTCTAGGGACTAGTTTTTTTCCCCTGATTTTTTCTGGTCGGGGCTGGGCCGCTCTGGTCTGCTAATTGAACCCGCAGAGACTGTAGAGAAAGGAGGGGGGATGCCCCAGAGACTGTAGAGAAAGGAGGGGGGCATGCCCCAGAGACTGTAGAGAAAGGAGGGGGGGATGCCCCAGAGACTGTAGAGAAAGGAGGGGGGAATTCCCCAGAGACTGTAGAGAAAGGAGGGGGGATGCCTCAGAGACTGTAGAGAAAGGAGGGGGGATGCCTCAGAGACTGTAGAGAAAGGAGGGGGGATGCCTCAGAGACTGTAGAGAAAGGATGGGGGGGATGCCCCAGAGACTGTGGGGGAAGGAGTGGGGAATGCCCCAGAGACTGTAGAGAAAGGAGGGGGGATGCCTCAGAGACTGTAGAGAACGGAGGGGGGGTGCCCCAGAGACTGTAGAGAAAGGAGGGGGGGGGGGATGCCCCAGAGACTGTAGAGAAAGGAGGGGGGATGCCCCAGAGACTGTAGAGAAAGGAGGGGGGGATGCCCCAGAGACTGTAGAGAAAGGAGGGGGGATGCTTCAGAGACTGTAGAGAAAGGAGGGGGGATGCCCCAGAGACTGTAGAGAAAGGAGGGGGGATGCCTCAGAGACTGTAGAGAAAGGAGGGGGGGATGCCCCAGAGACTGTAGAGAAAGGAGGGGGGATGCCCCAGAGACTGTAGAGAAAGGAGGGGGGATGCCTCAGAGACTGTAGAGAAAGGAGGGGGGGTGCCCCAGAGACTGTAGAGAAAGGAGGGGGGATGCCCCAGAGACTGTAGAGAAAGGAGGGGGGATGCCTCAGAGACTGTAGAGAAAGGAGGGGGGGAATTCCCCAGAGACTGTAGAGAAAGGAGGGGGAATTCCCCAGAGACTGTAGAGAAAGGAGGGGGGATGCCTCAGAGACTGTAGAGAAAGGAGGGGGGGATGCCTCAGAGACTGTAGAGAAAGGATGGGGGATGCCCCAGAGACTGTAGAGAAAGGATGGGGGATGCCCCAGAGACTGTAGAGAAAGGAGGGGGGATGCCCCAGAGACTGTAGAGAAAGGAGGGGGGATGCCTCAGAGACTGTAGAGAAAGGAGGGGGGATGCCCCAGAGACTGTAGAGAAAGGAGGGGGGATGCCCCAGAGACTGTAGAGAAAGGAGGGGGGATGCCTCAGAGACTGTAGAGAACGGAGGGGGATGCCCCAGAGACTGTAGAGAAAGGATGGGGGATGCCCCAGAGACTGTAGAGAAAGGAGGGGGGATGCCCCAGAGACTGTAGAGAAAGGAGGGGGGATGCCTCAGAGACTGTAGAGAAAGGAGGGGGGATGCCTCAGAGACTGTAGAGAAAGGATGGGGGATGCCCCAGAGACTGTAGAGAAAGGATGGGGGATGCCCCAGAGACTGTAGAGAAAGGAGGGGGGATGCCCCAGAGACTGTAGAGAAAGGAGGGGGGATGCCCCAGAGACTGTAGAGAAAGGAGGGGGGGAATGCCCCAGAGACTGTAGAGAAAGGAGGGGGGGAATTCCCCAGAGACTGTAGAGAAAGGAGGGGGGGAATTCCCCAGAGACTGTAGAGAAAGGAGGGGGGATGCCCCAGAGACTGTAGAGAAAGGAGGGGGGGTGCCCCAGAGACTGTAGAGAAAGGAGGGGGGAATGCCCCAGAGACTGTAGAGTAAGGAGGGGGGGAATGCCCCAGAGACTGTAGAGAAAGGAGGGGGGAATGCCTCAGAGCCTGTAGAGAAAGGAGGGGGGATGCCCCAGAGACTGTAGAGAAAGGAGGGGGGGATGCCTCAGAGACTGTAGAGAAAGGAGGGGGAATACCCCAGAGACTGTAGAGAAAGGAGGGGGGATGCCTCAGAGACTGTAGAGAAAGGAGGGGGGATGCCCCAGAGACTGTAGAGAAAGGAGGGGGGGATGCCTCAGAGACTGTAGAGAAAGGAGGGGGGGGTGCTCAGAGACTGTAGAGAAAGGAGGGGGGATGCCCCAGAGACTGTAGAGAAAGGAGGGGGGATGCCCCAGAGACTGTAGAGAAAGGAGGGGGGGATGCCCCAGAGACTGTAGAGAAAGGAGGGGGGATGCCCCAGAGACTGTAGAGAAAGAAGTCATCTCACATGGGGTACTGTACTTTGTGTCCTTCTCCAACACAGCGGTTAGGGGCATATTTGGGGACTCTCCAGAGTTCCCACAAAACAAAAACCTCCATAGTTTTCTGGCTCTTTGTGACACTTACTGTAAGCATAAAAAATAAGAAAATAAATTAATGATTGGCATAATGTGGGCATGCAGGACACGAAAGAACAGTAACGAACAGTAAAATATCTTTAACAGTCAGAATCTACAAAACGTGGTAGCAAAGGCATAATTGCTCCTCTGTCATTTCATATTGAAGTGGGACATTTAATTAATTTGTCATCAATCTGAACTATTTTAAGAAAGAGGATTATCAAAATTAGACAGTATTTGGATAATGAACATTTTTAAATCTTCTCTAAATTGTAAAATATTTTGCCTAATGTTGTATTATTCAAGCAACTTTTTATGAATACACATCCCCATAATCCTGAAGACATTGTCCCTGACAGAGACTCCCCCATTTAAGGTTCTGCTTTTCTTTTCTTAGTCAACCTTGTGGTCTTTTTCTTTATGTTCTTGAACGTAGCCCTGTTTCTTTGTGTTCTTGAACGTAGCCCTGTTTCTTTGTGTTCTTGAACGTAGCCCTGTTTCTTTGTGTTCTTGAACGTAGCCCTGTTTCTTTGTGTTCTTGAACGTAGCCCTGTTTCTTTGTGTTCTTGAACGTAGCCCTGTTTCTTTGTGTTCTTGAACGTAGCCCTGTTTCTTTGTGTTCTTGAACGTAGCCCTGTTTCTTTGTGTTCTTGAACGTAGCCCTGTTTCTTTGTGTTCTGGAACGTAGCCCTGTTTCTTTGTGTTCTTGAACGTAGCCCTGTTTCTTTGTGTTCTTGAACGTAGCCCTGTTTCTTTGTGTTCTTGAACGTAGCCCTGTTTCTTTGTGTTCTGGAAAGTAGCCCTGTTTTTCATTTTTGTTCATTGATTTCTCACCTGGTCTCATCAGCTCCCTATTTAGTTCAGTTCTTTCTGTTTGTATGGTTGTGAGGTATTGTTTGTTTTTGACTGCCTACCTGTGTTTGAACGTTGCCTGCCTGTGACCATTGCCTGCCTGTGACCACGATTCCTGCCTTCTGTGAAGGCTTAATAAACTTCTGCGAAGGCTTAATAAACTTCTGCTGCTCTACACCTTTTTCTACCTGAGTATTCATTACACCCCAATTGAGGACAGGTGGTAATCATAAAAAATAGAAATCTAAATGCAAATATTAAAGTATGGGTTTTGAGGCAATAAAGAGACAACAAAATATTATCTTGTTCAAAAGTTATGTCTGTCATATCATTCCTGCAACAAACAGTGTTAGAAACAGGTGTAATTGGCAAATCTCTTCCTCTTTTCTGCAACTGCACACGAGTTTGAGTGAGCGACAGGGAGAATGTACAAGAGAGAAAGGGGAGAAACATTTCATGACTCACCAAGGGAGGTGTCTGTTGAATCAGAACAAAAGGAGAGTTCAAATGGATTTGATTTGCTTTACAAACATATTATTAGACTGGTGCTATTTCAATTGGATGTGCTTACACTACACTCTTAGAAAAAAGGGTTCTTTGGCTGTCTCTATAGGAGAACAATTTTTGGTTCCAGGTAGAACTCTTTTGGGTTCCATGTAGAAACCTTTCTGTTGAAGGGAACCAAACGGTTCTACCAGGATGCAAAAATGGTTATTCAAAAGGTTATGCTATGGGGACAGCTGATTAACCCTTTAATTTCTAGATACCACCTTTTTTTCAAAGAGTGTAAGATCAGGCAATCATGAGCTTGGAGAATCGTCTCAGTGAGACCTGATGCAGAGAAAAAATTAGAGTAGTTCAAACCTAGCTCTTAGAAAGCTGGTTAGTAAGAATCAATACACATTGGAGATTAGAGTATAAAAAATATAAAAGAAATGTTGCACACACTACCGTCAATGAATATGGATTTAAGGAGGGGGGGGGGGGGGGGGTTCTGCTCTCTCCTTTCCGTGGGATGTGGCAGAATAGGTCACTGGTAACTGAGTGTGTGGCCAAGCACTGCTGTAGAGGTCATGTGTATGTGACCAATACAATTTGATTTGATTTGAGCGGATGGTCGGGTTGCCGGAACAAAATGACAAATAATTTGTAAATTGACTGCAAGAAGCCCAAACAGATGCAATATTTGACAAAAAAAATATTAAAATCACTCGGAGCTGATTTCCTGCCCCATTGTCCAACAATGAAAACGTTAAAAATCAAATAAAAATACATATTTATTTTGCTCAGAGAAGATGGGGGGCCAAATAAAGCCACCCACGGGCAGCTAGTTGGGGAAACCAGACCTTAGGTCTTCACTAATTTACTAAGCCTAGCAAGTACATTGACTATGTTTCCCACCAGAAATCTGGCAGTCAAGCAGACAGACAGAGAGATATACACAGCAAAACATAGGCTATTTACATTTCTTAGTTGGGTCATTGCTGTAGCCTACAGAATACGTAATCTTGGTTGTCCAAAAGTTATAAGATAAAAGATTCACACATGGGTATAAATTACTACTTAAGGACAATAGGACACAAGCGAGTATAAATGAGTCAACAGTTGAGTCATCTACTTTACGCAATTACAGCTTGATGTGCTCTCAAGGTGAATTCAACTTTATTTGCGTTGCTTGCGTGTGTCCCTTTTACAGCGTCCCCTTTGGGGACAAACCGAAGAACCCTGTATGGTTCTACTTAGCACCTTTTTTTCTAAGAGTGTACTCTCACTCTCTCTCTCTCTCTCTCTCTCACACACACACACACACACACACACACACACACACACACACACACACACACACACACACACACACACACACACACACACGCACAGCTAGCATGACAACATTGACATGACAATGTTTTCTATAGTTATTGTGATCAGTGTCTCTCTCTCTCACACACACGCAGAGAACAACACACATACACACACTTACTATCATCAGTGGTGACCCGTATAAGGTAAAAAAAAAAAAAAAAACAGAATAAGAATAATTTGCCTGTTTTGCATGTTATTCTGGCACTAATTCATGTCACATGTCAGTTTGCAAGTAATCATTTTTAAAGGATATTCAGTTAATAAAGTCGCATACAAACATGGTCTCTTTCTTTTGTAAGACGGCACAAAATGCAGGTGTTTCAGGTGGAGGGGCAGCCAGCGAAAGAACAGAGCGTAGGCTTTGGTAATCTTCTCTAGTTGTGCTGTGACTGGCTTAGTGTTCTGTCCCCCAAAGGTTGTGAGTTCAAATGTCATAACAGACAACTTTAGCATTTTAGCTAATTAGCAACTTTTCAACTACTTACTACTTTTTAGCTAACCCTTCCCGTAACCCTAACCTTAACCATTTTAGCTAACCCTTCCCCTAACCATAACAATAACCCATTTAGCTAACCCTTCCACTAACCCTAACCCTTAAACCTTACTCCTAAAATTAACCCTAACCCTAACATTAGCTAAGAATTCGTAACATATCATAGATTTTGCTAATTATTAACATATAGTACCTTTAGCAAATTCTGAATATATTGTATGTTTTGCAAATGTGTAACATATAATAAGAATTGTAATTTATAACATATCATATGAAATGGGTGATGGACACCCACAAATGAATTCATACCATAGGAAACTTAACATATCATAATAAATGGAGTGTCTCGACTTTACGAAATGCTCTGACAACAGGTTGGTTTTAGAGAAATTTCATCGTTGAATATTGTAAGGCCTTTCATTGTCTGCTTATGACCCCGTTATTTATCCAACGGTTCTGACTTGGTGTACAGGGAGAATGCTCTAAGAGCGGCCCATGTTCTGAATTCTGTCGCTGTCCATTTCAAAAGTGACGATCAAATACGCCCCCCCAAAAAGTTCAGTAACATAACCATGTAATTCCAGTTGAAATTGTGAGGGTAGTTTTTATTTGCTCAATGCGTTGTCTGTGCCATGGTATATTTTCTATAAAAGTGGATCCTCGTGATTGTATTTTCCCTCCTTTTTAGACCATATAGGACTAATAAAACACTTCAAATGGTAGGCTAATCACATCTCTCTCATCTCTCTCCCTCTCTGTGGTGACTTAAAGGGGAGTAAAGTTAAGGCCTCAACATCTTGCTGAATTCATCTGAACTGACAATTATTGTAATTTCTGTCACGGTCAATTTTGAAAGTGCTGATCAAATAAGCCTACCTAGCCATGTATATTCCCCCTCAAGCCGATACGACGATGGCCCTCAAGGAACTACACTGGACTTTGTGCAAACTGGAAACCACATATCCTGAGGCCACATTTATTGTAGCTGGGGATTTTAACAAAGCAAATTTGAGGAAAACGCTACCGAAGTTCTATCAACACATTGACTGTAGTACTCGCACTGCTAAAACGCTCAACCACAGCTACTCCCTCTCCCCCGCCCTTCCTTCGGCAAATCAGATCATGACTTCATTTTGCTCCTCCCTTCTTATAGGCAGAAACGCAAACAGGAAGTACCCGTGCTAAGGTCTATTCAATGCTGGTCTGACCAAACGGAATCCATGCTTCAAGATTGTTTTGATTACGTGGACTGGGATATGTCCCGGTAGCCTCTGAGAATAACATTGACATAAACATGGAAACAGTGACTGAGTTCATCAGGAAGTGTATAGGGGATGTTGTTCCCACTGTAGCTATTAAAATCTACCCAAACCAGAAACTGTGGATTGATGGCAGCATTCGCACAAATTAAAAGTGTGAATCACCACATTTAACCATTGTAAGGTGACAGGGAATATGGTCGATTACAAACAGTGTAGTTATTCCTTCCATAAGGTAATATAACAAGCAAAACGTCAGTACAGAGACAAAGTGGAGTCGCAATTTAACTGCTCAGACACGAGACATATGTGGCAGGGTCAACGGACAATCACGGATTAGAAAGGGAAAACCAGCCACATCGCAGACACCGACGTCTTGCTCCTGGACAAGCTAAACACCTTATTCGACCAGTTTGAGGACAACACGGCCCGCTCCCAAGGACTGTGGGCTCTCTTTCTCTGTGGCCAACGTGTGTAAGACATTTAAGCGTGTTAACCATCGCAAGGCTGATGGTCCAGACGGTATCCCTAGCCGCATCCTCAGAGCATGCGCATACCAGCTGGTTGGAGTTTTTATGGACATATTCAATCTCTCCCTATCCCAGTCTGCTGTCCCCACTTGCTTCAAGATGTCCACCATTGTTCCTGTACCCAAGAAACAAAGGTTACTGAACAAAATGACTATCGCCCCGTAGCACTCACTTCTGTCGTCATGAAGTGCTTTGAGAGGCTAGTTTTAAGGACCATATCACCTCTACCTTACCTGACACCCTAGACGCACCTCAATTTGTATACCACCCCAAAAGATCCACATACAATGCAATCGCACACTGCCCTTTCCCATCCCGACAAGAGGAATACCTACAGTTGAAGTCAAAAGTTTACATACACCTTAGCCAAATTCATTTGAACTCAGTTTTCACAATTCCTGACATTTAATCCAAGTAAAAATTCCAGGTCGTAGGTCAGTAAGGATCACCACTTTATTTTAAGAATGTGAAATGTCAGCATAATAGTACAGAGAATGATTTATTTCAGCTTTTATTTCTTTCATCACATTCCCAGTGGGTCAGAAGTTTACATACACTCAATTAGTATTTGGTAGCATTGTCTTTAACTTGGATCAAACATTTCAGGTAGCCTTCCACAAGCTTCCCACAATATGTTTGGTGAATTTTGGACCATTCCTCCTGACAGAGCTGGTGTAACTGAGTCAGGTTTGTAGGCCTCCTTGCTCGCGCGCACACTTTTTCAGTTCTACCCACAAATGTTCTATAGGATTGAGGTCAGGGCACGGTGATGGCCACTCCAATACCTTGACTTTGTTGTCCTTAACTGTGGCCATTTTGCCACACCTTTGGAAGTATGCTTGGGGTCATTGTCCATTTGGAAGACCCATTTGCGACTAAGCTTTAACTTCCTGACTGATGTCTTGGGAGTGAAGCTTCAATATATCCACATAATTTTCTAGCCTCATGATGCCATGTATTTTGTGAAGTGCACCAGTCCCTCCTGCAGCAAAGCACCCCCACAACATGATGCTGCCACCCCTGTGCTTCATGATTAGGATGGTGTTCTTAGGCTTGCAAGCCTCCCCCCTTTTCCTCCAAACATAACGATGGTCATTATGGCCAAACAGTTCTATTTTTGTTTCATCAGACCAGAGGACATTTCTCCAAAAAGTCTGATCTTTGTCCGCATGTGCAGTTGCAAACCGTAGTCTGGCTTTTTTATAGTCAAACCGTAGTCTGGCCTTTCAGGTTAAGTCAATATAGGACTCGTTTTACTGTAGATATAGATACTTTTGTAACTGTTTCCTCCAGCATCTTCACAAGGTCTTTTGCTGTTGTTCTGGGATTGATTTGCACTTTTCGCACCAAAGTACATTCATCTCCAGGAGACAGAACGCGTCTCCTTCCTGAGCGGTATGACGGCTACGTGGTCCCATGGTGTTTATACTTGCGTACTATTGTTTGTACAGATGAACGTGGTACCTTCAGGCATTTGGAAATTGCTCCCAATGATGAACCTGTCTTGTGGAGGTCTTTTTTTCTGAGGTCTTGACTGATTTCTTTTGATTTTCCCATGATGTCAAGCTAAGAGGCACTGAGTTTGAAGGTCAGCCTTGAAATACATCCACAGGTACACCTCCAATTGACTCAAATGATGTCAATTTGCCTATCAGAAGCTTCTAAAGCCATGACATCATTTTCTGGAACTTTCCAAGCTGTTTAAAGGCACTGTCAACTTAGTGTATGTAAACTTCTGACCCACTGGAATTGTGATAGAGTGAATTGTAAGTGAAATAATCTGTCTGCAAACAATTGTTGGAAAAATTACTTGTGTCATGCACAAAGTAATGTCCTAACCGACTGCCAAAACTATAGTTTGTTAACAAGAAATTTGTGGAGTGGTTGAAAAACAAGTTTTAATGACTCCAACCTCCGACTTCAACTGTATATAAGAATGCTGTTTATTGACTATAGCTCAGCTTTCAACTCCATAGTACCCTCCAGGCTCATCATTAAGCATGGGGCACTGGGTCTGAACCCTGCCCTGTGTAACTAGGTCCTGGACTTCCTGACAGGCCGCCTCAAGTTGGTGAAGGTAGGAAACAACACCTCCACTTTGCTGATCCTCAACACAGGGGCTCCACAAGGGTGTGTGCTCAGCCCCCTCCTGTACTCCTTGTTCACCCATGACTGCACGGCCATGCACGTCTCCAACTCAATCATCAAGTTTGCAGACGACACAACAGTAGTAGGCCTGATTACCAACAATGACGAGACAGCCTACAAGGAGGAGGTGAGGGCCCTGACTGAGTGGTGCCAGGAAAATAACCCTCAGTCAATGTCAAGAAAATGAAGGAACTAATCGTGGACTTCAGGAAACAGCAGAGGGGGCATACCCCTATCCACATCAACGAGACCGCGGTGGAGAAAGTGAAAAGCTTCAAGTTCCTCTGCGTACACATGACTGACAATCTGAAATGGTCCACACAGACAGTGTGGTGAAGAAGGTGCAACAGTGCCTCTTCAACCTCAGGAGGCTGAAGAAATTTGGCTTGGACCCTAAGACCCTCACAAACTTTTACATCAGCACAGTTGAGAGCATCCTGTTGTGCTGTATTACCGCCTGGTATGGGCAACTGCACTGTCCACAACCGCAAGGCTCTCCAGAGGCTGGTGCGGTCTGCCCAATGCATCATCGGAGGCACACTGCCTACACTCCAGGACACCTACAGCACCCGATGTCACAGGAAGGCCAAAAAGATCATAAAGGACCTCAACCACCCGAGCCACGGCCTGTTCACCCTGCTACCATCCAGAAGGCAAGGTTAGTACAGGTGCATCAAAGCTGGGACCGAGAGTCTGAAAAACATCTTCTATCTCAAGGCCATCAGACTGTTAAAAATGAAATAGCCATCACCAGCTGGCTACCACCCGGTTACTCACCCTGCACCTTAGACATGGAATCACTGGTCACTCTAATAATTGAACACTTGTCACTTTAATAATGTTTACATACTTCTTTACTTATTTCATATGTATATACTGTATAGTATTCTACTGTATTTTAGTCAATGCCACTCTGACAATGCTTGTCCTAATATTTATTTGTTTCTTAATTCCCTTCCATTCTTTTACTTTTAGATTTGTTTGTATTGTTGTGAATTGTTAGATACAACTGCACTGTTGAAGCTACGGACACAAGCATTTCTCTACACCCACAATAACATCTCCTAAATATGTGTATGTGACCAATAACGTGATTTGATTTGAATTGTTAATGATATAAGAACAAACATGAATTTACTGAACATAAATGTAATAATGTTTGGTATGGTTCAAAAGTCACAACGCATGTCGACATTCGTTATTATTGAAGGAGAATGCAGTTCTTATCAAGTTACACAAATCCACAAGGAGTGAGTAGAAACCATATTTACTTCAGCAAGTCAGATGTATCGTCTATGGTTTTTAAAAAGGCAGTAAATGAGGCTGAATTAACTGTTTTGCTGCCAGATGAGGCGTCGCCAGGTGTAGCGGTAGTAAGGATTCACTCCATGGTGCTGAAAAGAAAGCTCCGCTGTCGGGACAGCTTTATGTTGGCCCCAACAGTTTGTAGGCAGTGTTTGTCACCGTTATAGCGCAATTAATATATTGTTTAGTGTTGTGTTGTATAGTGGCTTTACTGGCATGCATCTAAAAAAATTGTTGCGTTTGCCCCACCAAGATTTACATGCTAAAGTCCCCACTGACTGTCATTAACTAAACAGATATCAGAATGTCATAATATTTGCTAGCTAGCTACAACCATGTCCATGGAGGATTATCCAGAGCCCTAACGTTAGCTAGCTAGCTAAAATTTGCCAGAGCATTAGCTAGCTAGCAAATATTTCCTTGATGTTCTTCTCCTGAAAAAAACACCACTTTACTTTCAAAAGTAAAACAAGAATTCAAGATAACAGAGCATTATCCCTTAGCATTAATTTGTTTCTTTTTTTGTTGTCAAAATTAGAGAACCTGCCGTTGTTTTCCAGCTGTGTTGCTGTGTAGCCTACCGGGCGCTCTGTCCCAACTGATGTATGGAATGTTGACCAATGCACTGCATGTGAAACACATATTCCAATACAAGTTTTTGCAGGAACAGATATGCCTACCTCCTTATTTAGCTACTGAAATCCAAATACAATTACTGCACACATTATGTTAATTGCTTAAACGCTTTAACTAAACATTTAATAGTAATATTTTCAGGGTCAAATTCAGGTGCAATAATTCAACTATTTATTGATGGAAATAAACGCTATAAAAATAAGGTTTAGTAGATCCTGGTGGAATAAAGTTGGGTATTGAAATAAAAGACATAGGCCTACATGTTATTTGTTAAATTCTGAAGACATATTTAGTGTAGTCATAGTACAACATCAAAACAGGATTCAGTGGAACAGAAGAAATGTGCAGGACAATAAAACAGTGTAATTAGCTAATATCGACAAAATATTACCATTAGAAGCCAGCACACACAGCAAGCTACCAAAAATAATTTATTAAACAACCATTATTTCACTGTACTGCAGTTTACTGCATTTTGACGGCAGTGTCATTTTGTAAGGGTATCTTGCACTCTTAGAACAAAAGGTGCTATCTGGAACCTATTGGGTTCCATATAGAACCCTTTCCCCATAGGGTTCTACATGGAACTCAAAAGAGTTCAACCTGGAACCAAAAAGGGTTCTCCTTTGGGGACAGCTGTCACGTCCTGACCATAGTAAGAGATTATTTTCTATGGTGGAGTAGGTCAGGGCGTGACAAGGTGTGTTTTGTGTTTTTCTATGTTTTCTATTTCTAGGTTTGTGTTCTAGGTTTTCTATTTCTATGTTTGGGGGGGGGGGGGGGGTTGATCTCCAATTGGAGGCAGCTGGTCCTCGTTGCCTCTGATTGGAGGTCATATTTAAGTAGGGGTTTTTCTTCCTGGGTTTTTGTGGGTAGTTGTTTTCCATTTTGTGAGTATCACCTGACGGAACTGTTGGCTGTCATTTTGTTGTTTTTGTTTAAATGTTATCATTAAAGTAAATATGAGCACTCTACACGCCGCGCCTTGGTCCCCTTTATACGACCCTCATTACAACAGCTGAAGAACCCTTTTGAAACCTTTTGTTCTAAGAATGTGTATTTATGTGCAGTTTAGCTTTCATGCTGGTAGCCTAGAACAAATGTTATGGAAGTGAATGTGCACTTTTCAGTTGGGTGGACTGCAACTACGAAAAACACTGCCATAGCCTGTAGTAAAGCAAAAGCATTTATATCTTCAGACATTCTCTAATGTGTGCTTTTAATAACCTAGCAAATCCAATGACTTGGAGGTGAAATACAGTCTATCACATTCCATTTTTCTTATTTTTTTATCGGTATTTCATCACCTGCCTAATAAAAACCTCAAATGGCCCTGCTCCTGCAAAAGTTAATTGGGCCGGATAAGCTGAAGTGGACTCGGCCCATGTACCATTAGTCGGAGCTCATAGTAATGTCATGACGTTGCCCTCTTTGGGTTTTCTATGCACCATCCCCCTACCTCTGTCTCCCCCACACAGGCTCTGAGAGAGCGGTCGTAAATTCCTAAGAAAATGTCCCGCCTCATGGCCACAGTATAAAGAGAGAGTGGGTTTCATAGAAAGAACCCAGGAATTCTTCCACCTCACAGGACTGGAGAACCGAACGACATTTATGTTCTGGAGAATGTATAAAAGATCGGTGAAGAATCCAGCTACGAACTGGTCCGTTTGGTACAATTTTGTGAAGCTCATGAGAGACAATACGGCCACATTACCATGGCTCTGTTTATATAATAGCCTCAGTTGTGAGACGTACATCTAATGGTTGTATAAAATGAATGAATAAGGATAAAGCTATTTGGAATATGTTGGGATGCTTGTAAGATGTTAATGTGAGAGAATTGTATTTCTGTTTAAAGTTTCACCAAGTTATCGGCACGCCCCCGTGACCAGACGGGACCTGGCGTCATGAGACAGCCTTTTCTATGTTCCGAATATAACCCCCACCCAGATTTTCTATCACCAGACCGAGCTTACCTCCATTACGAGTGGCTAAAGGTTGGAGACCAGCTTACCTCGATAACGAGAGGGCCAAGGTTTGACCATGCATTCCTCGTTCTGAACTTTAACCATACCACGTGGTTAAACTCTTAGACTATCGATACCGGCAGAATAATAACAAGTCTTTGATATTAATTACCAGTCTGCAGCTAGGAATTCGGTATCATTGAACGCGAAGACCGACGAAACATCTGTCCTATAACGACATTAATAAATGTCACTTTGAAATATCCATTCTAACCAAGAGAGAGAGAGAGAGAGAGAGAGAGAGAGAGAGAGAGAGAGAGAGAGAGAGAGAGAGAGAGAGAGAGAGAGAGAGAGAGCAAAACTCTCCAACTGAAAATAACTTTTCAACAAAGATCCTGACGACACACTGAGCGTAAATATATATATATATTGATTGCAATTGTTCCCGAATGAGTGGGCGTTCATGTGCAAAGGATTAGCATTTCAATTGTTATAATTATGAACTCTTATCAACCTTTTGTCTAACAAACCGCCATGCCGGTTTAGCCCACTAGGGCACATTCCTTTATCATTTCTTTGTAATGATATCTACTGTTTGTATGCATTTCTGTGAATTACTTAGTTAGTAAATAAATGATTTTAAGACAATTGATGTATGGATGACTCATAGTGAAGACTGGGTTTGTGCAGATAACCAACAATTTACGACGTTTGGAATGAGACTGACGAGGTAAACGAATATATCATTCATCCGAAGACTAATAGATCAGATATTATGATATCTGAAAGTTATATTAGGAAAATTATAACTTCGTAATCGGAATATTTTCCTTGGTGCCCCGACTTCCTAATTAATTACCATTACAAAATTAATCAGTTTAATCGCGTAATAACAATTACAGAGAGTTATTTGATAAATAAATCTTCAGTTTAATGATGCCAAAGACACGACAGTAATATGAGCATACATATTGGCAAAAAATAGAACGTCATCATGGAGAAAAAGCACATGACTCGCAGCTGTTTTTACCAAAAATGTTACAAAAAAAAATAGCATGTAATCACTAACTATTACTTCTAAACAAGACACCTTTTAGGGGGATTCTAAGAAGGCTACAATATTGTTTGGTTTATATCTTTAATAGTCGCTGAGATTGTATTTGGTTATCAATGCAAAATAGGCTACTTTGATGCATAACCTATATAGATGAGATCAAGGAACCATGCGAGTTGGTGGTAAAATACAGCTTCATTGTCCCTTGCAAGAATCCGCCCTTTTGTGAAGAAAAACAACATTGTGCTACGCCCCAAGTGTTGTGTCTCAGTAGAGTCAAATCCTTTCACTTATGAACGCTTTCCCGGTTATATCAGCAGATCTATCACCATGGCTTCTGAAGCAGTGGTTGTGTTGCTGCTGGTCTTCTTGTCAGGATCTACCTTTGGGATAAAGCTGGAAGGAAATGGATACACAGATGTTCTTATTGCTATTAACCCAGTGGTGCCTGAGAACCCACTGCTCATCAAGAGAATCAAGGTAAAGATTATAAACCAACAGTTAGAGACAATTTGCTTCCATGTTACGTATTTTAGGTATACATATACAGCAGGGATCCCCAACTGGTGGTTTTATTTGGCCTCACAAATCTTTCTGATCAAAAAATACAATAAAATAATTATAAAATAAATAAATCATTGTTGGACATAAGACTGCGAAAAAAAAAGATGAAAAGGATATCAGCTCCAAATGATTTTAATTGAAGAAATCTGTTCCCAAGTATTCCCACTCATAATATAGAAACAATTGCGATCGTATACAAATGTAAGCAAGGTTTGAAATGATTATGTTTTAGCCAAACATTATATCTGTTTGGGCTTCTTGTGGTCAATTTGCAGTCTACAAATTATTTGTAATTATGTTGCGGCCCCCCCAACCATCCGCTCAAGAAAGAAATTGGCCCCCGGCTGAATCTAGTTAATGATTCCTGGTATACAGCATTCACGTTTACCTCGCAAGTGCTTCAGTATGTTTGGATAAGTGATTTAAAGGGTATAGATAAACCAAGAAGAAACACATTTGTTGTCAAATATTGTTCAATATACGTATATAATTTGTGTTTCAGGAAATGGTGAGCAATGCGTCATCCGTACTCTTTACAGCCACTGAGGACAAATTCTACTTTGAAGAGATAACAATACTAGTGCCACCAAACTGGACTCAAGGAGACTATGGAAGAACAAAGACTGAAACCTATGAAAAAGTATGAATATTATTGTTATAACTGCAACAGATGAAGCTTCCTGGCAATATTTTTCAGACAGCATAGCATTTCATTGCTAAAAGGCTTTGTTCTCTATTTTAGGCCAACATAGTCATTAATGAGGAAAATCGTGCATATGGAGATCAACCTTACACCCTGCAGTATGGTCAATGTGGATCTGAGAGCCGGTACACTCATTTGACCCCTAAATTCATGTTAGATGATGAACTCATTAAACTGTATGGACCCAGAGGTAAGAGGTACCACCATAAACAGAAGTCTAAGTAATTTAAACACATAACAATTATGATTCTTTAAAATCATAAATAAATAAATCCTGAATAAATTAACAAGACTGAGTTTACAGTAGGCTCACAAGCTTATGAAATTAAGGAAATGAATTACTTGTCTCTTAGGTAAAGTTCTTGTGCATGAATGGGCTCACCTGAGATGGGGAGTTTATGATGAATATGATGACGGGCAGCCATTCTACAAGGGTGCACACGGTGATATTCAGGCAACTAGGTAACCTTGTCTCTTAAACTCTTTCCCACTGTCCAGTCCTACACAGTAACAGTATAACTAATATCAGATCATGTACGACATTTGAAGATACTGTACATTTTGCAGTTTTATCTTTACTTTTGTTTGAACCAGTTTCACATTCATTGTGCATTCTCAACATTCTCTTACTAATTTCACAGATGTTCCCTAGAGCTTTATGGTCAAATTGTCAACAGAATTAACCACACAAATTGCACACACATTGACCCGAACACCAAGATATATACACAGGACTGTGTGTTCGTAGCAGACAGCGAATTGTGGAAGAAAACTGCATCTTTAATGTCCTATCCAAGTTTAGATAAGGTAAGTTATGATTATAAAGACACTCTTAGAAAAAAAGGTGCTATCTAAGAACCTAAAAGGGTTTTTCGACTGTCCTACGTGGAACCCTATTGGGTTCCGTGTAGAACCCTTCCCCAGAGGATTCTACATGGAACCCAAAATAGTTATACCTGGTGTCAAAAAGGGTTATACCTGGAACCAAAAAGGGTTCTCCTATGGGGACAGCCGAAGAACCTTTTTGGAACCCTTTTTTCTAAGAGTGTATGCTGTCTTTCTCAACTGCATCATTCTCAGTTTTGACAAACTTTTATTTATGTACACACTCAAGGTTACGAGATTCTGCTCCAAGAAAACACACAACAGGGAGGCCCCTAATGCACAGAACAGGATGTGTGACAACAGAGATGTGATGGACGTTATTTTCACAAGCTCAGTGGATGCCAAAGCCAATGTCCAGCCTCTGAAAGGACCACATCCAGCACCTAGGTTCACTGTGATGCAGAGGGGACAGAGAGTTGTCTGTCTGGTCCTTGATGTTTCAGGAAGCATGCATGTACGTTACTGCAATATCAGTATAATTGTCTAGGGTAGCACAACTTAAAGCATTTATTATGGATTAGTAAATTGTTCATTCATCATTTATGAATCATTAATCAGTTCATAACTTATTTAATATAGGTCCTTATAAACCATTTACTAATCATTAAGTAAGTATTTTTATGTGGCCTCATCTAAAATGTGGGCTATTTATACTTTATAAATATTTTAAATGTTTTGAGTGACCAGCGTCATTTATCACAAAAAGAAGGACATGCCATTGGTAGACATTCCAGCAGTACCTGATGAAATATATACTGTATATTACACACGTCACTCAAAACATTTGTAAAGTATAAATAGCCCACACTTTAGATAAGGTCACGCAAAAAGACATCTAATGATTAGTAAATGGTTTATAAGGACCTATATCAAACATCTTATTAAATCATTATTAAATACTTTGAAGGTTGTTTATAAATGTGTGAATAACTAGGTTACTAACATTTACAAATGTGTGAGTAATGATTACTAAATGATGAATAATCTATGTAATAATCCATTATAAATGCTTTATTATGTGGAGTTGTTATAAATTGTTACCGTGTCTAGTTTTCATTTCAATATTACAAATATTTTTTCTAGTAGTTACTGTTATTAAGGGTATGTACCCAGCCCTTCAGCATTTGTCTGTGTTATCAATACATTAAAGTTTGTCTAACATCAGACTGTTCTAATGTTTACTTTTAAGGGCTCAAGAATATTGCAACAGCAACAAGCAGCATCTCTGTTCCTGACAACTATAGTGGAAGATAATTCATATGTTGGGATTGTAACATTCACAAATGATGCCACAACTTTAAAACCTTTAACTGTAATCCATCGTGAAGAATCAAGAACGCAACTTGTGAACTATTTACCAGTTGAAGCTATTGGAGGCACTGACATTTGTAAAGGACTTAAAAAAGGTTTTGAGGTAAATATACTACCACATATTTTTTTAACCCCCCATGCAGTCTTTGTAATTGTATTTTTAAATCATCACTGTGTGTGTTAATTTAATGAAAATAACTCCAAAATATATTTGTAATTATTGACTTTTCTTTGGCCTCTGATCAAGTGAGTGTTAGAAAACAAATGTGAAGATATTTACATAAACAGCACTGATTGGCTGATAGGGTGGTCCAGACCCCACCTTACCCAGTTAAACATTCATTGGTCTATTATAATCAGATCACATTGTGACGTCCTGATGTGGGGCAAAAGTTCCACCTCGCCTGAACTGGCTGAAATTCCAGCAATTTTTTTTTTCAAACAGCATTTACACAAAAAGGGCATTATTATAATTTTATTTCGACCTCATAGTGTGGAAATGACATTAAAAAAAATACAGGAAATCACCTTTTAAACTGCACTGCCCCTTGAAGATGTAATGCAAGTGTAGCCTACATGGGTCAGTTTTTTATGTTTTTTTACACCTTTTTATGTTTTCCCCAAAAAATCTATGTTGATTTTCAGGAGTTACGCAAAGACAATGGCAATACAATGGGAGATGAAATCATCCTTTTAACTGATGGGGAATCAGAATTAGATTGTGTGTCTGAGGTTAAAGAAAGTGGTGCCATTGTAAATACAATTGCTCTTGGACCAAGTGCAAACAAAGAGTTGAAAAGGATGTCAGAAATATCAGGTAAGATTTAATCAAAGGACCATCATAGGAAGAATATTTAACTCACGGACGTTACATTGTATTAGCCTTTAAAGGTACTATCCACTCAAAAACGATATTTTGGATTTTTCATTATTCCACTGTTAATACTGTACAGTACCAAAATATTTTGCTTGTCAGCGGTCAAGTTTTCAAGATTTTTGACTTTGAAGAAGCAAAGTGTCACAGGCAACATCAACACGAGGAAGCAAAATGCATATTTTGGGACTGTATCAGCAGTGGATTTTCCCTTTAAGGCAGATGAGAAAGTCACATTTTGTATGCATACTCTTTTCAATTTATTGTCAATTATCTTCATTCTACTTGTTCTTATTTATGTTTCAGGTGGGAAATATTTCTATGCATCTGATAATCTGGATCAAACTGAACTTGTGAATGTATTTGCTTCACTTACCACAACCAACGGCGATTTCACACATCAGACAATCTTGGTGAGATAGAAGTCATTGTAAATGCTTATGAATGTTTATAAATGCTTTATAAATTATTGTATTTGTTATAAATTATAATTAATTGTATTGCTTATAAAACGTATAGATGATTATAAATGCTTACAAATAATTAAAAACGTTATTAGCTTATAGATGTTAAGTATTACCAAACATTCTAACAATATATTTTTAAATGACATGTTTTCCTTAACAGCTTGATAGTTCTGGAATGAGAAGAAAAGGAATTCTCAATGGAACTGTGTCTGTTGATCACACAGTTGGGAATAAAACCACCTTTTTGGTGCTCCATGAAAGTCAATCACCAGAGGATATTGAAATAAAAAGCCCTTCTGGACAAATCTACGATTTTATTGATTTTCAACCTTCTTCTATTTCAAAAACACACTCCTTAGTTATTCAAGGGACAGCAGAGGTATTGTTTTCCATGTCCTGTTGGTGAACATGTAAAGTGTTTTTGTTACTTTAATTGTATCATACTATCAATAATGATAAAGCTCCATATGCAGAGCCTGATACAAACATGAGTTGTTTAAACCCTATGCATTAATCTTGTGAATGTGATTAAGAACTACTGAACTACTCAACCCTTTCTGACTCATTTGAACAATTTCCTTATTGTTTATTTCTAGACTGGAGATTGGACATATACCATAAAAAATACACTGTCAGATCAGTCTATAACAATAACAATAACAAGTCGTGCTGTCAGTGAAGCCATACCTCCAGTTACGGTCAAGGCTTACATGAGCCAACAGTCCATTGATGGCAGCAAACCCATGTTGGTGTATGCAGAGGTCAACCAGAAAGGTGTTCCAGTGATTCTGGCAGATGTGATGGCCACACTGGAGTCTGATGCTGGGGACCAATATCAGCTAGAACTGCTGGATAATGGAGCAGGTCAGTTAGAACCATAATGGAGCAGGTCAGCAAGAGCCATGATGGAGCAGGTCAGTTAGATACATAATGGAGCAGGTTAGTTAGAGCCATAATGGAGCAGGTCAGCTAGAGACATAATGGAGCAGGTCATATAGAGCCATAATGGAGCAGGTCAGTTAGAGACATAACAGAGCAGGTCAGTTAGAGCAATAATGGAGCAGCTCAGTTAGAGCAATAACGGAGCAGGTCAGTTAGAACAATAATGGAGCAGGTCAGTTAGAGCAATAATGGAGCAGCTCAGTTAGAGCCATAATGGAGCAGCTCAGTTAGAGCCATAATGGAGCAGCTCAGTTTGAGACATAATGGAGCAGCTCAGTTTGAGACATAATGGAGCAGCTCAGTTAGAGCCATAATGGAGAAGTAGCAGAATGGTAAAATACATGCATAACATTACATTTTGGATTGTTATCCATTCCATCACTGTCTGAGAGAAATATATAGATATTCTGATTATACACATCTGTATTCTTTCCAGGTGCTGATGCTTTTAGAAATGATGGGATCTATTCCAGATTTTTTACCACTTCTAAAAAAGGAAGGTACAACTTGAAAGTGAAAGTGCAAAGAAAAGACAAAGGCAAAAATAATGGGCAAGTTAGATTGAAGAGACACAGTGTTGCCCCATATGTACCAGGATATGTCATCAAAGGTAAGTCTCCCAGTCTGCTGTTGTTCATCGGTGACAAGTTGAATGTTTTCACATTTTGAGTCTGTTGCAACGTGATATCTAATGTTTTCATATTTCAAGTCTGTGGGTGCCGATATAACATGAATGCATGTAACTTATGGCCCCATTCCCTCTCTTCCAGGAAAAGTAGTGATGAACCCCCCAAAGCCCCCAGTCAGTGAGGATGACCTAGAGGCTGATGTGGGCAGCTTCACCAGAACAGCCATAGGAGAGAGCTTCTCAGTCAGTCTCCCACCTGGTGTCCCCCCTCCAAATTTCCCCCCTAACAAAATCACAGACCTGAATGCAGAGATAGAGGAGGACAAAGTGATGCTCACCTGGACTGCACCTGGGGAAGACATGGATCAAGGCACAGGTACAGTACCTAATTTATTTTTAAGTCTATTTACATAACGTCTAGGGATGGGCAGGTTTAATCGAATATCCGGATATCCGAACGGACGTTAGTATTTGATTACTTTAGTGAGTGTTCTTTTTTTTTTTTTTATGTGAAAGCCTGTTTTAACAATGAAAAAGTTTGTCTAAATTAAATAAAATTATCCTTGTGACATTTTTAACTACAAGGATATACCATAACACACGCAGGGGATCAAGCTTTGTGTCACGTCCTGTCCATAGAAAGCTGTTATTTTCTATGGTAGAGTAGGTCAAGGCGTGACGGGGGTTATCTAGTTTAGTTTTTCTATGTTATGTTCTAGTTTTGTATTTCCATGTAGGGTTTTGTTTGGGATGATCTCCAATTAGAGGCAGCTGGTCATTGTTGTCTCTAATTGGAGATCATACTTAAAACCAGTTATGGACAGGAGTTCCGCTAGCGGAACCCCTCACCAACAGCCAATGTAATAGCAGGGCGCGAAATATGAAACAGCAAAAATCTCATAATTCAATTTTCTCAAACATACAACTATTATCCACCATTTTAAAGATAAGATTCTCCTTAATCCAACCACAGTGTCCGATTTCAAAAAGGCTTTACGGCGAAAGCAAAACATTACATTTACATTTACATTTAAGTCATTTAGCAGACGCTCTTATCCAGAGCGACTTACAAATTGGTGCATTCACCTTATGATATCCAGTGGAACAACCACTTTACAATAGTGCATCTAAATCTTTTAAGGGGGGGGGGGGGGGGTTAGAAGGATTACTTTATCCTATCCTAGGTATTCCTTAAAGAGGTGGGGTTTCAGGTGTCTCCGGAAGGTGGTGATTGACTCCGCTGTCCTGGCGTCGTGAGGGAGCTTGTTCCACCATTGGGGTGCCAGAGCAGCGAACAGTTTTGACTGGGCTGAGCGGGAACTGTGCTTCCTCAGAGGTAGGGGGGCCAGCAGGCCAGAGGTGGATGAACGCAGTGCCCTTGTTTGGGTGTAGGGCCTGATCAGAGCCTGAAGGTATGGAGGTGCCGTTCCCTTCACAGCTCCGTAGGCAATCACCATGGTCTTGTAGCGGATGCGAGCTTCAACTGGAAGCCAGTGGAGAGAGCGGAGGAGCGGGGTGACGTGAGAGAACTTGGGAAGGTTGAACACCAGACGGGCTGCGGCGTTCTGGATGAGTTGTAGGGGTTTAATGGCACAGGCAGGGAGCCCAGCCAACAGCGAGTTGCAGTAATCCAGACGGGAGATGACAAGTGCCTGGATTAGGACCTGCGCCGCTTCCTGTGTGAGGCAGGGTCGTACTCTGCGAATGTTGTAGAGCATGAACCTACAGGATCGGGTCACCGCCTTGATGTTAGTGGAGAACGACAGGGTGTTGTCCAGGATCACGCCAAGGTTCTTAGCACTCTGGGAGGAGGACACAAGGGAGTTGTCAACCGTGATGGCGAGATCATGGAACGGGCAGTCCTTCCCCGGGAGGAAGAGCAGCTCCGTCTTGCCGAGGTTCAGCTTGAGCTGGTGATCCGTCATCCACACTGATATGTCTGCCAGACATGCAGAGATGCGATTCGCCGCCTGGTTATCAGAAGGGGGAAAGGAGAAGATTAATTGTGTGTCGTCTGCATAGCAATGATAGGAGAGACCATGTGAGGATATGACAGAGCCAAGTGACTTGGTGTATAGCGAGAATAGGAGAGGGCCTAGAACAGAGCCCTGGGGGACACCAGTGGTGAGAGCGCATGGTGCGGAGACAGATTCTCACCACGCCACCTGGTAGGAGCGACCTGTCAGGTAGGACGCAATCCAAGCGTGGGCCGCGCCGGAGATGCCCAACCCGGAGAGGGTGGAGAGGAGGATCTGATGGTTCACAGTATCAAAGGCAGCAGATAGGTCTAGAAGGATGAGAGCAGAGGAGAGAGAGTTAGCTTTAGCAGTGCGGAGAGCCTCCGTGACACAGAGAAGAGCAGTCTCAGTTGAATGCCCAGTCTTGAAACCTGACTGATTAGGATCAAGAAGGTCATTCTGAGAGAGATAGCAGGAGAGCTGGCCAAGGACGGCACGTTCAAGAGTTTTGGAGAGAAAAGAAAGAAGGGATACTGGTCTGTAGTTGTTGACATCGGAGGGATCGAGTGTAGGTTTTTTCAGAAGGGGTGCAACTCTCGCTCTCTTGAAGACGGAAGGGACGTAGCCAGCGGTCAAGGATGAGTTGATGAGCGAGGTGAGGTAGGGGAGAAGGTCTACGGAAATGGTCTGGAGAAGAGAGGAGGTGATAGGGTCAAGTGGGCAGGTTGTTGGGCGGCCGGCCGTCACAAGACGCGAGATTTCATCTGGAGAGAGAGGGGAGAAAGAGGTCAAAGCACAAGGTAGGGCAGTGTGAGCAGGACCAGCGGTGTCGTTTGACTTAGCAAACGAAGATCGGATATCGTCAACCTTCTTTTCAAAATGGTTGACGAAGTCATCCGCAGAGAGGGAGGAGGGGGGGGGAGGGGAGGAGGATTCAGGAGGTAGCAAAGAGCTTCCTAGGGTTAGAGGCAGATGCTTGGAATTTAGAGTGGTAGGAAGTGGCTTTAGCAGCAGAGACAGAAGAGGAGAATGTAGAGAGGAGGGAGTGAAAGGATGCCAGGTCCGCAGGGAGGCGAGTTTTCCTCCATTTCCGCTCGGCTGCCCGGAGCCCTGTTCTGTGAGCTCGTAGTGAGTCGTCGAGCCACGGAGCAGGAGGGGAGGACCGAGCCGGCCTGGAGGATAGGGGACAGAGAAAATCAAAGGATGCAGAAAGGGAGGAGAGGAGGGTTGAGGAGGAAAATTCAGGAGATAGGTTGCAGAAGGTTTGTGCAGAGGGAAGAGATGATAGGATGGAAGAGGAGAGAGTAGCGGGAGAGAGAGAGCGAAGGTTGGGACGGCGCAATACCATCCGAGTAGGGGCAGAGTGAGAAGTGTTGGATGAGAGCAAGAGGGAAAAGGATACAAGGTAGTGGTCGGAGATTTGGAGGGGAGTTGCAATGAGATTAGTGGAAGAACAGCATCTAGTAAAGATGAGGTCAAGCGTATTGCCTGCCTTGTGAGTAGGGGGGGAAGGTGAGAGGGTGAGGTCAAAAGAGGAGAGGAGTGGAAAGAAGGAGGCAGAGAGGAATGAGTCAAAGGTAGACGTGGGGAGGTTAAAGTCACCCAGAACTGTGAGAGGTGAGCCATCTTCAGGAAAGGAACTTATCAAGGCGTCAAGCTCATTGATGAACTCTCCAAGGGAACCTGGAGGGCGATAAATGATAAGGATGTTAAGCTTGAAAGGGCTGGTAACTGTGACAGCATGGAATTCAAATGAGGAGATAGACAGATGGGTCAGGGGAGAAAGAGAGAATGTCCGTGAGTATAACAGAACTCATATGGCAGGCAAAAACCTGAGAAAAATCCAACCAGGAAGTGGGAAATCTGAGGAGCTTTGCAGCTCCTTCAGGGTTATCTTTGGTCTCTTTGTTGCCTCTCTGATTAATGCCCTCCTTGTCTGGTCCGTGAGTTTTGGTGGGCAACCCTCTCTTGGTAGGTTTGTTATGGTGCCATATTCTTTCAATTTATAAATAATAGATTTAATGGGGCTCCGTAGGATGTTCAAAGTTTTGGATATTTTTTTATTACCCAACCCTGATCTGTACTTCTCCACAACTTTCTCCCTGACTTGTTTGGAGCGCTCCTTGGTCTTCATGGTGCTGCTTGCTTGGTGGTGCCCCTTGCTCAGTGGTGTTAAAGACTCTGGGGCCTTTCAGAACAGGTGTATATATACTGAGATCATGTGACAGATCATGTGACACTTAGATTGCACAGATGTGGACTTTATTTGACTAATTATGTGACTTCTGATGGTAATTGGTTGCACCAGATCTTATTTAGGGACTTCATAGCAAAGGGGGTGAATACATATGCACGCACCACTATTCCATGTTAAAAAAAAATGTATTTCACTTCACCAATTTGGACTATTTTGTGTATGTCCATCACATGAAATCCAAATAAAATAAATTACAGGTTGTAACGCAACAGAATAGTAAAATCGCCAAGGGGGATGAATACTTTTGCAAGGCACAGTGTATACACTACCGTTCAAAAGTTTGGGGTCACTTAGAAATGTCCTTGTTTTTGAAAGAAAAGCACATTTTTTATCCATTAAAATAAGATCAAATTGATCAGAAATACAGTGTAGACATTGTTAATGTTGTAAATGACTACTGTAGCTGGAAACGGCTGGACAGAGACACTGGGCAGAGGAACTCTGCCTAGAAGGCCAGCATCCCGGAGTCACCTCTTCACTGTTGACGTTGAGACTGGTGTTTTGCGGGTACTATTTAATGAAGCTGCCAGTTGAGGACTTATGAGGTGTCTGTTTCTAAAACTAGACACTCTAATTTACTTGTCCTCTTGCTCAGTTGTGCACCGGGGCCTCCCACTCCTCTTTCTATTCTGGTTAGAGCCAGTTTGCACTGTTCTGTGAAGGGAGAAGTACACAGCGTTATGTCGGAGGTGAACGGTAGTGTATATTTTTTTGTGTACATGTATTTAACCCCTTATTTTTGGCACTAAACAGTCTCCATATATACTGTACTTCCATTCATTTTTTTCAACTGATACCGGGGGACCTCTAGATGAATCCTGTGAGGCCTGTGGGCATCCTAGAGCAAAACAACCGACATGTACGTGTTCGTGAGAGTCTCATCTTTAATGTGTAGCCCAAACTGTTTGGACGCTACAGACAAAAGTTGGCAGATCAGCTGTACCTACTTCAGACGAGTCACAAGACGTTTATGGAGGTCGTAGAGCAAAACAGAGATCTCCGTCGTGTTCGTGAGAGTAGGCCAAACCTTTCGGACACTACGGGCGATTTTGTGAGAAGACCAATTTTCGCGATGTCTCATGTTCTGACAAACCCAGCTCTAACTCTGCCACCTTTTACCGCAGATGCAGAAGTACGACATCGTCAGAGTGGTGGATTGAGACACGTCCAATGCAAAAAAGATATATCTAGCTTAAACAGACAGATTTTTATGGGGATGTTTATATTATGCTAATTTGACTGCGGGGGCGCAGACATCGAATCTAGGGGGTTAATAGTTTTTCTGAACCATACTTAACAGGTTAGCTAGACTCATATCCTTGAGAATGTGTGCTAAATTTCATTTCTCCAAGTCAAACAGATCAAGAGATATAAATATGTGCCTGTTGTTGTGCCACCATGTGTTCGATTTGAATGGGCTTGCTTTATGTTAAGTCTTGACAGTGTTTGGAACATGTGACAATATGAATAACCATGTCTGATTTATATGCATTCATGTGCTAAGTCACACCCAGCTGAATATTTATTGGTCACTAGTGGCCATGTTGTTTGAGATAATAGCGTTGAGAGACCTTGTTCCATAGATGCTATATATTTCATCCAGATCAGAACAGTGGTTCCAGAGATGTAGTTATTTAGGTGTTTTTCACAAAATTCAAAATGGCGGAAAATCCATCATGGCGGACCTTATGGGGTAAATTTGTTCCTTGTAATGAACAGGACCTATGTACTGAATTTTATGACTCCAGATCACATGGGGTGAGAGGTGTGACCTTTACATTTTTGCATTTGAAATCAATTGTTGTAGCGCCACCATAAGGCGAATATGGATGGCATTGCATGACAGGGTATGGCCCTTTACCATCATGCAATGTTGCACCCTTCTAAGCCTTATCTTCTCAAGGGAATTAGCATTTTAATTTAGCATTACGGAAGGCTGCCCTGATATCGGTATGCTATTTTCCATACTTTTAAATAGTAATTCCAGGCACTCACCTAACAAAGGTTCCACAATACCTGACAGATCAATGCAAAACACTTTTTGTAACATAATCAGTTCTTTCATGGCAGAAAATCTGACTTCTCTTTCGCTGTTGATGTTAACCAAACTACCTCAGAAAAGCGCCATTCTGATTGGTCGAGAGTGAATAGGATTTTTTTAAATAAAAACATTTTTTAATGTTTTTTAATTTCAACTCTATGGATATCTGAAAAAAATGTCATGATATTAGTCAGATCATTTCAAATGTCTATCCCTAATAATTATCCTCATCATGAACATTACTGATCCTGAAATCATTATTTACCATAACACTTTCTAGATGAGATCAGACATTTGCATTGAATACCCATGTGTGAATCTCATACATATGTGTTATAACCTGAATTGTCCCTTTCCACTTTGTCCTGCTTCATTTCTTTCAGCTGATTCCTATGAGATCAGAGTCAGCATGGACTTGGAAGCCCTGAGAGGAAATTTCAGTGGAGCACATCTAATGAACACCTCTGACATCCAACCACTAGAGGCAGGCTCTACAGAGGAATATTCCTTCCTGTCCAGTTACATCATCAATGCTGAACCAGAGACGGTCATGTTCTTTGCTGTATGTTCTCGTGACAAGGATTCTCTGATGTCTGACATGTCTAATGTTGCTAAAGCCACAAAAATGTTACCATTTGTACCATTTATTCAAACTACAACTACGTCTACGATATCACAATATCTAAGTCCAAACCTAAAGCGGTCCTCTGGATCAAATGTAGTAGCAGTGGTTGTATCAGTCATTGGTACTGCTGCAGTCATTATTGCTGTGCTAGTTGTAAGCAGGATGCGACTCAACAGACCCGGGAACACTCCCCACTTCACAGAGACACAGGTCTCTACAAGCCTGCTGTAACAATTCACAGCACGAATACATCCATGGCCTTACCAACACTAAAGATAACTCTATAATTAATATAACACTCCTTTCTGAAAAACAATGGCAACGCAAGCTATTCTCTGTTTGAATTTGAAATATATTACCCTTTCCAAAGGCAAGACAGAATTGTATTTACTGAGAAGACAGAGAGCAGAGTATGCCATCTATCGAGTAAGACTCAACCATTAGTTCCATCATGGTAATGCTCCCAGTCGTTTACTGGCTAACAAACTACGCAGTAATGACCAATTAGCTGATATAGCAACTTCTGAATCTGAAATCTGTCTGAATCTGTCTCAATGAACTTAAAAGGGCATTGGATAACATGAATAAAGGCAAATCACCTGGATGGATGGTATTCCCCCTGAGGTCTATTTCAAATATTGGAATCAATTAGGTCCACTGTTGCTTGAAATGACTAACACAGCCATTCACAAAGGCTCATTTGGGAGAGATGTGAATAAAGCACAAATTTCGGCTTATAATAAATTTAAAAAGTAAGGATGCCACCCAGTGTTCTCACTATTGCCCCCTATCTTTGATAAACACAGATATTTAACTGTTTTCCAAAATGTTGTCATCCCGTCTCGAGACTTTCTTACCCAAATTGCTCGTCACAGACCAAAGCGGGTTTGTTAAAAAACGTTAATCCACAGACAATCGCCGTCATCTGTTACATATCAACAATGCTTCAACAGAAACAACAGCTTCTTGGGCTGTTTTATCTCTCGATGCAGAAAATCTTTGATAGACTAGAATGTTAATACCTCTGGTCGATCTTGGAACATATGGGAATTGGCTCCAATTTCATTAATATGATTAAAATACTATATGCCAATCTCTCAGCCATAGTTATAACAGGCAATATCTGCTCTGCTCTGTTCAGAATCACTTGAAGCAGCAGACAATGCTGTCTGATTTCTTCATGGAACCCCTGGCCCAGGCAAATCATCAATCGAAGGAAATAACACCAACTTCCCTAAAAGCTACTGATCACTTAATCTCATTATACACGGATGACATTTTACTATACTGCTGTGGAGAAAATTAACAGACCATGGCAAAATGATCAGTTTCTCTGGTTTTACTATTTATAGGTATGTGTTTGGGTAAAATTAACATTTTTGTTTTATTCTATAAACTACTGACAACATTTCTCCCAAATTCCAAATATTGTCATTTAGAGCATTTATTTGCAGAAAATGTCAACTGGTCAAAATAACAAAAAAGATGCAGTGTTGTCAGACCTCGAATAATGCGAAGAAAATAAGTTGATATTCATTTTTAAACAACACAAAACTAATGTTTTAACTTAGAAAGAGTTCAGAAATCAATATTTGGTGGAATAACCTTGATTTTCAGTCACAGCTTTCATGCGCCTTGGCATGCTCTCCACCAGTCTTTCACATTGATGTTGGGTGACTTTATGCCACTCCTGGCGCAGAAATTCAAGCAGCTCTGCTTTGTTTGATGGCTTGTGACCATCCATTTTGCAGCGGTCTCTTAATTTTTTCCAGAGCTGTATATAGACATTGTACCACAATCATTCCTAAATGCGTTGAAGAATATAGAATAATTTAGTTTCATCCCAAATTATTAAATATATCTAACCAAATCATCCCTACTGCCTCTCAAGACCCCGATGGAGGAATCAATCTTTAGTTTTTGAATCCAAATCATTGCCCATTTTAAATATTTGTGAGTAGATATAACCATTGCAAGAAACTTTAACAGAATGCTCAAATCAATTAAAATCCAACCTCAGTAGATGGACTAACATCCCAGTTGCTTTAACTGGCAGAATATCTATTGTCAAAATGAATATATTGCCACGGGTGAATTTCTGTAGTTCAATTCTTCCCGTCTCTCCCTTCTGACTATTGAGATACAATTCATAAGTAAGCGATCCTGGATAAAAAAATAATAAACTTACAAAGAGGGAGTCTTTCCTACGTCTTGTAGGAGGACTATCCATACCAAACTTTCCTGGCACTAGCATTTCGACCTATTCTAAATTGGTGCTACTGGGAATCAAAATCTCATGCCTATAATACAATATTTAACAATAATGCCTTGCGATCTGGAACAGAATATGGAAAAATATGACCTTGGCATCCCGTAATCTGAACCATCAATTTATACATTTAAAGGTTGTTCAAAGACTGCTTTAAACATCAAGGAAACGTTTCACGATGAAATTGGTCCCAACTGTTCACTGTGTTCCCTACAAGCAACAGTGACAAGCAACCATAGTTGCTGGGAGGCTGTATGGGCAGAGGCTTGTTTGATGGGCGGAAGCATACTTATTTTTGTTTCTTTTCCTTTACATACTAAATGTCATAATGATCAATACTTTGTATTTATGTGCCTTTGTTATGTTTGAGTGGCAGCCTACAGGAAAAGACGATATGAACTGAACCGCCCCCCTCTACTTCTCTCTTTTCATTATATTCATACATTTGTTTAAATGTTATATTCTTTCAGGACAAACACATTAACATCTTGCATGCTTTGAATATTTGAGATGTATTTGCTTAGTTTAACCACAGGATGGCAGTCAAGGACCAGCATTAGCTTTTCTTCGCTGTCTTTTGTCTGTCTGGTCTGGTGCTTTAGTATTGTGGTCATGTCGTGATGTGGGCACATTTAAAACTTTTATGAATGAAACTGGCTACACATCTACCATTATTATATTGTTTTACTGTGATTGAAAGGGGTCTATTCAAGGTCTTAATTAAAGGCCTATTTTACACTCACACATTCATTCGTTTATAATCATATATTCTACTATCATGACTTCACACTTAACACTCATTTCACATAATTTTGTGATAAGTCGATTAGATAAATAAAAATCATATAATTTGCTAAAGGAAGTGACTTTGTAATCTTTTGTTGTCTTAACCAATTGATGTCAGGATTTAATTCCTAGAATTTCAAACAGAAGCCATCAAAAGTACGTGTATGTATATGATACAATTCATGATTTTAACACCAACTAATCTAGCATCATCCAACACAATGCAAATATTCTCCTTTCTGTGGTCTTTGACTTTCAAAACAGGTGATTTTCCTGTAAGACCAGGGTTTACTGAGACTGTTCTATTCCTTTGCCTTGTGCATCATCTCAGGTATTTCCCTCAAACATGTCTCTAAAACTAATGATGTCATCTAGCGTTTAGGAGCGTCAGTAAACCACATAAAACCATTAATTACAATAAAGCCATTCCTAGGGACAAGCATGGATACCAACGCAGAAAAAACACCCAATAAAGCAATCATCAAGTTGGAGGTTTGGAGTTTACAGAGAAACCCCCCTATTATCATCCCTTGTTGTTATACTCAGTCTGGAAAACATAGTCACACTTTCCATGATCACTGTTGGAAAGATGGTGGCTCTTGAAAGAGTGGTACAACAA
Source organism: Salmo salar (assembly GCF_965601325.2). Lineage (NCBI taxonomy): Eukaryota > Metazoa > Chordata > Actinopteri > Salmoniformes > Salmonidae > Salmo > Salmo salar. Next base: position 45,074,760 of record NC_138300.1, read on the forward strand.
TACAATAGAAGTACTGGGTGAACTTAACCAGGTGAAATACTACAGTTGGTCCATTGTGGGCAAGAAAGGAAACCATGGCTGTATTGTTCTTTTCATGGGATTGAATCAACGTTGTTTCCACGTCATTTCAATGAAATTACATTTAACCAACGTGGAATAGATGTTGAATTGACGTCTGTGCCCAGTGAGCAGCATTGTCCCCAGAACTCATAATGCTGAATGTCTATGGCCCAATTTTCAATCTCAGCACAGACATGAGTTCAATATCATAAATCCAGGGTAAAACCCGTTGTGCCAAAGTCAGGAAGCCTTACATCAGAAATTTGGTAAACACATACTGAAAGTTGGTTCATCGTGACAAAAAATGAAGTATCAGTAACAAACCACCATAGAGAGATGAAATGAAACGTGATTCTTGATAATACTAATTGAATTAAACCCCAAGGCAATTTGTATTTCTGTCCTGCTACTACAGTATACAGAATGTAAAATATTTTGTTTATTTTATGTAGTTTACGAAAGTTCAATCAGGAAGGCTCGTCTGAATGCTCATTTAACTTCATCCAGGAAGCATAACATAATTCTCTGTTTCCTATTCTAGGGGCATAGTGGGAATGAATACACACGTATCATCATCAGCATAACATTTTGTTTCTCCTCTTTCCTATTAGCCAGTTGTGGAATGGCATTCACCTATTTTACCTTATAAGCACGGCGCAATAATGGACATACCTCACGCTTGCCGTTTAACCTATGGGCTCACTTTTACAATTATCAACTTCTTCTTGCTCAACCAATGGACTTACATCTTGTGATGTACAATATTTATATTGACAACCGTGGCTTCCCTGTGGCTCAGTTGGTAGAGCATGGTGTTTGCAACGCCAGGGTTGTGGGTTCAATTCCCACAGGGGGCCATTATGAAGAAAAAAAAAAAGTATGCATTCACTACTGTAAGTCGCTCTGGATAAGAGTGTCTGCTAAATGACTAAAATGGTCTGTACTCAATTTAACTCTTTCTGAGGGTGGTGTTAAGTGGTCTCTGTGCATTCTGCTTAGCTAGAATATCAGAGAGTGACTTAATAGACATAATAACCCCCCTGTCCCCGTGCTTCCCCTCTGCTGTCTCCCACCATCTTCACCCCAGTCTCCCCCCAGCCCCTCTCCAGACCACTTTGTGACGTATTACAGAGGGAGAGTCAATATGCAGAGTGATTCATGGGAAACTCAGCCTAAGCTTTGGCAAGGAGCAAAGAGACAGGATCTCCATCTTGGTGAATTGTTTCCCTCTCTCTACAGGTCTGTCACTCAACTAAGTCATTCTCCCTATCTGTCTCTCTCTTCCTCAATGTATTTATTTGTGCCTATCTTTAGCCATGTTGGCTTCATCCTCCACTCTGCAGTTGGCCATCCCTGTTTCACCACCACAGCAGTGCTGATCCATGTACTTCTAAGGCAGGCAAGAGGCCAAACACAGAGGGCTGAAAGAGTGTTCATATTAAACATTTGATTAAACAACCGTATAATAAGGTTGTGTTGGTATGAAGGTAATTGTACATTGTCTATGGTGATTGACATCACTTATTTTCTGAATTTGACACATAGTGCCATGCTTTAAAAAGGCATTCAGATTCTTTAAGATAATCTCTCCTGGACTTGGATGGCTTTCATATGAGTGTATTTCTATGTGTCAAATTACCATCCCCTTAAGAGACAGTATTACATTCATTCGCCACAGCTTGCCAAAGCAAATTAAATATTTTCCATTCTGACAAAATCATAGCCTATTATTATTCCATCATTCATCTTAAGGGCTCAAAAGCACTGACTAAAACAAACTATCAAATTCAATAATAATGTTATTGCACACTGATACCAAATGCAGGCAAGCTTTAGTTAAACCTTGGCTTGCAGTGCAAATGATTGTTTAAACCGAACCATGTTGTGTTTCTAAACACTAGCTGGTGATGAACATCAGCTCACCATTCAGCCTCGCCCGTTCTGTCTCTGTTACTCGGTGGATGGCCTGGCCAGTACTATCAGAGGGAGCTTCCTAAATCTAAATCTCTCTTCCTAAATCTATAAAGCTATTTGGAGACTGTCATTCGTAGCCCCAAAGGTACAGTATGCTGACAAATGCCACCTAATTAGACAGGATTATATTTCAGCCCAGACTTCAAATCTGCCGTTAAATACTTCCTTTTTCATTCTTGATTCATCTGGAACGAGAAAAGAGGGGAATTTCTTTAGCCAATTACAAGTTTAAAAACCTTATCCTGACTTACAGACGTCAATTCAACATGTATTCCATTTCATAAATTTAATTGAAATGATGTGGAAACAATGTTCATTTAAATCAGTGTTTGCCCAGTGGGTTATTTGTCAACTCGAAAATGTAAACAAATTAAGTCGTCTTAGTGAAGTTTGATTATCCTGACCTCGGGACCAGGAAATGCAAGCTCAAGGGTCATGTTTACAAACTGGAGACCCATTCAAACAAATCACTAGTAGGGACGTTTTTGTTGCTGTAGTTTTTTGGGGGGCCCATCCACCACCCCTCTTCGGAGGACAAAAATACAATTTGCTTTCCCAGTTTTTTCTTTATTCGTACGTTCTACATACATTTTACATACATGCCATTTTTTTTTTACGGTAGTTACATAGCAAGAATAAAGTAATTTAATATTTGTATATACATTACATCAAGATAGATAGTACTTGAACATTATAAATCGTGTTTTCAGTCATAACTATCATAGAACATGAGATTTTAAACATACCCTGCAGCTACTATCAGTCCATCCCACCTATCTACTACCACCCCCCAAATCTGGAAAATGGCCCTCATGGATTCTCACTGCAGCCTGTAGAAACATAAGGCCTCTGTCACCAAGGACATCCCAGGAAATAGCTCTTAGGTATCGCAATAATCATACAAATAAATGTTTAGGGTATCCAATGTGATTTATCTATGAGGCGAATGCCTTCCGCGGTCATCTGGAAGTGCAGGGGAGCCACTTATTAAATCTACTGATAGCAAATCAAACATTAAACTTCTACTTGTTCAGTTCTGCTGAGTCAGAGCGCACCAGAAGTTCTGCCACAGAACATTTGCCAGCAGTTAATAGTTTGAGCATCCACATCCAAATAAAGTGTGACCTAACCTTCAAAGAGATATAGAAATACATCAGCCATTCTCTTTTTGATTGTTAATGTTACTGGAAAGTGTTTTGGTGGATCAATACCCCTTCATAAAGTTGAAGACAGCAGTTGTTATAACCCAATACATTTGATAAAATCGTTGCGCTCAATTTGACCTCACTGTGCCACCTGTCAGTCTAGTGTTTTTTTTTATAATTAAAAGTCCCCTTTAGATGCCTGCCCACTGGGCAAAAACTGTTTTCATCCACCTTGTTTCCATGTCATTTCAACAACCAAAAATGTATGTGATGATGTTGAGTCAACGTGGAAAACTGATTGGATTTGCAAAAAGTAATCAACATAAGGGAATTTTGTCTTTTAACCTAAATCTAATGACAATGTGGCATTGTTTGTTGATTTCACTTTGAATTTACATTAGTTGACAACTCAACCAAATGTAAATCCAAACTAGATGTTGAACTGACGTCTGTGCCCAGTGGGTGGTCTCGTGTTATGGGACAGGTAATCACTGACGTGAGAGAGGTCTGTAAGGATATTAAGGTCTTCTGGCATTACCCTGGTATTGAGAATCAGGGGAAAGACAGCCGCTTGACATTGTAAATCCTACATTGATCGCATGGCATTAATTCATGTACCTCCTGGCATCTAGTTGTTTTGGCTTTGTTTTGAGGACCTTATGTCCGAGTCAAAGGTCAGATCATGGGATCATTCACACCACAAACATGTCCACAAAGGAAATTCTCTCTCTCTCTCTCTCTCTCCTCTCTCTCTCTCTCTCTCTCTGTCTCTTTCTCTCTCTTCCCCCGCTCTCTCCTTCCTCCCTCGGTCTGTGCCATGTACAGAGGGCTTCGGCTCCCCTCTCCTTTGAGTCTGTGTAAATGGGGTTAAAAACCTCTCCATTTGGGTTTCCAGGAGCTGATGTAAGGCTGTTGGCTGAATGTATTTAGATTCAGTGGGGAATGTAAAGTCCCTCACTAAGCTGTACCCTTACTCTGCCTGACATCATGGAGCTGCAGGAAGATTGACAACAGCACTCAGATGTTTTCACAACCCAACCCAGCCCAAGCACTCCTGAAAGAGAGGAGCACAGAGAGGGCAGGAGGATGAGAGAGCGAGAGAGAGAGAGTTAGGAAGAGATAATTAAAATGGTGCGATTGAGGGAAAGAGAGACAGAGATAGTAAGAGAGAAAGAGGTCATCAAAAGGATGCGAGAGTTTGTCAGAGCCAGAGCAATGCACAGAAGCTGTGTTCTGACCCGCTGGGGCCTTGTTCCCTCTTCCCGTGGGTTTGGCATTTGAGTGGAGCATTGAGAGAACAGGCATGCTGTCCTCTCACCTCCTGGCTTTCTGTTCAGATTCCTCACATCCTGACCTTATCACTGATCTCTTCCTCTCTTGTTTTCTCTCCCTGTCCAATCGCATCTCTGGATACACACATACTGTGACTTACACACACAGTTAACCCACCACCCCTCTTCTGTTCTGCTCCACTATCTCCACACCTGTTTTCAATTGCACTGTACGGCCAATCCCAACACACAGGACACGCAAGTGCAAACACACACCATGCGTTCACATAAACACAGTAGCAGCAGCAGCGACACGGGTTACAGAGTAAGAGAGAGAAAGAGGGGGCATCACTGAATCACTGAACTCCCATCCATCTCCATTGATGCTACAGCATGGTCCTGGACAACTAGGTCACCAGGACGTGTTGACGACCAATAGCGTCAATGCTGCCAATACACTGCTGTGCTGATAGCCCAACACCATATAAATACACAGAGCCCAACACCACATAAATACACTGAGAGCCCAACACCACATACATACACTGAGAGCCCAACACCACATAAACACGCTGAGAGCCCAACACCACATAAACACACTGAGAGCCCAACACCACATAAATACACTGAGAGCCCAACACCACATAAACACGCTGAGAGCCCAACACCACATAAACACGCTGAGAGCCCAACACCACATAAACACACTGAGAGCCCAACACCACATAAACACACTGAGAGCCCAACACCACATAAACACACTGAGAGCCCAACACCACATAAACACACTGAAAGCCCAATACCACATAAATACACTGAGAGCCAAACACCGCATAAACACACTGAGAGCCCAACACCACATAAACACACTGAGAGCCCCACACCACATAAATACACTGAGAGCCCAACACCACATAAATACACTGAGAGCCCAACACCATATAAATACACAGAGCCCAACACCACATAAATACACTGAGAACCCAACACCACATACATACACTGAGAGCCCAACACCACATAAACACGCTGAGAGCCCAACACCACATACATACACTGAGAGCCCAACACCACATAAACACACTGAGAGCCCAACACCACATAAATACACTGAGAGCCCAACACCACATAAACACGCTGAGAGCCCAACACCACATAAACACACTGAGAGCCCAACACCACATAAATACACTGAGAGCCCAACACCACATAAACACACTGAGAGCCCAATACCACATAAATACACTGAGAGCCCAACACTGCATAAACACACTGAGAGCCCAATACCACATAAACACACTGAGAGCCCAACACCACATAAATACACTGAGAGCCCAACACCGCATAAACACACTGAGACCCCAATACCACATAAACACACTGAGAGCCCAACACCACATAAATACACTGAGAGCCCAACACCACATAAATACACTGAGAGCCCAACACCACATAAATACACTGAGAGCCCAACACCACATAAACACACTGAGAGCCCAACAACACATAAACACACTGAGAGCCCAACACCACATACATACACAGAGCCCAACACCACATACATACACAGAGCCCAACACCACATAAATACACAGAGCCCAACACCACATACATACACAGAGCCCAACACCACATAAGTACGCTGAGAGCCCAACACAACATACATACGCTGAGAGCCCAACACCACATAAACACACAGAGCCCCACACCACATAAATACACAGAGACCCACACCACATAAATACGCTGAGAGCCCAACACCACATAAATACGCTGAGAGCCCAACACCACATAAACACGCTGAGAGCCCAACACCACATAAATACACTGAGAGCTCAACACCACATAAATACACAGAGCTCAACACCACATAAATACACTGAGAGCCCAACACCACATAAATACACAGAGCTCAACACTACATAAACATGCTGAGAGCTCAACCACATAAACACACTGAGAGCTCAACACCACATAAACACGCTGAGAGCTCAACACCACATAAACACACTGAGAGCTCAACACCACATAAACACGCTGAGAGCTCAACACCACATAAACACGCTGAGAGCTCAACACCACATAAACACGCTGAGAGCTCAACACCACATAAACACACTGAGAGCTCAACACCACATAAACACGCTGAGAGCTCAACACCACATAAACACGCTGAGAGCTCAACACCACATAAATACACTGAGAGCCCAATAGCACATAAATACGCTGAGAGCCCAACACCACATAAATACACTGAGAGCCCAATAGCACATAAATACGCTGAGAGCCCAACACCACATAAACACACTGAGAGCCCAACACCACATAAACACAGTGAGAGCCCAACACCACATAAATACACTGAGAGACAATAGCAAATAAATACGCTGAGAGCCCAACACCACATAAACACAGTGAGAGCCCAACACCACATAAATACACTGAGAGACAATAGCAAATAAATACGCCGAGAGCCCAACACCACATAAACACACTGAGAGCCCAACACCACAGAAATACACAGAGCCCAACACCAAATAAATACACTGAGAGCCCAACACCACATAAATACACTGAGAGCCCAATGCTCCCCTCAAGAGAACAACATTAGTCCAGTAGTCCATAGTCCCTGTTTGTAGGTCGCGAACATGAGATGCACATGCAAAGAACAGAGAGCCTTTAAAATGACCAGATGATAAAGAGAGCACATATTTGTGGGAGGGGCAGTGTCAGACTTGTTAGTGTGTGTCACAAAGCGTGCTTGTCTGTGGCTAATTGAATGAAAGAGGTGCGGAAGAGGGTCCATTCAGTCCAGCCACTCAATTAGGCCATTAGGGGACTAGATCACAGATTCACTTTGACATGTTCTCACATTTCTCATTTGCCAGCTTAAACACTCTATGAAAGCATTTCTCTGAATCTCAATGACTGTGTGTGTGTGTGTGTGTGTGTGTGTGTGTGTGTGTGTGTGTGTGTGTGTGTGTGTGTGTGTGTGTGTGTGTGTGTGTGTGTGTGTGTGTGTGTGTGTGTGTGTGTGTGTGTGTGTGTGTGTGTGCGTGTCTCCTCTGTCAATGGCTCACAGGACTGTCTCTTTATGAGGTGTCTCACCTGTTTAATAATTTACTGGCAGGACTTACTCAGCCTAAAATTACTCAAGAGGACTGGAGGCCCACGAACACAGCAGAACAATCCTCACATGTATACTGTATGCATAATATAACCTACAGCCTTATTCTAAAACGGATTGTGTCGAGGCACAGATCTGGGGAAGGGTACCAAAACATTTCTGCAGCATTGAAGGTCCCCAAGAACACAATGGCCTCCCTCATTCTTAAATGGAAGAAGTTTGAAACGACTAAGACTCTTCCTAGAGCTGGCCGCCTGGCCAAACTGAGCAAACTGAGGAGAAGGGCCTTGGTCAGGGATGTGACCAAGAACCTGATGGTCACTCTGAGATCGAGAGTTCGTCTGTGGAGATAGGATTTCCGTCAAGAAGGACAACTATCTCTGCAGCACTCCACCAATCAGGCTTTTATGATAGAGTGGCCAGACAGAAGCCACTCCACAGTAAAAGGCACATGACAGCCCGCTTGGAGTTTGCCAAAGGGCACCTAAAGGATCTGCAGAGAGGAATGGGAGAAACTCCCCAAATACAGGTGTACCAAGCTTGTAGTCTCAAACCGAAGAGACTCCAGGTTGTAATTGCTGCCAAAGGTGCTTTAACAAAGTACTGAGTAAAGGGTCTGAATACTTATGTAAATGTGATGTTTTACATTTTTTATACATTTGCAAAAAAATCGAAAAACCTGTTTCTGCGTTGTCATTATGGGGTATTTTGTGTAGATTGATGAGGGGAAAAAATTATTTAATCAAATTTAGAATAAGGCTGTAACGTAACAAAATGTGGAAAAGTCAAGGGGTGTCACACCCTGGCCATAGAGAGGTTTTTTATTCTCTATTTTGGGTAGGCCAGGGTGTGACTAGGGTGGGCATTCTATGTTCCTTTTTCTATGTTCTTTATTTTCTATGTTTTGGCCGGGTATGGTTCTCAATCAGGAACAGCTGTCTATCGTTGTCTCTGATTGGGAACCATACTTAGGTGGCCCTTTTCCCTCCTTGTGTTGTGGGAAGTTGACTTTGTTTATGGCACATAGCCTTCAGCTTCACGGTTTGTTGGGTAGTGTTTATTGTTTTGTTCGGCGTCTTTTCTAATAAAATCAATATGTACGTTCACCACGCTGCACCTTGGTCCTCTTCTTTCAACCAACGTGACAGAATTTCCCACCAACGGACCAAGCAGCATGGTAAAAATGACTCCTGGACATGGGAGGATATCCTGGACGGCAAGGGATCCTACACATGGTAGGAGATCATGGCTGGAAGGGATCGCCTCCCATGGGAACAGGTGGAGGCAGCCAGGAGAGCGGAGGCAGCAGGAGAGGGGAGCCAACGTTATGCGGGAACACGGCTGGCAAGGAAGCCCGAGAGGCAGCCCCCAAAAAATGTTTTGGGGGGGCACACGGGGAGATTGGCGGAGTCAGGCGATAGACCTGAGCCAACTCCCCGTGCTTACCAGAAGCAGCGTGGTACTGGTCAGGCACTGTGTTATGCGGTGAAGCGCACGGTGTCTCCAGTACGCACTCATAGCCCGGAGCGCTATATGCCAGCCCCCCGCAAGTGCCATGCGAGAGTGGGCATCCAGCCAGGGCGGATTGTGCCAGCTCAGCGCGTCTGGTCTCCAGTGCGACGTTTTGGCCCAGGGTATCCTGCGCCGGCTCTGCGTACTGTGTCTCCGGGGCGTTGGGAGGGCTCAGTTCGTCCTATGCCTGCGCTCCGCCCGTGCCGGGCGAAAGTGGGCATTGAGCCTGGAAGAGTGGTGTCAAGCCTACGCACCAGATCTCCAGTGCTCCCCCACAGCCCGGTCTATCCTGTGCCTCCTCCACGGACCAGGCCTCCAGTAGGTCTCCCCAGCCTGGGGAGTCCTGTGCCTGCTCCCAGAGCCAGGCCTCTTGCATGTCTCCCCAGCCTGGTGAGTCCTGTTCCTGCTCCTCGCACTAGCCCTGTGGTGAATGTTACTAGTCTGGCGCCTCCAAAGCTAGTCCCATGCATCAGGCCTCCAGTGTGCCTGCCCAGTCCAGTACGTCCTGTTCCTGCTCCTCGCACTAGACCTGTGGTGCGTGTTACTAGTCTGGCGCCTCCAAAGCCAGCCCCACGCATCAGGCCTCCAGTGCGCATTCCCCGTCCAGAGCTTCCGGCGACAGTCCCCCGTCCAGCTTCCGGCGACAGTTCCCCGTCCAGAGCTTCCGGCGACAGTTCCCAGTCCGGAGCTGCCAGAGTCGCCCTCCAGTCCGGAGCTGCCAGAGTCGCCCTCCAGTCCGGAACTGCCAGAGTCGCCCTCCAGTCCGGAGCTGCCAGAGTGGGTGCCCAGTCCGGAGCTGCCAGAGTCGGTGCCCAGTCCTGGGTCGGCGGCGAGGGTCCCCGCTCCAGAGGCGCCACCTAAGTGGGCCGTGCCAGAGGTGGAGCGGGGTCTACGTCCCTCACCGGAGCCGCCACCACGGAGAAAAGCCCACCCAAACCCTCCCCTATAGGTTCAAGTTTTGCGGCCGGAGTCCGCACCTTTGGGGGGGGGGGGGGGGTACTGTCACGCCCTGGCCATAGAGAGGTTTTTTATTCTCCATTTTGGGTTGGCCAGGGTGTGACTAGGGTGGGCATTCTATGTTCCTTTTTCTATGTTCTTTATTTTCTATCTTTTGGCCGGGTATGGTTCTCAATCAGGGACAGCTGTCTATCGTTGTCTCTGATTGGGAACCATACTTAGGTAGCCCTTTTCTGTCCTTGTGTTGTGGGAAGTTGACTTTGTTTATGGCACATAGCCTTTAGCTTCACGGTTTGATGGGTAGTGTTTATTGTTTTGTTCGGTGTCTTTTCTAATAAAAATAATATGTACGCTCACCACGCTGCACCTTGGTCCTCTCCTTTCAACCAACATGACAAGGGGTCTGAATACTGTCCGAATGCACTTTTTTCAATGTGTTGTACCTGTATGACACTATAAAGTCAAGATGCTGAAGGTACATTTAAATATTCAATGTTAGTGATCAATGATGTATGAAATTAAAACTGATTCACATTATGAACCAAGAACTTCAATGCAACCTATACAACTGATATGAGACCTTTGAGCCAAATTGAATGCAGAATTTCAGGTCTTACCCTAGCTGAGAGAACTCTTCTCCACGATATATACATCTCAATGGAGTTGAGTGTCGGTGGAGTTTACCTCCAACTACATCGAGTTACTATCAGTCTGTACATAAAAATGTCCATTCTTTAATGTGTGCCTTGTACCTCTATTTGTCCTGTGTAACTGCAAGCCTTTCTTTGGGTGCTGAAATCTGTAGTTTTTTATAAAAGTAGCATTTTACGCCACCTCTGCCAAGGGAGCCGTTGTTTGTTAAAACCTCTTGGGGATAGAATCCCACTGACGGGATTGCTAGCATGGCGGGAAATTCAAAACACCAAAAATCTAATTATTTCAATTTCTCAAACAATCAACTATTTTACACCATTTGAAAGATAAACATCTCCTTAATCGAACCACATTGTCCGATTTCAAAGAGGCTTTACGGCGAAAGCATAAAGTTAGATTATGTTAGGAGAGTACATAGCCAAAAAAGTACACACAGCCATTTTCAATTCAAGGACAGGCGTCACCAAAAGCAGAAAACCAGCTAAAATTATGCACTAACCTTTGACAATCTTCATCAGATGACACTCCTAGGACATTATGTTAGACAATACATGCATTTTTTGTCCTATCAAGTTCATATTTATATCCAAAAACAGCATTTTACATCGGCGCGTGTCGTTGACAAAATGTGTCTCCCCCAAAACTGCCAGTGAATTTACAAAATAATACTCATTATAAAACGTGGTTAAAGTATTAAACTGTTATTCAAAGAATTATAGATGAACATCTCCTGAATGCAACCACATTGACAGATTTCAAAATAAATTTACTTGGAAAGCACACTTTGCAATAATCTGAGTACTCTGCTCAAAAAAATACACTACGCAATACAGATAGCCGCCATGTTGGAATCATCTAAAATCATAAATAACATTAGAAATATTCCCTTACCTTTAATAATCTTCATCAGAAGGCACTTCCAGGAATCCCAGGTCCACAACAAATGTAGTTTTTTTCGATGAAGTTCATAATTTATGTCCAAATAACTCCATGTTGTTCCATGTTGTTAGCGCGTTCAGTAGGCTACTCCAAATGTAGGGCGTGGGAGGGAAAGGTCACGACGAAAAGTCAAAAGAAAAATCTATTTACGTTCGTTCAAACATGTCAAACGTTGTATAGTATCAATCTTTAGGGCCATTTTTAACGTGAAACATCAGTAATATTTCAACCGGAGCTTTCCTGTGTCTTGAAAAACGTTTAAAATACAAGGTCTCATCTCACATGAACGTGCATGAACGCGCAATAATGAAGTGACGACATCCCAGGGACATCAACTTCCCTTCCTTCTCATCCGGTCTCTGTTCATCATAGACGCTTCAAACAACTTTATAAAGACTGTTGACATCTAGTGGAAGCCATAGGAAGTGCAAAATGAATCCTTTGTCACTGTGTGTTTTATTGGCAATGACTTGAAAATAGTACAGCCACAAGATTTTCATTTCCTGCTTGTATTTTTTCTCGGGTTTTTGCCTGCCATATGAGTTCTGTTATACTTAGAGACACCATTCAAACAGTTTTAGAAAATTCAGAGTGTTTTCTATCCAAATCTACTAATAATATGCATATTCTATTTTCTGAGCCAGAGTAGTAACCTGTTTAAATTGGGTACGTTTTTCATCCGGCTGTGAAAATACTGCCCCCTAGCCCCTAGAGGCAGATTTCTTTTGTTTTGTGAGTGGAATTGTACTTTTTTAAACTATGGATTCCAAATCCAACTGACAACTCTATAACAAACAGGACAAGGACAGGTACACACTAAGCATTAAATAATGGCTATTTATGAAAGTATCGAGTGGTAGTGGATGCTTGAAGTCATAACTTCCTTCTCAGTGGATGACAGTGGACAATGGATTTTGGGGGTCAGTTTGACAGACTTCACATGAAATGAAATTCCACGAATACAGAATGATGCTGAGACTCAGATTGTTCACTTTAAAATGTACACTACTGGTCAAAAGTTTTAGAACACATACTGAGTCAAAAGTTTTTCTAAAATGTTTATTATTTTCTACATTGTAGAATAATAGTGAAGACATCAAATATATGAAATAACACATATGGAATCATGTAGTAACCAAAATAGTTTTAAACAAATCAAAATATATTTTATATTTGAGATTCTTCAAATAGCCACCTTTTGCCTTGATGACAGCTTTGCACACATTACTCACCCACATGGGATGAGTCATGTGTATAATTTTGGAGGCCCGTGTTCACTCTCATATGTGATACTATGGGAGAGACGGAATTAATTCCCACAGACACACAGACACACAGACACGTGCACACAGTACACTATAACATAAAACAGATGAGCTTGTTCGGAAACCATATTATGGGGTTGGGTAGCCATTGTAGATTGAACAACAACTCCCCCTTGGGTTTCGCCTCTAACCTCTACCCACGTCTGATTGCATCACTTTGTGGGAACACTGTGGCCTATTTCGGCCCCTTGGTTTACTTCCCCCCCGAATCCCATAGAGAGGCTTCCCCCAGAGTAACACACACACACACATACACACCACACTGCTTACCCAATAATATGATAACTATAGCTGCATTCCAGAATGTGGAGCGAGAGTACTCACTGCAGACAAACCAGGAGAAATATAAATATGAAAATACTACAAGAATGTGGCTCTTAGAGTGACACTGCTTAATTTAAAGGCAGAGCTAAACAACACGTATGCCAGACTCCAGATAGAGCTGAGTTTTTTTATGTCACTGGTTTGAGAGCAGAATATGTGTGTGAGAGACTGGGAGGCAGGCCACACGGGTTTAGGACACACAGTACGTCCAAAACAAAGCTCTGTATGTAACCATCAACCTATTTTCCACTACCCTGGTTTATGGTCCTGTCTCCCCAAGGCAGTGCTGTAAGAGGTGGCTTGTGGTGTTACTGTCCTCAGGTTCAAGGTAATATGAAACAGTTTGGGGCTGGTATTGTCCTGACATGAACAGAGATTCCAGGAGATGTGTGGTCCAGTGTGGATTGTGGTCTGCCCTGTGTGGACCATTATAACCATAAACCAAACCAAACGAGACACACACATCCAAGAGAACCATCTCCTCAGGATGTGATGAAACAAAAACATTGTGGTGTGTCAGTGAATACAGTGCATGTTGTGTCTTACAAAATGCTATTATTAAGCTGTGTGCTTGTCCATTGTACAAACTATGGCAGTAGAGCACCATGGACAAACTGAGGGTTTCGGCTGGTCCATTGTCTTGCTCTCCATATAGTATGACGATAAGCTGTTTTTACAGAGACCAGAAGGCTCATCTGTTGTTGATCTGTGTTAAACAACATTTTATATGATTGTTGGATCTCCACCTACCTCCTGCTGTGCAGCCTCTGTGGTGGAACTCCCACCCTGTCCTGATGTTGTCGAGCCCTGTGCTGTAGTAAGCTGTCCTCCCCACTGTTCCTTTGTTCTTTTACAGCCTCACAAGAATCTGTGTCCACTACCCACCACTGTGGTTAGAGTCTGCTAACACGCAGACGTCAACACAATCCATACATGTTTAGTCTGTGCATTTGTTATACCACACATTATCAGATTCAGACATAACCGATCTGTCTCCAAATAGTAAAAATCAATGGCCCTGAAACTGACACCAGAACCAGCTATCATCAGGCAGCCAAATGGCCAGTCAGTGACATAGGCTTTGTTTTTCTACAATGTGGTTCAATTTCTCTCTTGAACCTCTAAAAGTCTAACAGGGGAGGGATTGTTTTAAGATGGTCATACTATGGATCACAAAAGTATCTAATTGTATGATTATAACTAGAGTAGAGCCAATGGACCTGAAGGCTACGGCACAGAGCAGTTTCAGCAGTCTGAAAAGAGGGTTGATAAATGGTTGTCATATGATGTGAAGTGCTAATGGGTTTGCTGGGAAGTAGCGAGGAGGGAGGACAGGGCTGGTTGGAGGGTATTGATTAGAAAATGTACACCAGGCTCTCTGAAAGAGAAGCCCATTGGAATAGTGGTGATAGAGAAACACAGCTAGGCCTATACAATAACAGTACATCAAGGATAACGGGCAGTTAGCACTAAACCCAATGCCACAATAAATGAAATAAGGACACATCTCAAGGTGGAACGATGGCTCCTTGTGGGTTACAAGAGAATAACACAACTGCTAATGAAGACAGGCTGGGGAGGATCTCTATCTCTCCTGAGTGCATTGTTTTCTTTCTTTGTAGAGAAATATTTGAAATATGGCCAAAGACAGCTCTTTAGGGAACAGGGAGGTGAAACCGCTGATACTTCTGGGTTTCAGTTCTTTTCAGACATAACATTCTGTGACTTTTATTTCAGCTTTGTGTTAGAGATTACAAAGACGTTAGTGTAACATTGAAAATATATTTAATTCATCACTTCCGTAAGCTACACATTTGCATACTGCATATAATTCTCAACATCAATGCACATGTCAATCATTAGATATATATCTCAATAATATACACACAAAATAAATAGCTTCTTCCTGTAAATGTCCGTTTTCACTTTTTGAGTAAATGCAATACACTATAATTTGATCACAGTGGCCTTATTTCACTTCCAATTCTCTGTGTTCAAGATATGAACACAACACACATAGCGGACTGGCAACAAAAGCAAGAGAGAAAGAGAAGAAAAAAAAAACTGTTCTTAACGGATGCTTTCTTTGAGGACCCTGTCATGTGCTTAGAAACCCATGTCAATGCTGAGGGTAATGCATTCTGGGAAGAGAACAGCAGGAAATATTGGAAGCGGAAGCTTCTTTCAGCTCCCTGCCTCCACACCGCCCCCCCCCCCAATTCCGGCCCTCAAATCCATGGAAACATAATAAGCTAACTTTCCTCAAGCCACTACAATAGGGGCCCCAGCATTGGCTAGCAATGAGGTGCCAAAAGCCTCTTTAGTGTGTCTCAGCTTGCTATACAGCGTGTGACTGGCTTTCTAATCCAGAATGGAGAAAATATGCAGCCTGATGCTGCAAGGCTACTGTTTGAAAGATTCCCTTATGACATACATTAGGTCTGGTAATTCAAGAACTAACTGTACATTACTGTTCTACACTTTCCCTAGGTGGGATAGGGACTACTTCTGTAATATATTGTGCATTTGGGAATGACAGCATTGCCTTGTTTAGTAGTACAAAGTCAATATGCACAGTCTTTACAGCCACTGACATTCTAATGTCAATATGTAAAACCTGGTTTGGATCATTGCCATGGCTACTGAGTGGATATCCATTACTCCGTAAAATCATGCTCTGTTTGTCTGCGGTTCAAATCAGATGATGAGTGTTTGGCACCTGTATTCAAAACAAACATCACACTGGACGTCTGATAAGCAAACATCATATAGTGGGTATCTGATAATGAAATACAAACACACTTCAGTTATAGTTTACCATCAGTGACCAAGTTCATTATATGACAGTGACCAAGTTTATATTATGACAGTGACCAAGTTTATATTATGACAGTGACCAAGCTCATATTATGACAGTGACCAAGTTTATATTATGACAGTGACCAAGCTCATATTATGACAGTGACCAAGTTTATATTATGACAGTGACCAAGCTCATATTATGACAGTGACCAAGTTCATATTATGACAGTGACCAAGATGATATGACAGTGACCAAGTTCATATTATGACAGTGACCAAGTTCATATTATGAAATTGACCAAGTTCATATTATGAAATTGACCAAGTTTATATTATGACAGTGACCAAGTTCATATTATGACAGTGACCAAGTTCATATTATGACAGTGACCAAGCTCATATTATGACAGTGACCAAGCTCATATTATGACAGTGACCAAGTTCCTATTATGACAGTGACCAAGTTTATATTATTACAGTGACCAAGCTCATATGACAGTGACCAAGCTCATATGACAGTGACCAAGTTCATATTATGACAGTGACCAAGTTCATATTGTGACAGTGACCAAGTTCATATTATGACAGTGACCAAGTTCATATTATGACAGTTACCAAGTTCATATTATGACAGTGACCAAGCTCATATTATGACAGTGACCAAGTTCATATTATGACAGTGACCAAGCTGATATGACAGTGACCAAGTTCATATTATGACAGTGACCAAGTTCATATTATGACAGTGACCAAGTTCATATTATGAAATTGACCAAGTTCATATTATGAAATTGGCCAAGTTTATATTATGACAGTGACCAAGTTCATATTATGACAGTGACCAAGCTCATATTATGACAGTGACCAAGCTCATATTATGACAGTGACCAAGTTCATATTATGACAGTGACCAAGTTTATATTATTACAGTGACCAAGCTCATATGACAGTGACCAAGCTCATATGACAGTGACCAAGCTCATATGACAGTGACCAAGTTCATATTATGACAGTGACCAAGTTTATATTATGACAAACCAATATTTGTGTGTTCTATTGATACCTCTTGAGAACTCTTTTTCTCATTCCAGATTCTTACAGGCCTACAAATAGATTATTACAGTGGATCTTGTCTTCTCTAAAATACATCACGAAATGTATAGCTCAGTCTGTAATGCGAGTTAAACCATTAGGAAAATATAAAGTATATATGTATGATCTGACATGTTTGATGATCATGGTCTCCTCCAATAAGAATGTCTCCTCTGTTTGGGCTGGCTAATTCGATGAAAACCACAAAGTAGGAGGGAAACACTGGCATGCCATGACTTACTACCAGCCAACCCATCTGTTAAATGAAAGCATTAGGAGTCTTAACAGAAGAGCTTTAGAATACTAAAGGCTACATCACGGAACACCCAACATCTAACTACGGACGGTCTTCTACTTTATCTACTGGCATGCACATTCTATTTTTACCATAGAGAGAGAGAGAGAGAGAGAGAGAGAGAGAGAGAGAGAGAGAGAGAGAGGAGAGAGAGAGAGAGAGAGAGGAGAGAGAGAGAGAGAGAGAGAGAGAGAGAGAGAGAGAGAGAGAGAGAGAGAGGTTGGTCGGTCCTGGGGCTCTGGTCACAAACACAAACAGACCTCACAGAGCCCCATGACAGCAACACAATTAGACCCAACCAAATCATGAGAAAACAAAAAGATAATTTACTTGACTCATTGGAAAGAATTTACAAAAAAACAGAGCAATCTAGAATGCTATTTGGCTCAAAACAGAGAGTACACAGTGGCAGAATCCCTGACCACTATGACTGACCCAAACTTAAGGAAAGCTTTGACTATGTACAGACTCAGTGAGCATAGCCTTGCTATTGAGAAAGGCCGCAGAAGGCAGACCTGGTTCTCAAGAGAAGACAGGCTATGTGCACACTGCCCACAAAATGAGGTGGAAACTGAGCTGCACTTGCTAACCTCCTGCCAAATCTTTGACCATATTAGAGACACATATTTCCCTCAGATTACACAGATGGGTGAAATACCACAGTGTGCCATCACAGCAGCAAGATTTGTAACCTGTTGCCACAAGGGCAACTAGTGAAGAACAAACACCATTGTAAATACAACCCATATTTATGTTTATTTATTTTCCCTTTGTTACTTGAACCATTTGCTTATAATATTATATTTGTAATGTCATTATTCTTTTATTATTTTTTATATATTTTTTTAACTTTTACCCCTTTTTGTCCCCAATTTTGTGGTATCCAATTGGTAGTTACAGTCTTGTCTCATCGCTGCAACTCCCGTATGGACTCGAGAGAGAGAGAGAGAGAGAGAGAGAGAGAGAGAGAGAGAGAGAGAGAGAGAGAGAGAGAGAGAGAGAGAGAGAGAGAGAGAGAGAGACAAAGGTCGAGAGCCGTGCATCCTCCAAAACATAACCCAACCAATGCTTCTTGACACAATGCCCGCTTAACCCGGAAGCCACTCACACCAACGTGTCGGAGGAAACACCGTACACCTGGCGACCGTGTCAGCGTGCATGCGCCCAGCCCGCCACAGGAGTCGCTAGAGCGCGATGGGACAAGGACATCCCTGCCGGCCAAACCCTCCCCTAACCCGGACGACGCTGGGCCAATTGTGAGCCCCCCCATGGGTCTCCCAGTCGCCGGCTGCGACAGAGTCTGGACTCAAACCAGGATCTCTAGTGTCACAGCTAGCAACTGTGATGCAGTGTCTTAGACCACTGCGCCACTCGGGAGGCCATGTCTTTATTATTTTGAAACTTTTGTGAGCGTAATGTTTACTGTACATGTTTATTTCATTTTTGTTGATTATCAACTTCACTTGCTTTGGCAATGTTAACATATGTGTCCCATGCCAATAAAGCCCTTAAATTCAATTGAATAGAGAGAGAGAGAGAGAGAGAGAAGGAGAGAGAGGAGAGAGAGAGAGAGAGAGAGAGAGAGAGAGAGAGAGAGAAAGGGGATAGGGAAATATTTAAGTGATGCAGTGTGGTTGGGACTGTAAGTGGGCAAAGCATAGAGCTGGACACCAGTTCTGGCACAGATCCCCCTCTCCATCCCCAGGAACTGGGTTATGGTCATTGTTTCCCCATTGCCATCCTTATTGTACCATGGCCCGTGAGTAGACGTGCACTAAACGTACACGTTGGCACTGAATGTATGTTTCCAGCAAGTCATTGTGCTGGTGGAAAACAGGATGACAAAAGGAGGTGGAGAAGAAAGAAAAAAGCCACAGTGCAGTTTGAAAGTTGAGGAGGAGTGGGTGTGCGGAGACAGGGAGGGGTGCGTGGAGGGTTGTAATGTAGCTGAGGTCTGGAAGTGAGAACTCATCTGAAACATATTAAAAATGCTGCTCTGATAGGAGTGCTGAGTGGTACAGAACTGAAGACATGCAGGCAAAGACATCACACAGAGACAGACACCCTAAAACAATAGAACTAAGACTGTCAGCTTGTAACAAGGTCGTAAGGCGTTGAGTATACATCATCCAAAACATCACTAAGGGAAATCCTAACGTAATTCAATTGAAAACAGTCCATCATCATCTGATTTGTTACACTAACGTGGTTGAATGCGGCGGCAGGTACCCTAGTGGTTAAGAGCCAACTAGGTGGAAAATCTGTTGATGTTCCCTTAAGCAAGGCACTCAACCCTAATCGCTCCTGTAAGTTGCTCTGGGTAATGTAATGAATGCTATGCATATCACATCTGATAACATTCGCAATACATATGCCTTATATAATGGCATGCAGTGCATTGTTCTCCCAGAGTTAATATGAGTAATGGTGGAGGTTATAGTGAAGAAGAGCCCCTTGGGACTCGTTAGTATCTGATAAAGTACCTGTGCACAGCAAGCCAGTCGCAAACACACGTGCACTCACACACACATGTACTTACATACGTGCACTCTCTCCCTCTCTCTCACCCTCTCTGTCGTCCTGGAAACCCCTGCTTTGGAGTGTCCAGGCATTATTAGTTTTCAGTGGTGACGATTCTGTGTGAGAGTGGGTTGTTTATAACTGAATACAAAGGCTCAGAGGGAATATTGCTTTTAAAAAGCAGTCAGCACATGACATGCAATTTTCACCCACCCAAATAACTAACAAGTTCACACCACTCAACACTGAGTGAAAGATCAGAGACGGTTGGACTCATTAAGACACGTACAGCAGAGGACTGAATCAGTCATTTAAACGATCAGGATTATCAGAACAACAGTGCAGTCATCTTGGGACTGGAGGTACAGGCATAATAGTTTAGGATGACACCAATCACAACAACTGATGTCCAAATGAAACAAAAATAGTGTATAGTTAAAAAAGAGACAATAATAACACTCAGCCATAGAGACATTTTTCTACAACAACCACCCACAGAAGTACCCGATGCACAGATTAATTGTATTGCGATTCACTGATTATACAAATTGCATTGACTGGTTAAGTACTGTAGGTAGTAGGACATCGACAATAGCACAAGTGTGCAAACAGTAGGAACATTCTATATGCTCTTAGCATACTATGATGGTACACACACCTACAGTATGTATGAGAACGATTCCGCTATCTATAGAGTGTGTTACAATCATTTTAACATGGGGTTGTGAGGGCAAACTAGGTTCTATAGATGCGAGTGATTGTAACAAATATATTTTTTTCTGTTGGAAAATTGTTAATTTTCTCTGGTATTGTATGTTACAATGCATAGAGGAAAGGAGGATAAACATGTCAAAAACAAACTTGATTCAGAAAAATATCAACACTGTGCTTCATCTCCAATATAATACTGACATCAATGTTCTAGAAAGTTAGTGCAGTCACATTTAGAGTGAATAGAACATAATGTAATGATGTTGTGTTCTCCTACACACCTGATATCTTGCACCATGGAAATGGTAGACATTTGTATAATATGTGCAATCAACCTCTCTCTTAATATTTGACCGGTAGGGTCATTACATGGGAGGGGGAAAAGTGTTTTTACACAAAAAAAATGCTGGGTTGTTTGGTTGACCCAACTACTAGGTTGCAGGCATTGGGTCACTTAGTTGGATTGTTTTCTTTAAAAAGAGCAAGGTTGAGTTGTTGTTGTTGCTGGGTTATTGATGCTGGGTTATTGAGACCCAGCGGTCAGGTCAGAAGACTGGAATCGCGACTACAGTAGGTAGCGCCGTGGTTTCATATAGTTATTTTTGGCCACCCGTGAGAGTAAACATCATTCCGGTTTATCTGTTCTGATATCAGAAGGTTAAGGTTGTACACTGACACTTTAGTAGATTTAATGAAGCTTACAAAAGTCTAAGAGTTCCTTAAAAGCCTATGCAAAACCCAGTGTTGGTATACTTACCACTATGTAACAATACGTACAAAATGATGTTATTAATAATACAATGGAATATGTAATGTGTATTTTATTTAATGAAAATTGAAATTAGCTGTGTATTTAAGATTATGAACAAGAATTACATTTATTTTCACTGGTGGCGAAAAAATAACTATCTGAAACCCACACACCTAATAAGCCACGTCTCCTGAAAATAACCTATGGATTACATATAAAAAGAGCTGTTCAACCCAGCATGAAAATGAATATAACCTAATTGATGGTTAAATTAACCCATGTTTGGGGAATCACAACAACCCAACATGCTAGGTTATTCACACAACCTAATTGGCTGGGTCAAAATAACCCAGCGTGTGTCCTGTCCAACATTTACCCAACACTTCGTTACCAAATAACCCAAATTAGGTTGATTTTAACCCAGCATTTTTTAGAGGGAAGTGGTGTAATACATCCACCTCATAGAAATGTCACATCGTCCTGCGACTGCACCCATCGCCAGTGGGCATCATACCCCAGGTGCATCTTGCTGTTTATCTTGCAGGCATCTACGTCTATCTTGCCATTCTTATAGGGTTTGAGTTTTGGGCTCTGGCTTTTCCCCAGCTTTTCAGCCAGGCAGACCCGGGCTGAATCAGTAGGTCCTCGTGCTTGCCTGACTGCTTTCTCCAGGGCGCCGTTGCTCTTACTGGGCTGCTGGGTTTGGCTGGGGTCCTTGGTATCCTTGGTGATGGTGGTTCTTTTCACTGCATCTGTGGCCTTAGTCCAAATGGAAGACTCCTTATTGGGGATATCTGGCTTGACTTGGGGAGAGCCAGGATCAACAACTACCTTGCCCCCTGTGCCTTGTCCTACCCCAGCTCCAGCCCCAACCCCTGCCATAGCCACTGACCCTTCTCCAGCTCCAGCACCTCTCCCAGCCCCTGCCCCTGCCCCAGCCCCTGCCCCAGGCACTGCCCCAGCCCCTGTCTCTGCCCCTGTCCGAGTGGGCGTCACAGTCCCAAGTGGAGTAGAACACAGCACAGACTCAGAACTAGAAGGGCCGTACTCGTCCATGTCATCAGCAAGGGTGTCCAGATAACTGCCTATAGAGATGTTATCCAGCTTGTCGTTCAGGGGGTCCTGCAGGCTGCTCCAGCTGCCCCTCCAGGTGTCTCCTCCAGGGCCCTCTCCCAGGCTGTACTGGCTGCTGGTCAGACTGCTGCAACGGCTGGTCAGGGTGCCGCGCTCCTCCAGGAGCCACTTACATGCCTCGATCCCCTCGTGCACCGCCAGCAGCTGCTGCAGGATCTTCACGTCCATCGAGCGCAGGTGGGCCTATGGAGAAGAAGAATACTTTATTGATACAGGAGAGGGGAGAGAAGAGATGGTGGGAGGAAAGCAACTGACTCAGGAGAGAGGAGAGAAGAGATGGTGGGAGGAAAGCAACGGATTCAGGAGAGAGGAGATGGTGGGAGGAAAGCAACGGACTCAGGAGAGGAGATGGTGGGAGGAAAGCAACGGACTCAGGAGAGAGGGGAGAAGAGATGGTGGGAGGAAACAACTGACTCAGGAGAGAGGAGAGAAGAGATGGTGGGAGGAAAACAACGGACTCAGGAGAGAGGAGAGAAGAGATGGTGGGAGGAAAGCAACAGACTCAGGAGAGAGGAGAGATGGTGGGAGGAAAGCAACGGATTCAGGAGAGAGGAGAGATGGTGGGAGGAAAGCAACGGATTCAGGAGAGAGGAGATGGTGGGAGGAAAGCAACGGACTCAGGAGAGTGGAGAGAAGGTGGGAGGAAAGCAACGGACTCAGGAGAGAGAAGATGGTGGGAGGAAAGTAACAGACTCAGGAGAGAGGAGAGAAGAGATGGTGGGAGGAAAGCAACGGACTCAGGAGAGAGGATAGAAGAGATGGTGGGAGGAAAGCAACTGACTCAGGAGAGAGGATAGAAGAGATGGTGGGAGGAAAGCAACTGACTCAGGAGAGAGGATAGAAGAGATGGTGGGAGGAAAGCAACTGACTCAGGAGAGAGGATAGAAGAGATGGTGGGAGGAAAGCAACTGACTCAGGAGAGAGGATAGAAGAGATGGTGGGAGGAAAGCAACTGACTCAGGAGAGAGGATAGAAGAGATGGTGGGAGGAAAGCAACTGACTCAGGAGAGAGGATAGAAGAGATGGTGGGAGGAAAGCAACTGACTCAGGAGAGAGGAGAGAATAGATGGTGGGAGGTAAGCAACTGACTCGGGAGAGAGGTAAGCAACTGACTCAGAAGAGAGGAGAGAAGAGATGGTGGGAGGAAAGCAACTGACTCAGGAGAGAGGATAGAAGAGATGGTGGGAGGAAAGCAACTGACTCAGGAGAGAGGAGAGAATAGATGGTGGGAGGTAAGCAACTGACTCGGGAGAGAGGTAAGCAACTGACTCAGAAGAGAGGAGAGAAGAGATGGTGGGAGGAAAGCAACTGACTCAGGAGAGAAGAGATGGTGGGAGGAAAGCAACAGACACAGGAGAGAGGAGCATTTGTGGGAAGAAAGCAACGGATTCAGAAGAGAAGAGATGGAGGGAGGAAAGCAACTGACTCAGGAGAGAGGAAAGCAACGGACTCCGGAGAGAGGAGAGAAGAGATGGTGGGAGGTAAGCAACTGACTCGGAAGAGAGGAGAGATGGTGGGAGGAAAGCAACTGATTCAGGAGAGAAGAGATGGTGGGAGGTAAGCAACTGATTCGGGAGAGAGGAGAGAATAGATGGTGGGAGGTAAGCAACTGATTCGGGAGAGAAGAGATGGTGGGAGGAAAGCAACGCTCAGGAGAGAGAAGACAGCGGGAGAAAAGCAACGGACTCAGGAGAGAGGAGTTGGTGGGAGGAAAGCAACGGACACAGGAGAGAGAAGACGGTGGGAGGAAAGAAACTGACTCAGGAGAGAGGAGATGGTGGGAGGTAAGCAACTGATTCGGGAGAGAGGAGAGAATAGACGGTGGGAGGAAAGTAACTGACTTGGGAGAGAAGAGATGATGGTAGGAAAGAAACTGACTCAGGAGAGAGGAGGGAGCTGTGAGAGCGGTGGGAAAGAGAAAGAAGATAGGGAGATGGAGGATGGAAGGGTAAGAGGAAGATAGGAGAGGAGCAAGGTGAGAGAAGGAGATGAGAGAATAGAGGAGGAATAAGAAGAAGGAGAAGTAAGGTAATGGTGTCACGACTTCTGCCGAATTCGATGCATCTCTTTATTCGGGCAGTGCTCAGCGGTCGACGTCACTGGTCTTCTAGCCATCATTGATCCATTTTTCATTTTCCATTGGTTTTGTCTTGTCTTCCTACACACCTGGTTCCAATCCCATTCATTACATGTTGTGTATTTAACCCTCTGTTTCCCCTCATGTCCTTGTCAGAGATTGTTTGTTGTTATGCTCGTGATTATAGATTGGTGCGCGACGGGTTCTTGTACCCATAACCTATGGATTACATATAAAAAGAGCTGTTCAACCCAGCTCTACTTTGGTTTTGGAGTTTTTGTTTTACGTTATTAAACTACTCCATTTATACCAAATTTGATTCTCCTTCGCCTGACTTCCCTGCCACCTACACACACGACATGACAAATGGTAAGGGAAGAGATGTTGGAACAGATGATTTTTTTCAAAGGTGAGAGAAGATGGGAGGTGGAACAGATGAAGCCAGGAGAGTAGATATATATGTTTTAAAATAATAATGAATGTGCAACACAATACGTGGGAAACAAGAAGAAAATATAGGCTGGGAGATTAATTTAGTAGCAGGGCGGTGAGAGATGAATGTTGTAGCAGGGTGGTGGGAGGTGAATGTTGTAGCAGGGTGGTGGGAGGTGAATGAAGTAGCAGGGTGGTGGGAGATTAATGTATCAAGGTGGTGGGAGATGAATGAAGTAGCAGGGTGGTGGGAGATGAATGAAGTAGCAGGGTGATGGGAGATGAATGAAGTAGCAGGGTGGTGGGAGATGAAGGTCATAGCAGAGTGTTGGGAGTAAGAAGAGGTGGATTTGAGAGAGAAACTGAAAAAATAATTTGGGTTAAGTAGCATTCCCCACAGTTAAAACAAGTTGCCAACCGCAGTAAATTGTAAAAGTAAGAAGACTTACGGAAAATAAATGAAAGTTGTAATTAATCAAAATAATTTGGCACCACTGCTTTTAATACGTGTAGGAGGGATGCTGAATAAGCCAGGGATAAATAAGAGGAAAAAACAGTGCTACGGTGATGGAAAATCCAACAGAATACATTAGCAGAGATGTGCTCCAGTCCAGTCAGGAGCTAGGGCCAAGAGGTAATATATGGTAATGAGATTTATGGCCTCCCCCCCCCCCCCCCCCCCCAAGGGTTAGCAGAGAGAACTGCCAACTGGATACACCACACTCCTAGAATGCAACTCAATCACTGTGAAATGCCTATCGCACTTCCAATTGCTTAGAGTTCCAGGACAGTGGATAAAGTACAGACACCTAAAATCTTACAGATCTTTGACCTCTGACCTTTTTCAGTCTTTGTGTACCTCTCTCGTTGCCCCCACTGCACCACCCCTCATGACCCTGCAGGTCAAGTCATTAAAAAAGCATCTGAGTGGAACCTATTGATTGATTTCTCTGGCCTACATCCACTTTCCTTAAAATGTGGTTACTGCACAATGTACATGCCTGGACCTTTCTGTCTCTGTATCTCTCAGCCGGAGCAATACATAAATCATATGGATATAGATTACTCATATATCTCTCTCAGGCTGCATCATTATAGCTCATAACTATAATCACAAAAAGCTCATTTGGTAATAAACTGCAGAAGGGGCCCACATGAGACATGTGATGGATAGGTGTAATATAGGAAACATAGACATACTAGAGATGATCTTCCAATAATACAAATCACACTGGATATTGTTTCATCAATCTGAATGCCCTTTCAGTGAACTACTCTCCATCCAGCGAAACAAAGGAAATGGTGATGGGATAACACTGCGTTAGAGTACCCTTCTTTGGCCCTATACTATCCAATCCAAAGTGTTTGTGTCCTTGCCAACTCAGCTCCACTCCTCCCAGCCTGGGGCAGAGACCAGGAGACACAGGCCATCCGGAACAGAACAAGAGATGAGGCAGAAAGTAACAGCTTTCTCAGACAGCAGAGCTTGTGTATAGGAGGGGGAGGAGGAAAAAGAGAAAGCGGAGGAGGAGGGAGACGGCACCGATATCTCTCTCGTTCTTCCGATCTCTCCCTCTCTCAGTAAATGAGCAGAAGGGGCTATAGTTGTTCTGCTGATGCCAAAGCCACACTGACCGACCGGCTGTATGCTCTGCTGTAGTAATGAGTTAGTCTGACGCTGTGAGCACAAATCACCAATCAAAAGACCAAAACACAGGAAGCAAGAGAGGGAATGCAAAGCTAAAGCCAGGCTGCAAGGTGGGAAATAAGAACATACAGTGAGGGAAAAATGTATTTGATCCCCTGCTGATTTTGTACGTTTGCCCACTGACAAAGAAATGATCAGTCTATAATTTTAATGGTAGGTTTATTTGAACAGTGAGAGACACAATAACAAAAAAATCCAGAAAAACACATGTCAAAAATGTTATAAATTGATTTGCATTTTAATGAGGGAAATAAGTATTTGACCCCCTCTCAATCAGAAAGATTTCTGGCTCCCAGGTGTCTTTTATACAGGTAACGAGCTGAGATTAGGAGCACACTCTTAAAGAGAGTGCTCCTAATCTCAGTTTGTTACCTGTATAAAAAGACACCTGTCCACAGAAGCAATCAATCAATCACATTCCAAACTCTCGCTCTCCAAGGATGTCAGGGACAAGATTGTAGACCTACACAAGGCTGGAATGGGCTACAAGACCATCGCCAAGCAGCTTGGTGAGAAGGTGACAACAGTTGGTGCGATTATTCGCAAATGGAAGAAACACTAAAGAACTGTCAATCTCCCTCGGCCTGGGGCTACATGCAAGATCTCACCTCGTGGAGTTGCAATGATCATGAGAACGGTGAGCAATCAGCCCAGAACTACACGGGAGGATCTTGTCAATGATCTCAAGGCAGCTGGGACCATAGTCACCAAGAAAACAATTGGTAACACACTACGCCGTGAAGGACCAAAATCCTG
Source organism: Salmo salar (assembly GCF_965601325.2). Classification (NCBI taxonomy): domain Eukaryota; kingdom Metazoa; phylum Chordata; class Actinopteri; order Salmoniformes; family Salmonidae; genus Salmo; species Salmo salar. The sequence continues at coordinate 45,102,326 of NC_138300.1, forward strand.
CAGCGCCCGCAAGGTCCCCCTGCTCAAGAAAGCACATATACATGCCCGTCTGAAGTTTGTCAATGAACATCTGAATGATTCAGAGGACAACTGGGTGAAAGTGTTGTGGTCAGATGAGACCAAAATGGAGCTCTTTGGCATCAACTCAACTCGCCGTGTTTGGAGGAGGAGGAATGCTGCCTATGACCCCAAGAACACCATCCCCACCGTCAAACATGGAGGTGGAAACATTATGCTTTGGGGGTGTTTTTCTGCTAAGGGGACAGGACAACTTCACCGCATCAAAGAGACGATGGACTGGGCCATGTACCGTCAAATCTTGGGTGAGAACCTCCTTCCCTCAGCCAGGGCATTGAAAATGGGTCGTGGATGCGTATTCCAGCATGACAATGACCCAAAACACACGGCCAAGGCAACATATGAGTGGCTCAAGAAGAAGCACATTAAGGTCCTGGTGGCCTAGCCAGTCTCCAGACCTTAATCCCATAGAAAATCTGTGGAGGGAGCTGAAGGTTCGAGTTGCCAAATGTCAGCCTCGAAACCTTAATGACTTGGAGAAGATTGGCAAAGAGGAGTGGGACAAAATCCCTCCTGAGATGTGTGCAAACCTGGTGGCCAACTACAAGAAACATCTGACCTCTGTGATTGCCAACAAGGATTTTGCCACCAAGTACTAAGTCATGTTTTGCAGAGGGGTCAAATACTTATTTCCCTCATTAAAATGCAAATCATTTTATAACATTTTTGACATGCGTTTTTCTGGATTTTTTGTTGTTGTTATTCTGTCTCTCACTGTTCAAATAAACCTACCATTAAAATTATAGACTGATCATTTCTTTGTCAGTGGGTAAACTTACAAAATCAGCAGGGGATCAAATACTTTTTCCCTCACTGTATATTTAAAGCAATTTAATGTTCAATCAATTGAGTTCTATTTAGCTAATTGTAGACTACTGTCTGATGTGTAGGACTAACATGTGCGCAATGATGTGCAGCCTCATTATTTGCAGCCATAGGTGATCATTTATTTTTAGGAGCTGATCTGTCATCAGTATCTAATGTTAAGGTAAGATTTGAATGGAGAATGCTGATCTGAGAGCACCGATGCCTTTCTTTCGATCGCACCTATTGAACGTTCTCCCTATGTGGTGTTTTTTGTAAATGCATGTGAGTTCTTTGGCCATTATAGAAACAATGAATAATTTTCTGCCAGAAATATACCACCCTTCATCCCACTGCTGGCTTGCCTCTGAAGCTAAGCCGGGTTTGTCCTGGTCAGTCCCTGAATGTGAAAGCAGATGCTGCTGGAAGTGGTGTTGGAGGGCCAGTTGCAGGGCCAGTAGGAGGCAATCTTTCCTGTGGTCTAAAAAAATCTCCCAATGCCCCAGGGCAGTGATTGGGGACATTACCCTGTGTAGGGTGCCGTCTTTCGGATGGGACGTTAAACGGGAGTCCTGACTCACTGTGGTCACTAAAGATCCCAATGGCACTTATAGTAAGAGTAGGAGTGTTAACCCCGCTATCCTGGTTAAATTCCCAATCTGGCCCTCATACCATCATGGCCTTCTAATCATCCCCAGCTTCCAATTGGCTCTTTCATCTCCTCTCCTCTGTAAATGAGAGTGTGTTCTCAGTCAACTTAGTGGGTAAAATGAAATAAAACACTCGTAAGCTTATGTTCCATCGCTATCAAGAAACTGGGCTCAAGCTATTACTTCATAGACATGGCTATTTGAATTTATGCAAACCATATGGATTCTCCCTTTAAAGAGGGGAGGGGGTGAATATCAACAGCTGCTATACATTAAGCACATACCAGTCCCTGTGACTCTCAAAGTACTGAATAAGTTGGCTGAGTGAGCATTTGAAAAAAGAAAAGAAACCTCCAGTTTTTTACTTCTTGATGGCTACTTCCCACTAAGTCCAGGCCGGCTGTCTTTTTTGTGTCCGGTCCGGACGGCCCCAGCTCCATGAGGGGGCTAAAGTTTCAAATGTTTAGTCCCCTCAGTTTTAGTTTTGTATCCCTATTTAAAATAGAAAAAAAGTTAAAATGATTGAGTGAGAGGTTGGTGGCAAAACAAATTATATCTCCGCTGCGCTGTGTTAGCACAATGGGCAAGGTACTCCATGGTGTGTATAGGGGACTATGGAAAGCCTCTGGGGCTGTTAGGAATGACTCCTTTGGGGTTTCCATAAAAAGGCAGGAAAACGCTTCTCATCTCTGTGGTAGACTGCACAGCTATTTTCAAGTCTCTCTAGAGATGTTCGATCAGGTTTAAGTCCGGGCTCTGGCTGGGCCACTTAAGGACATTCAGAGACTTGTCCTGAAGCCACTCCTGCATTGTCTTGGCTAAGTGCTTAGTCTGAGGTCCTGAGCACTCTGGAGCAGGTTTTCATCAAGGCTCTTTCTGTACTTTGCTCTGTTCATCTTTCCCTTGATCCTGACTAGTCTCCCAGTCCCTGCCGCTGAAAACATCCCCACAGCATGATGCTGCCACCACCATGCTTCACCGTAGGGATGGTGCCAGGTTTCCAACAGACATGACGCTTGGCATTCAGGCCAAAGAGTCCAATCTTGGTTTCATCAGACCAGAGAATCTTGTTTCTCATGATCTAAGAGTCCTTTAGTTGCCTTTTGGCAAACTCCAAGTGGGCTGTCATGTGCCTTCTACTGAGGAGTGGCTTCCTTCTGGCCACTATACCATAAAGGCCTAATTGGTGGAGTGCTGCAGAGATGGTTGTTCTTCTGGAAGTTTCTCCTATCTGCACAGAGGAACTCTGGAGCGCCTTCAGAGTGACCATCGGGTCCTTGGTCACCTGCCTGACCAAGGCTCTTATCCCCGATTGCTGGAGTTTGGCCGGGCAGGCCAGCGCAAGGAAGACTCTTTGTGGTACCAAACTTCTTCCATTTAAAAATGATGGAGCCCACTGTGTTCTTGGGGACTTTCAATGCTGCAGAAATGTTTTGGTGTCCATCCCCAGATCTGTGCCTGGACACAATCCTGCCTCAGACCTCTACGGACAATTCCAAAGACCTGATGGCTTGGTTTTTTCTCTGACATGCACTGTCAACTGTGGGACCTTAGGTGTGTGCCTTTCCAAATCATGTCCAATCAATTGAATTTACCACAGGTGGACTGCAATGAAGTTGTAGAAACATCTCAAAGATGATCAATGGAAACAGGATGCACCTGAGCTCAATTTTGAGTCTCATAGCAAAGGGTCTGAATACATATGTAAATAAGGTATTTCTGTTTTTTATTTGTAATACATTTGCAAACATTTCTAAAAACCTGTTTCCACTTTGTCATTTGGGGGTATTGTGTGTAGATTGATAAAATCAATTTTTAAATAAGTCTGTAACGTAACAATATGTGGAAAAAGTAAATGAGTCTGAATACTTTCCGAATGCACTGTAAGTACATATCGGTATGTTTCATCATAGAAATAGATAGGCTACATTTTAGAATGGTTTTCTTGGTAGCCTATTGGTTTTTGTTGCTGTAAATGGAACTGTAGGTATTGGAAACATGTTGGCATTGCTTAATTGATTACGTGGGTGGAATTTGACACACATAATTATATTGTGCCATATCACAACATGTTGCTTAACTCATGAGCAAGCGGCATGATTTTCCATGTTAGAAGCATGCCTATATAGGCCTATTTATTTGGCAAGACAGCTGTACATGGCTGCATCTCACTGTAGTAGGCTGTAGCTTATGTTTTGGTTATTTGGATCTCCATTCGCCTTTTGTTTGCTGCGTTTGTTTACTGTTAATGTAACTATCCTAAATATAGATTTTGTCATGCCTTAATCGATCTGATATTTTGTTTACTAGGCCTACCTCTTGGTACTGCTGTTTTCTTCTGTTTGCGTTCGTTCGCATTCACAGTTGTGTCAGTATTCTAAGCCAAACTGCTATTCAGTATTTTTTGTTTGCATTATTTGGGTATGACAGCTGTGTGTATGGCTGTATTCACAATGGTTATTTGTAATAGATGAATTGCCCTATCTAGCTTGTAGCCTATATTCATTACCAAAATGGCCTAGCTGTAGTGCGCCCTCCATTGTGCTGATACAGCGCAGCAGAGATAGGCTACAGACTTCAAAAGCAGTCAATGTTTTTGGAGTCTCGACATTTGAACTTGATCTTTATTGTAGTATAGGGTGACTATATACTGTAAGCAGAATTCAATATAATTCCAATGCAAAACCCCAAAAAATGTTACTGCCCCCTTAGTTACTTTATCCTGGCGCCGGGTCTGGGTCCGGACTTGATTTCAACTTTCCACGGATGGCACTCCCTAAAAACACACCACTTTGATACAAGTTACTTTTCGTGGGAGGTTAGGAGAGCATTTTTTCAAACCCTTATCCTTATCCTTTTCCTATCCTTAACCTAATTCTCCTAATCTGTTACAAAAGTCGTAGCTTTATCAATGTGTTTTGATTTAGGGGATCTCGTCCACTGACGTAGATTTTTGGTCCTGTCCCGACATCTATGGTTCACAGGTTTGGACAGCAACGTTTTGTGCAATAGAGGAATGGTTCTCAAACCTCTCCATGGGGACCCCAGGCTGTTCCATGTAATTGATCTATTCCAGAGCTAGCACACCTGATTCAACTTGTCAACTAATCCTCAAGCTCTTGAATAGCTAGTTCAGAGCTACAGCAAAATTGTGAAATGTCTGGGGGTCCCGGGGAGATGTTTGAGAACCACTGCAGTACAGCACAGCAAAGTGCAGTACATTGCAGTAAAAAATGTAGAGAAAGTCTATTCAACATTCATTCAGAACCCGAAAATACGTATTTTCAACGTTAAGAATGGTTTTAATTTCAACGTCCGTAAAATATATATTTAAACCTCCTGAAAACGACCTTTAATTCAGAACCTAAAATTAACCTAACTTCAAAGTGTTACGCCCCCTCCATAGAGAGCCTTTTATTCTCTGTGTTGGTTAGGTCAGGGTGTGACTAGGGTGGGTAATCTAGGTTGTTCTATTTCTATGTTGGCCTGGTATGGTTCCCAATCAGAGGCAGCTGTTTATCGTTGTCTCTGATTGGGGATCATATTTAGGCAGCCATTTCCCCGCTGTGTTTTGTGGGATCTTGATTTGTTTTTGTGTAGTTGCCTGGGAGCACTCCAGAACGTCACGTTTTGTTTGTTCTTTATTGTTTTTTTTGTGCGGTTCACTTCAAATAAAATGTTGAACTGATTTCATGCTGCGCTTTGGTCTGAATGTTCTTACGACGATCGTGACAGAAGATCCCACCACAACAGGACCACGCAGCGTGCCCAGGAGGAGAAGGTATCCTGGGCTTGGGAGGAGATCAAGGAGGAGAAGATACCCTGGACATGGGAGGAAATCATGGAGATAAGGGAGGACAGCGACGACGCTGGGGTTTGCGGCCACAAGGAAAGCCTCCCCCCCAAAATTGGGGGGCACACGGGGTGGTCGGCAGAGCCGAGGAGCGAACCAGAGCCGATCTGGGAGAAGAGGGAGAAATTGGAGGAGTGAACGGAGAGAGTCAGAGACCGTCAGTGAGTTGATGGAGAAATTGGAGGAGAGAGAAATGAGAGAGTTGTTGTGTTGGTGTATGATGTACGACATTCGCCCTAAGGAGCGTGTTATCTGTTTGATGCCACCTGAGTCAGCTCTCCGTACTCATCCTGAGGAGCGTGCTAGCAGTCTGGTAAAAACTGTGCCAGCTCCACGCACCAGGTCTCCAGTACGCCTCCACAGCCCTGTACGTCCTGTGCCAGCTCTCCGCACTCGCCTTGAGGAGCGTATCATTTGTCCGGTACCATGTGTGCCGGCTCTACGTACCAAGTCTCCAGTACGCCTTCACAGCCCAGTACGTCCTGTGCCAGCTCCCCGCACTCGCTGTGCAAAATGTGTCATCGTTCCGGTACAATTTGTGCCGGCTCTACGCACCAGGTCTCCAGTGCGCCTCCACAGCCCAGTACGTCCCCACACTCGCCCTGAAGAGCGTGTCACCAGTCCGGTGCAACCTGTGCCAGCCCCACGCATCAGTCCTCCAGTGCGCCTCCCCAGTCCGGTTCGTCCTGTGCCTGCTCCCCGCACTCGCTCTGAAGTGCGTGTCACTAGTCCGGTGCCACCTGTACCGGCTCCACGCACTAGGCCTCCAGTGCGCATTCACAGTCCGGAGCTTCCGGCGACGGTTCCCAGTCCAGAGCTTCCGGCGACGGTCCCCGGTCCGGAGCTTCCGGCGACGGTCCGCGGTCCGGAACCTCCTGCGACGGTCCGGAACCTCCTGCGACGGTCCGGAACCTCCTGCGACGGTCCGGAACCTCCTGCGATGGTCCGGAACCTCCTGCGACGGTCCGGAACCTCATGCGACGGTCCGCGGTCCGGAACCTCCTGCGACGGTCCGGAACCTCCTGCGACGGTCCGGAACCTCCTGCGACGGTCCGGAACCTCCTGCGACGGTCCGGAACCTCCTGCGACGGTCCGGAACCTCATGCGACGGTCCGCGGTCCGGGAACCTCCTGCGACGGTCCGCGGCCCGGGAACCTCCTGCGACGGTCCGCGGCCCGGAACCTCCTGCGACGGTCCGCAACCTCCTGCAACGGTCCGCGGCCCGGAACCTCCTGCGACGGTCCGCGGTCTGGAACCTCCTGCGACGGTCCGCGGTCCAGAGCCACCTGCGACGGTCCGCGGTCCGGAGCTTCCAGGCAAGGTGACCAGCCCAGATCCAAGGCCGGAGTCGTCCTCTGTGCCGGTGCCCAGTCTGGGCGCGGCGTTCAACCCAGCTCCATGGCCGGAGCCTTCCTCTGCGCCGATGCCCAGTCCAAGCACGGCGTCCAACCCAGCTCCATGGACGGAGCCCTCTTCTGCGCCGGTGCCCAGTCCAGGCACGACGTTCAACCCGGCACCATGGCCGGATCCGGGGTCTGGGCGGGGATTACGACCTGCACCGGAGCCGCCACCAACACTAGATGCCCACCCGGACCCTCCCCTATTGAGTCAGGTTTTGCGGCCGGAGTCCGCACTTTTGGGGGGGGGTACTGTCACGCCCTGACCATAGAGAGCCTTTTATTCTCTATGTTGGTTAGATCGGGTGTGACTAGGGTGGGTAATCTAGGTTGCTTTATTTCTATGTTGGCCTGGTATGGTTCCCAATCAGAGGCAGCTGTTTATCGTTGTCTCTGATTGGGGTTCATATTTAGGCAGCTATTTCCCCACTGTGTTTTGTGGGATCTTGATTTGTTTTTGTGTAGTTGCCTGTGAGCACTCCAGAACGTCACATTTAGTTTGTTCTTTATTGTTTTTTTGTGCGGTTCACTTCAAATAAAATGCCTAACCGATTTCACGCTGTGCTTTGGTCTGAATGTTCTTACGACGATCGTGACACAAAGTCTGGAAAATACATATTTTAAACGTAATTTTGCATACTGGGTTTCTGGGAACAAACTGAAAAGTAATTTGACACAATCAGCGCAAATTTGGATTAAAATTGTATGAAGAAAATCGCATTGACAGAGGAGGGTGTACTGAATTAATTATTCATAAGGTTAGGGCTGGAATTTGTTCTGGATGCTCGAACAATGATGTGTCTGTCTCATATGTTGATCTAGCTAATTGGCTAGCTAGCATGTGTACGCTCACTGCAATGCACAGCCGATGTGCTACTCGCATGTGCATTGAGAAGGGTGCAATTGCAGTCCGCAATTCTGGGCGTTCCTGTATGTGGGTATTCCTGCACCTGCAGGAACGCCTCTTTATAATTTAGGAGAAGCGGGGGCGCTCTATTACAGTAGGTGGCTTTAATGCACAATAATGTTGGATGCCAGCTGACGATGAACTCCACAGATGAAGGGGGGGGGGGGGGGGGGCGACTACAACGGTAGCAAGCTAGCCGTACACTGGTAGACAGTGTCCTTCGCCCCCAGAAATAAGCCTGTGGGAGCGATTCAATTATAAATTCAATAGAAACTGTTGCACCTACAAACTAGATCAGCTTTAATATTGGAGATAGATTGGCTTCTATCAATGCAATTGTCTGCGTCATTTCCAATCCCCTATACATATATTATTTGTAAGTATATACAGTACCAGTCAAACGTTTAGACATACCTACTCATTCAAGGGTTTTTCTTAATTTCTTGTAGAATAATAGTGACAACATCAAAACAATGAAATAACACATATGGAATCATGTAGTAAGCAATAAAGTTTATATTTTATATTCTAGATTCTTCAAAGTAGCCACCCTTTGCCTTGATGACAGGTTTGCACACTTTTTTGCATTCTCTCAACCAGCTTCACCTGTAATGTTTTTCCAACAGTCTTGAAGGAGTTCCCACATATGCTGAGTGCTTGTTGGCTGCTTTTCCTTCACTGCGGTCCAACTCATCCCAAACCATCTCAATTGGGTTGATTGTGAAGGCCAGGTCATCTGATGCAGCACTCCATCACTCTTCTTCTCGGTCAAAAAGCCCTTACACAGCCTGGAGGTGTGTTGGTTCATTGTCCTGTTGGAAAACAAATGATAGTCCCACTAAGTGCAAACCAGATGGGATGGCATATCGCTGCAGAATGCTGTGGTAGCCATGCTGATTAAGTGTGCCTTGAATTCTAAATAAATCACAGACAGTGTCACCAGCAAAGCACCCCCACACCATAACACCTCCTCCTCCATGCTTCACGATGGGAGCCATACATGCGGAAATCATCCGTTCACCTACTCTGCGTCTCACAAAGACACGGCGGTTTGAACCAAGAATCTCAAATTTAGACTTAACAGACAAAAGGACAGATTTCCACCGGTCTAATGTCCATTGCTTGTGTTTCTTGGGCCAAGCAAGTCTATTCTTATTGGTGTCCTTTAGTAGTGGTTTCTATGCAGTCATTCGACCATGAATGCCTGATTCACGCAGTCTCCTCTGAACAGTTGATGTTGAGATGTGTCTTTTACTTGAACTCTGTGAAGCATTTATTTGGGCTGACATTTCTGAGGCTGGTAACTCTAATGAATTTATCCTCTGCAGCAGAGGTAACCACTCCTTACCTGTGGTGGGCCTCATGAGAGCCAGTTTCATCATAGCGCTTGATTGTTTTTGCGACTGCACTTGAAGTAACTTTCAAAGTTCTAGAAATATTCCGTATTGACTGACCTTCATGTCTTAAAGTAATGTTGGACTGTCGTTTCTCTTTGCTTATTTGAGCTGTGCTTGCCATTATATGGACTTGGTCTTTTACCAATTAGTGCTATCTTCTGTATTTATTTATTTTATTTTATTTCACCTTTATTTAACCAGGTAGGCTACTTGAGAACAAGTTCTCATTTGCAACTGCGACCTGGCCAAGATAAGGCAAAGCAGTTCGACACTAACGCCCTGGCCATAGAGAGGGTTTTTTTGTTCTTTATTTTGGTTAGTCTTGGGTGTTACATTGGGTGGGCGTTCTATGTTCCTTTTTCTATGTTTTTGTATTTCTTTGTTTTGGGCCGAGTAGGGTTCCTAATCAGAGGCAGCTGTCTATCGTTGTCTCTGATTAGGAATCATACTTAGGCAGCCTGTTTTCTTTTGGGGTTTTGTGGGTAGTTTTTTCTGTTTAGTGCTTTCTGTTTCGTTGTTAGTACTTGACAGAACTGTCAGCTGTAATTTTGTTTATTTTGTCAAGTGTTCTCTTTTTCAATTAAAATTCATTCAAGATGAACACATCCTCCGCTGCACCTTGGTCTTTCTCTAACGACGGCCGTTACAGAATCACCCACCAAAGACGGACCAAGCAGCAGAGGAAGGAGCAGCACAATGAGGGGATGAAGCAGCGTGCTTGGGAGGTCATGGCATCCTGGTCGCTGGAGGTGTTGGAGTCAAGGATTGACTGGACATGGGATCAATTATTTGACCACTGCAACAACCTGCCGAGGGAGAACGACGGACACGGGAGGCAGCCCCCAAAACATTTTTGGGGGGCACACGGGGAGATTGGCGGAGTCAGGCGGTAGACCTGAGCCAACTCCCCGTGCTTACTGGAGGCAGCGCAGTACTGGTCAGGCACCGTGTTATGTGGTTAAGCGCACGGTGTCTCCAGTGCGCGTTCATAGCCCGGTGCGCTATAGGCCAGCCCCCCACAAGTGCCATGCGAGTGCAGGCATCGAGCCAGGACGGATTGTGCCAGCTCAGCGCGTCTGCTCTCCAGTGCGCCTTTTCGGTCCAGGTTATCCTGCACCGGCTCTGCGCACTGTGTCTCCAGGGCGCTGGGAGGGTCCGGTTCGCCCAATGCCTGCGCTCCGCCCGTGCCGGGCCAAAGTGGGCATTCAGCCTGGAGTGTGGGTAGAGAGCCTACGTACCAGAACTCCAGTGCTCCCCCACAGCCCGGTTTATCCTGTGCCTCCTCCTCGGACCAGGCCTCCAGTGGGTCTCCCCATCCTGGTCAGTCCTGTGCCTTCTCCACGGACCAGGCCTCCAGTGGGTCTCCCCATCCTGGTCAGTCCTGTGCCTCCTCCACGGACCAGGCCTCCAGTGGGTCTCCCCAGCCTGGTGAGTCCAGTGCCTGCGCCCAGAGCCAGGCCTCCTTCATGTCTCCCCAGACTGGTGAGTCCTTGGCAAGAGCCGCCAGAGCCGCCCGCCAGTCCGGAGCCGCCAGAGCCGCCCGCCAGTCCGGAGCCGTCAGAGCCGCCCGCCAGTCCGGAGCCGCCAGAGCCGCCCGCCTGTCCGGAGCCGCCAGAGCCGCCCGCCTGTCCGGAGCCGCCAGAGCCGCCCGCAAGCCCGGTGAGTCCTGTGCCTGCGCCCAGGGCAAGGCCTCCTTCATGTCTCTCCAGCCCGGTGAGTCCTGTACCTGCGCCCAGGGCCAGGCCTCCTTCATGTTTCCCCAGCCTGGGGAATCCTGGGTCAGTGCCACCGGAGCCGCCCGCCAGCCCGGAGCCGCCAGGGTCGCCCGCCAACCGGGCGCAACCAGAATCGCCCACCAGCCGGGCGCATCCAGGGTCGACTGCCAGCCGGGCGCAGCCAGAATTGCCCGCCAACCGGGCGCAGCCAGGGTCGCCCACCAGTCCTCCGGCGCAGCTAGGGGCGCCACCTAAGTGGCCGAAGCCAAGGGTGGAGTGGGGTCTATATACAGTATGTGCAAATGAGGTAGGATAAGGGAGGTAAGGCAATAAATAGGCCATGGTGAAAAAGTAATTACAATATAGCAATTAAACACTGGAATGGTAGATGTGCAGAAGATTAATTTGCAAGTAGAGATACTGGGGTGCAAATGAGCAAGATAAATAAATAAATATAGTATGGGGACGAGGTAGTTGGATGGACTAATTACAGATGGGCTATGTACAGGTGCAGTGATCTGTGAGCTGCTCTGACAGCTGGTGCTTAAAGCTAGTGAGGGAGATATGAGTCTCCAGCTTCAGTGACTTTTGCAGTTCGTTCCAGTCATTGGCAGCAGAGAACTGGAAGGAAAGGCGGCCAAAGTAGGAATTGGCTTTGGGAGTGACCAGTGAGATATACCTGCTGGAGTGCATGCTACGGGTGGGTGCTGCTATGGTGACCAGTGAGCTGAGATAAGGCAGGGCTTTACCTAGCAGAGACTTGTAGATGACCTGGAGCCAGTGGGTTTGGCGACAAGTATGAAGCGAGGGCCAGCCAACGAGAGCGAACAGGTCGCAGTGGTGGGTAGTATATGGGGCTATGGTGACAAAACGGATGGCACTGTGATAGACTGCATCCAATTTGTTGAGTAGAGTGTTGGAGGCTATTTTGTAAATGACATCGCCGAAGTCGAGGATCGGTAGGATGGTCAGTTATACGAGGGTATGTTTGGCAGCATGAGTGAAGAATGCTTTGTTCTGAAATAGGAAGCCAATTCTAGATTTAGTTTTGGATTGGAGATGCTTACCTCACCTAGGTATTTGTAGTTGTCCACATATTCTAAGTCAGAACTGTCCAGAGTAGTGATGCTAGATGGGTGGGCATGTGCGGGCAATGATCGTTCGAAGAGCATGCATTTAGTTTTACTTGCATTTAAGAGCAGTTGGAGGCCACGGAAGGAGAATTGTATGGCATTGAAGCTCATCTGGAGGTTAGTTTTAACATAGTGTCCAAAGAAGGGCCAGAGGTATACAGAATGGTGTCGTCTGCGTAGAGGTGGATCAGAGAATCACCAGCAGCAAGAGCGACATCATTGATGTATACAGAGAAGAGAGTCTGCCAGATAATTGAACCCTGGGGCACCACCATAGAGACTGACAGAGGTCCAGACAACAGGCCCTCCGATTTGACACACTGAACTATCAGAGAAGTAGTTGGTGAACCAGGCGAGGCAATCATTTGAGAAACCAAGGCTGTTGAGTCTGCCGATAAGAATGTGGTGATTGACAGAGTCGAAAGCCTTGGCTAAGGTCGATGAATACGGCTGCACAGTAATGTCTCTTATCGATGGCGGATATGATATCGTTTAGGACCTTGAGAGTGGCTGAGGTGCACCCATGACCAGCTCTGAAACCAGATTGCATACTGGGGACGGTACGGTGGGATTCAAAATGGTCGGTGATCTGTTTGTTCACTTGGCTTTCGAAGACCTTAGAAAGGCAGGGTAGGATAGATATAGGTCTGTAGCAGTTTGGGTCTAGAGTGTCTTCCCCTTTGAAGAGGGGGATGACCCCGGCAGCTTTCCAATCTTTGGGAATCTCAGACGATACAAACGAGAGGTTGAACAAGCTAGTAATAGGGGATGCAACAATTTCGGCAGATAATTTTAGAAAGAGAGGGTCCAGATTGTCTAGCCCAGCTGATTTGTAGGGGTCCAGATTTTGCAACTCTTTCAGAACATCACCTATCTGGAATTGGGTGAAGGAGAAATGGGGAGGCTTGGGCAAGTTGCTGTTGGGGTTGGAGGGCTGTTGATCGGGGTAGGGATAGCCAGGTGGAAAGCATGGCCAGCCGTAGAAAAATGCTTATTGAAATTCTCAATTATAGTGGATTTATCGGTGGTGGCAGTGTTTCCTAGCCTCAGTACAGTGGGCAGCTGGGAGGAGGTGCTTTTATTCTCCATGGACTTTACAGTGTCCCAGAACTTTTTTGAGTTTGTGCAACAGGATGAACATTTCTGCTTGAAAAAGCTAGCCTTAGTTTTCCTAACTGCCTGTGTATATTGGTTCCTAACTTCCCTGAAAAGATGCATATCACGGGGGCTATCCGATGCTAATGCAGAACGCCACAGGATGTTTTTGTGCTGGTCAAGGGCAGTCAGGTCTGGAGAGAATCAAGGGTTATATCTGTTCCTGGTTCTACATTTTTTGAATGGGGCATGCTTATTTAAGATGGTGAGGAAATTACTTTTAAAGAATAACCAGGCATCCTCTACAGACGGGATGAGGTCAATATCCTTCCAGGATACCCAGGCCAGGTCGTTTCGAAAGACCTGCTCACTGAAGTGTTTTAGGGAGCGTTTGATAGTGATGAGGGGTGGTCGTTTGACCGCAGACCCATTACAGATGCAGGCAATGAGGCAGTGATCGCTGAGATCTTGGTTGAAAACAGCAGAGGTGTATTTGGAGGGCAAGTTGGTTAGGATGATATCTATGAGGGTGCCCGTGTTTACGGATTTGGGGTTGTATCTGGTTGGTTCATTGATAATTTGAGTGAGATTGAGGGCATCAAGCTTAGATTGTAGGATGGCCGGGGTGTTAAGCATGTCCCAGTTTAGGTCATCTACCAGCACGAGCTCTGAAGATAGATGGGGGGCAATCAATTCCCATATGGTGTCCAGGGCACAGCTGGGGGCAGAGGGTGGTCTATAGCAAGCATCAACGGTGAGAGACTTGTTTCTGGAAAGGTGGATTTTTAAAAGTAGAAGCTCAAATTGTTTGGGTACAGACCTGGATAGTAAGACAAAACATTGCAGGCTATCTCTGCAGTAGATTGCAACACTGCCCCCTTTGGCAGTTCTATCTTGTTGGAAAATGTTATAATTACAGATGGAAATTTCAGGGTTTTTGGTGGTCTTCCTAAGCCAGGATTCAGACACGGCTAGGACATCCGGGTTGGCAGAGTGTGCTAAAGCAGTGAATAAAACAAACTTAGGGAGGAGGCTTCAAATGTTAGCATGCATGAAACCAAGGCTTTTACGGTTACAGAAGTCAACAAATGAGAGCACCTGGGAGTGGGAGTGGAGCTAGGCACTGCAGGGCCTGGATTAACCTCTACATCACCAGAGGAACAGAGGAGGAGTAGGATAAGGGTATGGCTAAAGCCTATCAGAACTGGTTGTCTAGTATGTTCGGAACATAGAGTGAAAGGAGCAGGTTTCTGGGCGCGATAGGATAGATTCAAGGCATAATGTACAGACAAAGGTATGGTAGGATGTGAGTACATTGGAGGTAAACTTAGGCATTGAGTAATGATGAGAGAGATATTGTCTCTAGAGACGTTTAAACCAGGTGATGGCACCGCATATGTGGGAGGTGGAACTAAATGGTTGGTTAAGGCATATTGAGCAGGGCTAGAGGCTCTACAGTGAAATAAGACAATAATCACTAACCAGGACATTAATGGACAAGGCATATTGATATTAGGGAGAGGCATGCGTAGCCGGGTGATCATAGGGGTCCAGTGAGTGGTTGGACTGGCTGGAGACACGGCAATTCAGACAGCCAGCAGGCCGGAGCTAGCAAGCTAGCAGAAGGGCCTTAGAAGGACGTCTCAACGGAGAAAAGTCTGTTTTAGCCTCCGCGTGCGGTGACATTGACAGAACAGTTGTGATGGATTAGTAGGGTTCCGAGTAGCAGAGGGGTCCAAGTCCAATTGGCAAAATAGGTATTGTGGCCCAAGAAATTGGCCGATGGATCTATACAGCTAACAGTCCAATATGCTCTAGCCAGCTAGCAGCTAGCGGGCCGCGGCTAGCAGATGGGCATTCAGGGGACGTCGCTGTGTAGGGGCCAGTTGAGTACCCCCTCGAGCAGATTACGTCGTAGTCCAGTCGTGAAGGATCGGCTGGGTTACGTGCCCCTTACCGGCAGTAGAAGGGGTCCGGATATTGTAGCCCAGGAGTGCCTCTTCAGCTAGCCGGGAGAATGGGCCTAGCATGGGCTAGCTCCAGGCATATTGGTGCTTGCTTCGGGACAGACGTTAGCCAGGAGTAGTCACTCGGATAGCAGCTAGCTAGCTGCGATGATCCAGGTGAAAAGGTCCAGAGCTTGCGGTAGGAATCCGGGGATATGTAGAGAAAATAGGTCCGGTATGCTCTGGTTTGAGTCACGTTGTACAAACTGGCGAGAGCTTTCCGAGCTAAAGGTTAGCTGATTACTAGCTAGTAGCTAGTGAGCTGACTAGCTTCTGTTGGGGGATTCCGGTTCCGAGGTAAATAAAAATACTTTAGAAAAAACAGATCCACACCACATTGGGTGAGGCGGGTTGCAGGAGAGTATTTTGAAGTTGAGGATAATAGAAAAATCCCAAAAAGATATGCGAAGAAAAATATATAAAAATATATATACATGGGACACGACAAGACGAAGGACAAAGATGTCTGACTGCTACGCCATCTTGTATACCAACCCTACCTTGTCACATCACAACTGATTGGCTCAAATGCATTATGAAGGAAAAAAAATCCTCAAATGTACTTTTAACAAGGCTAACCTGTTAAATGAAATGCATTCCAGGTGACTACCTCATGAAGCTGGTTGATAGAATGCCAAGAGTGTGCAAAGACGTCATTAAGGCAAATGGTGGCTACTTTATAGAATCTAAAAAATTTCAATATGTTTTGATTTGTTTAACATTTTTAGTAACTACATGATTCCATATGTGTTATTTCATAGTTTTGATGTCTTCACTATTATTCTACAATGTAAAAAATAGTACCTGTCAAAGGTTTGGTGTGTGTGTGTGTGTGTGTGTGTGTGTGTGTGTGTGTGTGTATTACCACACCTTGACTAATAATACGCAGAATTATACAAAAACTTCTACGAAGGATTGTGACCCACAACAACGGGCGGTAGTAGGAATTCTACATTTTTGTCAACAGATGCGTACACTCACTCACCCTACCCCTCCCAAACAAACACCTCTGCCCCTCTCTACCCTTCCACACATAGATCAATCTCAGATCGTTGTCTTGGATATAGGGTTAGCAACGTTCCATCATGATAGGACAAAAAAATACCTAGATATTTTAATTTTAAATGTATATCCCACATCTGCGCAAAATTAAAGATTCTCGCTATGTCACTCCTGCTCGCAGACACACATGGGCTCTGGCATTTGCAACCATTTTTCTTACTCACTCACTTTATGGACGCTATAGTCTTGTTTTAATGTGACGTCTAGAATTTGAGCTAGGTAGACTCAATTGCCAAAGACCTTGTTGAAAAATCCAGTATGTGGTTCTTGGTAATGGTCGGACGGCTCATGACAAGAGGCGGGGAGTGTGTTGTGTACCTCCAGTCAAGTTGATTTATGAATTTTCATCGATATTTGATTTAACATTGAGCTTCAACCAATGCATTCTATAAATACACTGTTTGTTACACATACCTGTAGACATGGCATTTTATGAGATGCCCGGTACACCAATAGGCATGTACATACATACTCTACAGAGACATGCAGTATGCAGAGCAGTACACAGACAGCCTGGTAGGTTTAGTACACAGCCAGCCCTGAACCTCATCAGCAGGGTGGTGAACTATGGGAATAATATTTACAGCTACGCTCATTAGTCTCTCACTCAGACTCTGCCAGCTATACCCCCTAATCTCAACAACCCCAAACCAGCCTAAAACTCCAGCACTGATGTCTAATTCATTTACATTTTACATTTAAGTCATTTAGCAGACGCTCTTATCCAGAGCGACTTACAAATTGGTGCATTCACCTTATGATATCCAGTGGAACAACCACTTTACAATAGTGCATCTAAATCTTTTAGGGGGGGGGGGGGGGGGGGGGGTAGAAGGATTACTTTATCCTATCCTAGGTATTCCTTAAAGAAGTGGGGTTTCAGGTGTCTCCGGAAGGTGGTGACTGACTCCGCTGTCCTGGCGTCGTGAGGGAGCTTGTTCCACCATAGGGGTGCCAGAGCAGCGAACAGTTTTGACTGGGCTGAGCGGGAACTGTGCTTCCTCAGAGGTAGGGGGGCCAGCAGGCCAGCGGTGGATGAGCGCAGTGCCCTCGTTTGGGTGAAGGGACTGATCAGAGCCTGAAGGTATGGAAGTGCCGTTCCCCTCACGGTTCTGTAGGCAAGCACCATGGTCTTGTAGCGGATGCGAGCTTCAACTGGAAGCCAGTGGAGAGAGCGGAGGAGCGGGGTGACGTGAGAGAACTTGGGAAGGTTGAACACCAGACGGGCTGCGGCGTTCTGGATGAGTTGTAGGGGTTTAATGGCACAGGCAGGGAGCCCAGCCAACAGCGAGTTGCAGTAGTCCAGACGGGAGATGACAAGTGCCTGGATTAGGACCTGCGCCGCTTCCTGTGTGAGGCAGGGTCGTACTCTGCGAATGTTGTAGAGCATGAACCTACAGGATCGGGTCACCGCCTTGATGTTAGTGGAGAACGACAGGGTGTTGTCCAGGGTCACGCCAAGGTTCTTAGCACTCTGGGAGTAGGACACAATGGAGTTGTCAACCGTGATGGCGAGATCATGGAACGGGCAGTCCTTCCCTGGGAGGAAAAGCAGCTCCGTCTTGCCGAGGTTCAGCTTGAGGTGGTGATCCGTCATCCACACTGATATGTCTGCCAGACATGCAGAGATGCGATTTGCCACCTGGTTATCAGAAGGGGGAAAGGAGAAGATTAATTGTGTGTCGTCTGCATAGCAATGATAGGAGAGACCATGTGAGGATATGACAGAGCCAAGTGACTTGGTGTATAGCGAGAATAGGAGAGGGCCTAGAACAGAGCCCTGGGGGACACCAGTGGTGAGAGCACGTGGTGCGGAGACAGATTCTCGCCACGCCACCTGGTAGGAGCGACCTGTCAGGTAGGACGCAATCCAAGTATGGGCTGCGCCGGAGATGCCCAACTCGGAGAGGGTGGAGAGGAGGATCTGGTGGTTCACAGTATCAAAGGCAGCAGATAGGTCTAGAAGGATGAGAGCAGAGGAGAGAGAGTTAGCTTTAGCAGTGCGGAGAGCCTCCGTGACACAGAGAAGAGCAGTCTCAGTTGAGTGACCAGTCTTGAAACCTGACTGATTTGGATCAAGAAGGTCATTCTGAGAGAGATAGCAAGAGCTGGCCAAGGACAGCACGTTCAAGAGTTTTGGAGAGAAAAGAAAGAAGGGATACTGGTCTGTAGTTGTTGACATCGGAGGGATCGAGTGTAGGTTTTTTCAGAAGGGGTGCAACTCTCGCTCTCTTGAAGACGGAAGGGACGTAGCCAGCGGTCAAGGATGAGTTGATGAGCGAGGTGAGGTAAGGGAGAAGGTGTCCGGAAATGGTCTGGAGAAGAGAGGAGGGGATAGGGTCAAGCGGGCAGGTTGTTGGGCGGCCGGCCGTCCCAAGACGCAAGATTTCATCTGGAGAGAGGGGGGAGAAAGAGGTCAAAGCACAGGGTAGGGCAGTGTGAGCAGGACCAGCGGTGTCGTTTGACTTAACAAACGAGGATCGGATGTCGTCGACCTTCTTTTCAAAATGGTTGACGAAGTCATCCGCAGAGAGGGAGGGGGGGAGGGGTGGGAGGATTCAGGAGGGAGGAGAAGGTGGCAAAGAGCTTCCTAGGGTTAGAGGCAGATGCTTGGAATTTAGAGTGGTAGAAAGTGGCTTTAGCAGCAGAAACAGAAGAGGAAAATGTAGAGAGGAGGGAGTGAAAGGATGCCAGGTCCACAGGGAGGCGAGTTTTCCTCCATTTCCGCTCGGCTGCCCGGAGCCCTGTTCTGTGAGCTCGCAATGAGTCGTCGAGCCACGGAGCAGGAGGGGAGGACCGAGCCGGCCTGGAGGATAGGGGACATAGAGAGGCAAAGGATGCAGAAAGGGAGAAGAGGAGGGTTGAGGAGGCAGAATCAGGAGATAGGTTGGAGAAGGTTTGAGCAGAGGGAAGAGATGATAGGATGGAAGAGGAGAGAGTAGCGGGAGAGAGAGAGCGAAGGTTGCGACGGCGCAATACCATCCGAGTAGGGGCAGAGTGAGAAGTGTTGGAGGAGAGCGAGAGGGAAAAGAATACAAGGTAGTGGTCGGAGACTTGGAGGGGAGTTGCAATGAGATTAGTGGAAGAACAGCATCTAGTAAAGATGAGGTCAAGCGTATTGCCTGCCTTGTGAGTAGGGGGGGAAGGTGAGAGGGTGAGGTCAAAAGAGGAAAGGAGTGGAAAGAAGGAGGCAGAGAGGAATGAGTCAAAGGTAGACGTGGGGAGGTTAAAGTCACCCAGAACTGTGAGAGGTGAGCCATCCTCAGGAAAGGAACTTATCAAGGCGTCAAGCTCATTGATGAACTCTCCAAGGGAATCCTTATCATTTATCGCCCTGATAAATGATAAGGATGTTAAGCTTGAAAGGGCTGGTAACTGTGACAGCTTGGAATTCAAAGGAGGCGATAGACAGATGGGTCAGGGGAGAAAGAGAGAAAGTCCACTTGGGAGAGATGAGGATTCCAGTGCCACCACCCCGCTGGCCAGATGCTCTCGGGGTATGCTAGAACACGTGGGCAGACGAGGAGATAGCAGTCGGAGTAGCAGTGTTATCTGTGGTAATCCATGTTTCCGTCAGCGCCAAGAAGTCGAGGGACTGGAGGGTAGCATAGGCTGAGATGAACTCTGCCTTGTTGGCCGCAGACCGGCAGTTCCAGAGGCTGCCGGAGACCTGGAACTCCACGTGGGTCGTGCGCGCTGGGACCACCAGGTTAGAGTGGCAGCGGCCACGCGGTGTGAAGCGCTTGTATGGCCTGTGCAGAGGGGAGAGAACAGGGATTGACAGACACATAGTTGACAGGCTACAGAAGAGGCTACCCTAATGCAAAGGAGATTGGAATGACAAGTGGACTACACGTCTCGAATGTTCAGAAAGTTAAGCTTACGTTGCAAAAACCTTAGACTAAAATGACTAAAATGATACAGTACTGCTGGCTGGTGAAGTAGGCTAGCTAGCAGTGGCTGCGTTGTTGACTTTGTTTGAAAGTGTAGCTGGCTAGGTAACCTCGATAATTACTCTAAACTACACAATTATCAAACTATGACAAAGACAACTATGTAGGTAGCTAACACTACACTAATCAAATCGTTCCGTTGTAATGTATTAGTTTCTACAGTGCTGCTAGTCGGTAGAAGTTGGCTAGCTAGCAGTGTTGACTAAGTTTTGGAGAACGGCGTCACGGAGGACGAAAATAGCTGGCTAGCTAACCTCGATAATTACTCTAAACTACACAATTATCTTAGATACAAAGACAGCAAAGACAACTATGTAGCTAGCTAACACTACACTAATCAAATCGTTCCGTTGTAATGTATTAGTTTCTACAGTGCTGCTAGTCAGTAGAAGTTGGCTAGCTAGCTGGTGAAGTAGGCTAGCTAGCAGTGGCTGCATTGTTGACTTTGTTTGAAAGTGTAGCTGGCTAGGTAACCTCGATAATTACTCTAAACTACACAATTATCAAACTATGACAAAGACAACTATGTAGCTAGCTAACACTACACTAATCAAATTGTTCCGTTGTAATGTATTATTTTCTACAGTGCTGCTAGTCGGTAGAAGTTGGCTAGCTAGCAGTGTTGACTAAGTTTTGGTGAACGGCGTCACGGGGGACGAAAATAGCTGGCTAGCTAACCTCGATAATTACTCTAAATTACACAATTATCTTAGATATAAAGACAGCTATTTAGCTAGCTAAAGAATTGCTCAGATCAAACAAATCAAACCGTTGTAATGTAATGAAATGTAATATTACCTGCGGAGCGAAGTGCAGCACGCCTACTCGCTCCAAACCCGGAAGTCTTTTATAAAACAGGCTCAGACTGTTTCCACCTCCAAGGACCAGCTCATGGTCATGGCCTCAGTGGACCAGCTCTCATTGGGTCCACTGGATGCTAGACATTTACTTTAGCATAGCATTATACACACAAACAGTGGTTATATTGTAGATCTTTCTCATAGATTTTTCTGCCTCTTCCCAATCTCTGTTGCTGTCTATCCCTCTCCCCTTTGTTATTTTGGTGTGTGCAATATTTGCAATATAATTAATCTTAAACATTCATAGATGCAGATCTTAAAAGAGAGAGAGGCATGTAGTATACCGTGAGGGAAAAAAGTATTTGATCCCCTGCTGATTTTGTACGTTTGCCCACTGACAAAGAAATGATCAGTCTATAATTTTAATGGTAGGTTTATTTGAACAGTGAGAGACAGAATAACAACAAAAAAAATCCAGAAAAACGCATGTCAAAAATGTTATAAAATGATTTGCATTTTAATGAGGGAAATAAGTATTTGACCCCTCTGCAAAACATGACTTAGTACTTGGTGGCATAACCCTTGTTGGCAATCACAGAGGTCAGACGTTTCTTGTAGTTGGCCACCAGGTTTGCACACATCTCAGGAGGGATTTTGTCCCACTCCTCTTTGCAGATCTTCTCCAAGTCATTAAGGTTTCGAGGCTGACATTTGGCAACTCGAACCTTCAGCTCCCTCCACAGATTTTCTATGGGATTAAGGTCTGGAGACTGGCTAGGCCACTCCAGGACCTTAATGTGCTTCTTCTTGAGCCACTCCTTTGTTGCATTGGCCGTGTGTTTTGGGTCGTCGTCATGCTGGAATACCCATCCACGACCCATTTTCAATGCCCTGGCTGAGGGAAGGAGGTTCTCACCCAAGATTTGACGGTACATGGCCCAGTCCATCGTCCCTTTGATGCGGTGAAGTTGTCCTGTCCCCTTAGCAGAAAAACACCCCCAAAGCATAATGTTTCCACCATGTTTGACGGTGGGGATGTTGTTCTTGGGGTCATAGGCAGCATTCCTCCTCCTCTAAACACGGCGAGTTGAGTTGATGCCAAAGAGCTCCATTTTGGTCTCATCTGACCACAACACTTTCACCCAGTTTGCTAATGAACATCTGAATGATTCAGAGGACAACTTCAGACGGGCATGTATATGTGCTTTCTTGAGCAGGGCAACCTTGCGGGCACTGCAGGATTTAAGTCCTTCACGGCGTAGTGTGTTACCAATTGTTTTCTTGGTGACTATGGTCCCAGCTACCTTGAGATCATTGACAAGATCCTCCCGTGTAGTTCTGGGCTGATTCTTCACCGTTCTCATGATCATTGCAACTCCACGAGGTGAGATCTTGCATGGAGCCCCAGGCCGAGGGAGATTGACAGTTCTTTTGTGTTTCTTCCATTTGAGAATAATCGCACCAACTGTTGTCACCTTCTCACCAAGCTGCTTGGCAATGGTCTTGTAGCCCATTCCAGCCTTGTGTAGGTCTACAATCTTGTCCCTGACATCCTTGGAGAGCTCTTTGGTCTTGGCCATGGTGGAGAGTTTGGAATGTGATTGATTGATTGCTTCTGTGGACAGGTGTCTTTTATACAGGTAACAAGCTGAGATTAGGAGCACTCCCTTTAAGAGTGTGCTCCTAATCTCAGCTCGTTACCTGTATAAAAGACACCTGGGAGCCAGAAATCTTTCTGATTGAGAGGGGGTCAAATACTTATTTCCCTCATTAAAATGCAAATCAATTTATAACATTTTTGACATGCGTTTTTCTGGATTTTTTTGTTGTTATTCTGTCTCTCACTGTTCAAATAAACCTACCATTAAAATTATAGACTGATCATTTCTTTGTCAGTGGGCAAACATACAAAATCAGCAGGGGATCAAATACTTTTTTCCCCTCACTGTATAGGCCTTTGTAGCCTACAATATTTATATTTTAATGCTGCCATCTCGGTTTTCATTTGAAGCATCTTTTTACATTTTGATTGTTTATAACAATTGCAAAGACATTGGCAACTTTGTATTAGAGTAAACCTTGTTCTGAAGTTATCGGTGGTCACAGAGAGACCGATAAATATCTTGATTCTATGTTTAGCGGAGATCTTTTGTTTATAAAGTGGAACGGCAAAAAAGCATCTAAAGACCCAGTTAGCGGGTCTATGAAGCAGTCGGTAAATAACAAGTGTTTTCTAGTGCAACTTTAGTAATATTGGTTTTGGGAAACAGCTCTGAGATTTAATGATGCACCTGCAAAGTTTCTATCGATGAACTTAGCCTTTGGGAAACCGGGCCCTGGACAATAAATTATGTGAGACAAAACACTTCTCTATTTTTTTTTAACATAATTTGAAGTGCAAATTACACTTTCACCTTTTGCATGTGGAAATGTTGTATAATTTAGTAAAATCACATTCTGGTGTAAAAACCATGGAAATTAAAAACAAAACAAACCATGTTTTAAGTGAAAAGAAGGCATTGGTCTGAACCAAAAAAGAAAGAAAATTCACGAGAACCACATTGCCTACTCCACCCATGCTGTACCAAGATTTTACGGCACACAGCTTTGACATACTACAGTAGCTAGAGTATGTTGGTCTATTGTACTTCAAACAATGTGTTTGCAGGTTGCGAAGGATTCAAACAACCTAATTTATACTTTTGAGGAATAATGGACTGTACAGTGTCCTGCTATTCAAATGATGTATACTGAACAAAAATATAAACGCAACATATGCAGTTTTGTCACACAACACAATACCACAGATATCTCAAGTTGAGAGAGCGTGCAATTGGCATGCTGACTGCAGGAATGTTGCCATTTTAGAAAATTTGGCAGTACATCCAACCGGCCTTACAACCACAGACCACGTGTAACCATGCCAGCCCAGGACCTCCACATCCGGCTTCTTCACATGAGGAATCATTTGAGACCAGCCACCCGGACAGCTGAAACATCTTTGCACAACCAAAGAATTTCTGCACAACTGTCAAAAATTGTCTCAGGGAAGCTCATCTGCGTGATCGTCGCCCTCACCAGGGTCTTGACCTGACTGCTATTCAGCGTTGTAACCGACTTCAGTTGGCAAATGCTCACCTTCGATGGCCACTGGCATGCTGGAGATGTGGGCTCTTCACAAATGAATCCCGGTTTCAAAAGTACCGGGTAGATGGCAGACAGCATGTATGGCATTGTGTGGGCGAGCAATTTGCTGATGTCAACATTGATTGCCCCATGGTGAAGCCCATTGTCGTGCCATTCACCCACCACCATCATCTCATGTTTCAGCATAATAATGCATGGCCCCATGTCGCAAGGATTTGTACACAACTCCTGGAAGCTGAAAATGTCCCAGTTCTTCCATAGCCTGCATACTCACCAGACATGTCAGCCATTGAGCATGTTTGGGATGCTCTGGATCGACAGCGTGTTCCAGTTCCCGCCAACACCCAGCAACTTTGCACAGCCATTGAAGAGGTGTGGGACAACATTACACAGGCCACAATCAACAGCCTAATCAACTCTATGTGAAGGAGATATGTCACGCTGCATGAGGTAAATGTTGGTCACAACAGATACTGACAAATTTTCTGATTCACACCCCTACTTTTTTAAAGGTATCTGTGACCAACAGATGCATGTCTGTATTCCCAGTCATGTGAAATCCATAGATTAGGTCCTAATTTATTTCAATTGACTGATTTCGTTATATGAGATGTAACTCAGAAAAATCTTTGAAATTGTTGCATGTTATATTTTTGTTCAGTATAGAGAGAGAGAAAACATTTTTTTAGGCTGTATGTATTTTTAGATATAGGCCTATCGTACATTTGTATTATTGTAGCATCACAATCTTTATTGCAAAAAGAAATACACACAACTTCAAGCTACATATTCATTTGACAGAGGTAATGAACTGCCCATTGATCAGTAGAACAATTGATAAAACAGGACCATGTTTGCAAAACAAGTGTTTCTGAGCTTATGTCAATATTACAGAGGTAAGCTAAGGGTTACAGAAATCAGGAATTGAGACAGGATTTATAGACTTCTACAGTTGAAGTCGGAAGTTTACATACACCTTAGCCAAATACATTTAAAATCAGTTTTTCACAATTCACTTTTTTTATTTCACCTTTATTTAACCAGGTAGGCTAGTTGAGAACAAGTTCTCATTTGCAACTGCGACCTGGCCAAGATAAAGCATAGCAATTCGACACATACAACAACACAGAGTTACACATGAAATAAACAAAACATACAGTCAATAATACAGTAGAACAAAAGAAACCAAAAAGTCTACAAACAGTGAGTGCAAATGAGGTGAGTTAAGGCAATAAATAGGCCATGGTGACATTTAAGCCTAGTAAAAAATTCCTGTCTTGGGTCAGTTAGCAACACCACTTTATTTTAAGAATGTGAAATGTCAGAATAATAGTAGAGAGCATGATTTATTTCAGCTTTTTTTTCTTTCATCACATTCCCAGTGGGTCAGAAGTTTACATACTAATTGAGTGTATTTGGTAGCATTGCCTTTCAATTGCTTAACGTGGGTCAAGCGTTTCGGGGAGCCTTCCATAAGCTTCCCACAATAAGTTGGGTGAATTTTGGCCCATTCCTCCTGACAGAGCTGGTGTAACTGAGTCAGATTTGGTTTGTAGGATCCTTGCTTGCAAACGGTTTTTCAGTTCTGCCCAGAAATGTTCTATAGGATTGAGGTCAGAGCTTTGTGATGGCCACTCCAATACCTTGACTTTGTTGTCCTTAACCCATCCATTTGGAAGACGCATTTGCAACCAAGCTTTAACTTCCTGACTGATGTTTTGAGATGTTGCTTCAATATATCCACATAATTTTCCCTCCTCGTGATGCCATCAATTTTGTGAAGTGCACCAGTCTCTCCTGCAGCAAAGCACCCCCACAACATGATGCTGCCACCCCCGTGCTTCACGGTTGGGATGCTGTTCTTCGGCCTGCAACGCTCCCCCTTTTCCTCCAAACATAATGATGGTTATTATGGCCAAACAGTTCTATTTCTGTTTTATCAGACCAGAGGACATTTCTCCAAAAAGTACAATCTTTGTCCCCATGTGCAGTTGCAAACCGTAGTCTGGCTTTTTTATGGCGGTTTTGGAGCAGTGGCTTCTTCCTTGCTGAGCGGCCTTTCAGGATATGTCGATATAGGACTCGTTTTACTGTGGATATAGAAACTTTTATACCTGTTTCCTCCAGCATCTTCACAAGGTCCTTTGCTGTTGTTCTGGGATTGATTTGCACTTTTCGCACCAAATTACGTTCATCTCTAGGAGACAGAACGCGTCTCCTTCCTGAGCGGTATGACGGCTGCGTGGACCTATGGTGTTTATACTTGCATACTTTTTTTGAGGTCTTGGCTGATTTCTTTTGATTTTCCCATGATGTCAAGCAAAGAGGCACTGAGTTTTAAGGTCGGCCTTGAAATACATCCACAGGTACACCTCCAACTGACTCAAATTATGTCAATTAGCCTATCAGAAGCTTCTAAAGCATTGACATAATTTTCTGGAATTTTCCAAGCTGTTTGAAGGCACAGTCAACTTAGTGTATGTAAACTCCTGACCCACTGGAATTGTGATACAGTGAATGATAGATTATTTCACTTGTCTGTAAACAGTTGTTGGAAAAATGACTTGTGTCATGCACAAAGTAGATGTCCTAACCGACATGCCAAAACTATAGTTTGTTAACAAGAAATTTGTGTAGTGGTTGAAAAACGAGTTTTAATGACACCAACCTAAGTGTATGTAAACTTCCGACTTCAACTGTATATATGAGTGACTGTGTCCAACACACCACCACCTGTTGTTATGTTGGGCACTTACTGACCAAAAAGATATTCTGAAATATATGTTCTTCTCAATGACATGTATTGCTAAAATAAAGGTTTAAGGAAATACAGGCAGCACCATATTACTACAAGAAAAAAACAGCTCACTCAATCAAGCATTATGGTCTTGTAAGTATAAAAGCAAAGCATGCTTTCCTACAATTAAAAAAAAAGCTTGAAAAGGTAACGGAATGGGATTAGTGTGTGAAGAATACAATACTTTAACGTGGTACCAAATGCGGTACAAATCACAATATTGTGGGAGCACCTGCTCTAAGAGTATGAATTAGGCTGTTTGAGAAAGCTTGAATCCTAAGCAACCTGCATACACATTGTTGAAGTACAACAGACCAATGTAGCTACATACACTACATTTAAGTCATTTTAGCAAATGCTCTTATCCAGAGCAACTTACAATAGCGAATGCATACATTTCATACATTTTTTTCTCCGTACTGGTCCCTCGTGGGAATTGAACCCACAACCCTGGCGTTGCAAACACCATGCAAACACCATGCTCTACCAACTGAGCCACACGGGACCGTAGTAGGTCAAAGCTGTGTGCTGGAAAATCTTGGTAGAGCATAGGCTTTGTGGTGCCCATTTGAATTTCCTTTCTTTTTTGGCTTCAGACCAATGCCTACTTCTCACTTAAAATAGTTATTTTTTTGTTTTTAATTACATATTGGTACAGACGACAGAAAAGAAGATACACACCCATCTTTCTGCAAATCTCTGGCTAGGCTACATTTTTGCTTGTGTGCCTATCTACATGTTGTCTGCATGCCATTTGTTTTATGTGCCAGTCCCAATGCCAGTCTGCATGTCCTAAAGTGTGTGTGTGTGGTGGGGGGGGGGGGGGGGCCTTGAAGGTGGTAGAGCCATTTTCACAGTCAAAAGGATTCCGGTTTCCCGGTGGAGGCGCCAGGCCAGACAGCTCCCGGCTAATCCACAGGATTCTGGAGAGCTAATTTTCCTTTCTCCGGCTTGCATCGCATACACCATGCCACGCTCAGTTGAGCTCACACAGTATATACAGCACTCTCTCTGTGTGTGTGTGTGTGTGTGTGTGTGTGTGTGTGTGTGTGTGTGTGTGTGTGTGTGTGTAGCATCTTAAGCACTAGTCTCCTCAGCCTTCATCACAAAATGAACAGGCTAGCACTTGATACTACTCAAGGGGAAAATATGATTTTCAGGCTTGATGTGCCATTTCACCATGCAGAAACCTATACGCATGCACAGATCCACGCATACATGTGCACGCATACACGTGCACAGTGTTATGATTAGTGTGAATGTACACATAGCTGTCCTACACACCAGTGAACAAAAGACAGATTCCCACGCTGACAGCAGTCTGACAATATCACACTGGAAACAGGGACGAAACAGACCCCCCCCCCCCCCACACACACACACACACACACGGTTGTCTCTCTTGTCTGTTATCTTTCACCTTCCCCATCTATTGTCTGCCTTCTGCAAACAGAGTTAAGTGAACACATCCCTGAGCATCCTCCATCTCCCCATCTCTCCCTCCTCTCTCTCCCCCTCTCTTTCTCCCCATCTAGTAAGATCCCTTTCAGAGACAGCAGAAGGGTGACCTCTCTCCACAGCCCTCCCACTGTTCCATCTGTTTGCATACTCCCTTCCACTCTTTCTGTCACTTTCTCTCCCTCTCTCTTTGTCCCAAAGATTCATGGAAAAGTACTAGTCAGTCTCCACAGACTTGCACCCACTCAATATACAGTATACTGACTCTCTTACATCTAAACACTCCATACTCTGGCTTCTTCTGTTTGTCTGTCTTCCCGCCATCTCTCTATCTCATTCTTTTCTTTTACACAACCCTCCTGTCCTGTTCTATCTGCCTGCACATGTCTCTCCCCTGTGACTTCCATCTGTGCAGCACAGCAGCAGTCAGGGAGAGGTAGGGGGTGAGTCATGCACTGGGCTCCAACAACACTGTGCGGCATTCACATTCTTAGGACTTTTCCTTTTTATAGGACACACACATAGATACAGGTGGCAGACTGTAGCCTATATGTGGACATAAGAGTCTAAAAAAGTGTTTTTATTTTATTACAGTTGAGCTCCAGACTGATAATAGAAGCCAAACAGGCAGCTATGTAGATGTCTGATAAAACGAGGCTCGTCTGTGTGTCTTAGTCCATGACAGGAAGGTGGCAGCATGTCTTTGAGGACAGAGCATCCTTTTTCTTTCTACCTTTATTTAACTAGGCAAGTCAGTTAAGAACAAATTCTTATTTTCAATGACGGCCTATGAACAGTGGATTAACTGCCTTGCTCAGAACGACAGATTTTTACGTTGGGGATTCGATCTTGCAACCTTTACGTTACTAGTCCATCACTCTAACCACTAGGCTACCTGCCGCCCCACTAATTCAGTAAAGCTGTTGAGACCCGTGAAGAAATGTCTGAGATTTGACAGCAGCTAGGGACTTCTGGAGGGAAAGTAGTCAGACAGTATTCAGCCAGCATGACACTGAGCCGACTAAGACCAGACTGAGTATGATCTGTGTCTCTGCCTGTCTACACCTTGCAGTGTGTCAAAGTCTGTCCCAACAAAACCATTTGTGTCTGGATCAATGATACACAGGCCAGATACATGAAATTTGAAACAGGCCAGATGCATGAAGCTTGAAACAGGCCAGATGCATGAAGCTTGAAACAGGCCAGATGCATGAAGCTTGAAACAGGCCAGATGCATGAAGCTTGAAACAGGCCAGATGCATTAAGCTTGAAACAGGCCAGATGCATGAAGCTTGAAACAGGCCAGATGCATTAAGCTTGAAACAGGCCAGATGCATTAAGCTTGAAACAGGCCAGATGCATGAAGCTTGAAACAGGCCAGATGCATGAAGCTTGAAACAGGCCAGATGCATGAAGCTTGAAACAGGCCAGATGCATGAAGCTTGAAACAGGCCAGATGCATTAAGCTTGAAACAGGCCAGATGCATGAAGCTTGAAACAGGCCAGATGCATTAAGCTTGAAACAGGCCAGATGCATTAAGCTTGAAACAGGCCAGATGCATGAAGCTTGAAACAGGCCAGATGCATGAAGCTTGAAACAGGCCAGATGCATTAAGCTTGAAACAGGCCAGATGCATGAAGCTTGAAACAGGCCAGATGCATGAAGCTTGAAACAGGCCAGATGCATTAAGCTTGAAACAGGCCAGATGCATGAAACTTTAAATAGGCCAGATGGGGAAAAAGCAACAAAGAAGCCCTATGAGTGAGTGAGTGAGTGAGTGAGTGAGTGAGTGAGTGAGTGAGTGAGTGAGTGAGTGAGTGAGTGAGTGAGTGAGTGAGTGAGTGAGTGAGTGAGTAGCGGGCAGGAGCAAAGGTGAGAAGTGGCGACAAAGGACACCTCTGCTAGTTAGAAGGTGCCTCAATGCGGGGGGCCCTAGAGCTCTGGGGGCCATGCGCCTGTCATTGATTTTTACATTGACACCCCCCCTTTGTTTTTACACAGCTGCTACTTGCTGTTTATTATCTATGCATAGTCACTTTACCCCTACCTACATGTACAAATTACCTCCACTAACCTGTACCCCCGCACATTGACACGGTACCGACACACAGAGACTCATACAAAGCTCTCGCTCGCCCTCCATTTGGCAAATCTGACCATAATTCTATCCTCCTAATTCCTGTTTACAAGCAAAAATTAAAGCTGGAAGCACCAGTGACTAGATCTATAAAATACGTGATCAGATGAAGCAGATGCTAAGCTACAGGACTGTTTTGCTAGCACAGACTGGAATATGTTCCGGGATTCCTCCCATGGCATTGAGGAGTACACCACAAATCAGTCATTGGCTTCATCAATGAGTGCATCGATGATGTCATCCCCACAGTAACCATATGTACATACCCCAACTAGAAGCCATGGATTACAGGCAACATCCGCAATTGAGCAAAAGGCTAGAGCTGCACCTTTCAAGGAGCGGGACTCTAACCCAGAAGCTTATAAGAAATCTCGCTATGCCCTCCGAACAATCAAACAGGCAGAGCATCAATACAGGACTAAGATCGAATCGTACTACACCGGCTCTGACGCTCGTCGGATGTGGCAGGGCTTGCAAACCATTACAGACTACAAAGGGAAGCACAGCCGAGAGCTGCCCAGTGATAGGAGCCTACCAGACGAGCTAAACTACTGCTATGCTCGCTTCGATACAAATAACACTGAAACATGCAAGAGAGCACCAGATGTTCTGGAAGACCATGTGATCACACTCTCCGCAGCCGATGTGAGTAAGACCTTCAAATAGGTTAACACTCACAAGGCCGCAGGGCGAGACGGATTACCAGGACGTGTACTGTGAGCATGCGCTGATCAACTGGCAAGTGTCTTCACTGACATTTTCAACCTCTCCCTGTCCGAGTCTGTAATACCAACATGTTTCAAGCAGATCACCATAGTGCCTGTGCCCAAGAACACTAAAGTAACCTGCCTAAACGACTACCGTCTGTAGCCATGAAGTGCTTCGAAAGGCTGGTCATGGCTCACATCAACACCATTATCACAGAAACCCTAGACCCACTCCAATTTGCATACCGCCCCAACAGATCCACAGATGATGCAATCTCTATTGCACTCCAAACTGCCCTTTCCCACCTGGACAAAAGGAACCCCTACGTGAGAATGCTATTAATTGACTACAGCTCAGTGTTCAACACCATAGTGTCCTCAAAGCTCATCGATAAGCTAAGGACCCTGGAACTAAACACCTCCCTCTGCAACTGGATCCTGGACTTCCTGACGGGCCGCCCCCAGGTGTTAATTGTAGGTAACAACACATCCGCCACTCTGATCCTCAACACAGGGGCCCCTCAGGGGTGTGTGCTCAGTCCCCTCCTGTACTCCCTGTTCACTCATGACTGCACGGCCAGGCACAACTCCAACATCATCATTAAGTTTGCAGACGACACAACGGTGGTAGGCCTGATCACCAACAACGACGAGACAGCCTATAGGGAGGAGGTCAGAAACCTGGCCATGTGGTGCCAGGACAAAAACCTCTCCCTCAACGTGATCAAGACAAAGGAGATGATTGTGGACTACAGGAAAAAGAGGACCGAGCACGCCCCCATTCTCATCGATGGGGCTGCAGTGGAGCAGGTTGAAAGCTTCAAGTTCCTTGGTGTCCACATCACCAACAAACTAACATGGTTCAAGCACACCAAGACAGTCGTGAATAGGGCACGACAAACCTATTCTCCGTCAGGAGACTGAAAAGATTTGGCATGTGTCCTCAGATCCTCAAAAAGGTTCTACAGCTGCAACATCGAGAGCATCCTGACTGGTTGCCTCACTGCCTGGTATGGCAACTGCTCGGCCTCCGACCGCAAGGCAATACAGAGGGTAGAGCGAACGGCCCAGTACATCACTGGGGCCAAGTTTCCTGCCATCCAAGATAGAGGTCGACCGATTAATCGGAATGGCCGATTAATTAGGGCCGATTTCAAGTTTTCATAACAATCGGTATTTTTGGCCACCGATTAGCCGATTTATTTATTTTTTATTATTATTATTATTATTTTTACACCTTTATTTAACTAGGCAAGTCAGATTAAGAACACATTCTTATTTACAATGACGGCCTAGAAACGGGGGTTAACTGCCTTGTTCAGGGGGGATTCGTGTTTGCAACCTTCGGTTACCAGTCCAACGCTCTAACCACCTGCCTTACATTGCACTCCACAAGGATTAACAGGCTGACTACCTGTTATGCGAGGGCAGTAAGAAGCAAAGGTAAGTTGCTAGCTAGCATTAGACTTATAAAAAACTATCAATCTTAACATAATCACTTGTTAACTACACATGGTTGATGATATTACTAGTTTATCTAACGTGTCCTGCGTTGCATATAATCGATGCTGTGCCTGTTAATTTTCATTGAATCACAGCCTACTTCGACAAACGGGTGTTGATTTAACAAGCGCATTTGCGAAAAAAGTACTGTCGTTGCACCAATGTACCTAACCATAAACATCAATGCCTAACAGGAATATTTAGACTTAGTCACCCGTTAGATAAAATACGGAACGGTTCCGTATGTCACTGAAAGAAAAAAACGTTTGTTTTCGAGATTATAGTTTCCGGATTCGACCATATTAATGACCTAAGGCTCGTATTTCTGTGTGTTTATTATATTATAAATAAGTCTATGATTTGATAGAGCAGTCTGACTGAGTGGTGGTAGGCAGCAGCAGGCTCATTCATTCAAACAGCCCTTCGCTGTGCTTCAAGCATTGCACTGTTTATGACTTCAACCTGGGTGGGTATAATTTGTGGAACGTTCCAACAGGAATCTATTCCAAAAACTTCGTAAATAACAAGGTTTCCAAAAAACAACGCATACAAAGTTGTATAGCGGCAGAATAAGATACCGGGTAGGGAGTGGTCTATTTCATTGCGTTTTTCACTCATCACGTTTATTCTGAAAAATGTCTGTCCTCACATGTCTGTTTGCCTATGGACAAACGTTAAAAATAAGCTACGTGGTGAGTTCATGCCTATTTGGCGGCTAGTTAGCTAGGTTTGTATGGGTTGCTACTTTGTATGCGTTGTTGGTTGGCAACCTTTTACTTTACGTTTTTTGGAACAGATTCCTGTTGGAACGTTCCACCCCTTCAAGCCTATCAACTCCCAAGATTAGGCTGGTGTAACCAATGTGAAATGGCTAGCTAGTTAGCCGGGTGCACGCTAATAGCGTTTCAAACGCCACTCGCTCTGAGACTTGGAGTAGTTGTTTCCCTTCCTCTGCATGGGTAACGCTGCTTCGAGGGTGGCTGTTGTCGATGTGTTCCTGGTTTGAGCCCAGGTAGGAGCGAGGAGAGGGACGGAAGTTGTACTGTTACACTGGCAATACTAAAGTGGGAGAGAGCTCTCTCTCTCCCGCTACTCTCTCCTCTTCCATCCTATCATCTCTTCCCTCTGCTCAAACCTTCTCCAACCTATCTCCTGATTCTGCCTCCTCAACCCTCCTCTCCTCCCTTTCTGCATCCTTTGACTCTCTATGTCCCCTATCCTCCAGGCCGGCTCGGTCCTCCCCTCCTGCTCCGTGGCTCGACGACTCATTGCGAGCTCACAGAACAGGGCTCCGGGCAGCCGAGCGGAAATGGAGGAAAACTCGCCTCCCTGCGGACCTGGCATCCTTTCACTCACTCCTCTCTACATTTTCCTCTTCTGTTTCTGCTGCTAAAGCCACTTTCTACCACTCTAAATTCCAAGCATCTGCCTCTAACCCTAGGAAGCTCTTTGCCACCTTCTCCTCCCTCATGAATCCTCCTCCCCCCCCCTCCTCCCTCTCTGCGGATGACTTCGTCAACCATTTTGAAAAGAAGGTTGACAACATCCGCTCCTCGTTTGTTAAGTCAAACGACACCGCTGGTCCACTTTCTACCACTGGTCCTGCTCACATTGCCCTGTCCTATGCTTTGACCTCTTTTTCCCCTCTCTCTCCAGATGAAATCTTGCAACTTGTGACGGCCGGCCGCCCAACAACCTGCCCGCTTGACCCTATCCCCTCCTCTCTCCTCCAGACCATTTCCGGAGACCTTCTCCCTTATCTCACCTCGTTCATCAACTCATCCTTGACCACTGGATACGTCCCTTCCGTCCTCAAGAGAGCGAGAGTTGCACCCCTTCTCAAAAAACCTACACTCGATCCCTCCGATGTCAACAACTACAGACCAGTATCCCTTCTTTCTTTTCTCTCCAAAACTCTTGAGAGTGCCGTCCTTGGCCAGCTCTCTTGCTATCTCTCTCAGAATGACCTTCTTGATCCAAATCAGTCAGGTTTCAAGACTGGTCATTCAACTGAGACTGCTCTTCTCTGTGTCACGGAGGCTCTCCGCACTGCTAAAGCTAACTCTCTCTCCTCTGCTCTCATCCTTTTAGACCTATCTGCTGCCTTTGATACTGTGAACCACCAGATCCTCCTCTCCACTCTCTCCGAGTTGGGCATATCCGGCGCGGCCCACACTTGGATTGCGTCCTACCTGACAGGTCGCTCCTACCAGGTGGCGTGGCGAGAATCTGTCTCCGCACCACGTGCTCTCACCACTGGTGTCCCCCAGGGCTCTGTTCTAGGCCCTCTCCTATTCTCGCTATACACCAAGTCACTTGGCTCTGTCATATCCTCACATGGTCTCTCCTATCATTGCTATGCAGACGACACACAATTAATCTTCTCCTTCCCCCCTTCTGATAACCAGGTGGCGAATCGCATCTCTGCATGTCTGGCAGACATATCAGTGTGGATGACGGATCACCACCTCAAGCTGAACCTCGGCAAGACGGAGCTGCTTTTCCTCCTGGGGAAGGACTGCCCGTTCCATGATCTCGCCATCACGGTTGACAACTCCATTGTGTCCTCCTCCCAGAGTGCTAAGAACCTTGGCGTGACCCTGGACAACACCCTGTCGTTCTCCACTAACATCAAGGCGGTGACCCGATCCTGTAGGTTCATGCTCTACAACATTCGCAGAGTACGACCCTGCCTCACACAGGAAGCGGCGCAGGTCCTAATCCAGGCACTTGTCATCTCCCGTCTGGATTACTGCAACTTGCTGTTGGCTGGGCTCCCTGCCTGTGCCATTAAACCCCTACAACTCATCCAGAATGCCGCAGCCCGTCTGGTGTTTAACCTTCCCAAGTTCTCTCACGTCACCCCGCTCCTCCGCTCTCTCCACTGGCTTCCAGTTGAAGCTCGCATCCGCTACAAGACCATGGTGCTTGCCTACGGAGCCGTGAGGGGAACGGCACCTCCGTACCTTCAGGCTCTGATCAGTCCCTACACCCAAACGAGGGCACTGCGCTCATCCACCTCTGGCCTGCTGGCCCCCCTACCTCTGAGGAAGCACAGTTCCCGCTCAGCCCAGTCAAAACTGTTCGCTGCTCTGGCACCCCTATGGTGGAACAAGCTCCCTCACGACACCAGGACAACGGAGTCAATCACCACCTTCTGGAGACACCTGAAACCCCACCTCTTTAAGGAATACCTAGGATAGGATAAAGCAATCCTTCTACCCCCCCCCCCCCCCCCCTAAAAGATTTAGATGCACTATTGTAAAGTGGTTGTTCCACTGGATATCATAAGGTGAATGCACCAATTTGTAAGTCGCTCTGGATAAGAGCGTCTGCTAAATGACTTAAATGTAAATGTAAATGTAAATGAAATACAAATCGTATAGAGAGAAATAGTCCTATAATTCCTATAATAACTACAACCTAAAACTTCTTACCTGGGAATATTGAAGACTCATGTTAAAAGGAACCACTAGCTTTCATATGTTCCCATGTTCTGAGCAAGGCACTTAAACATTAGCTTTCTTACATGGCACATATTGCACTTTTACTTTCTTCTCCAACACTTTGTTTTGCATTATTTAAACCAAATTGAACATGTTTCATTATTTATTTGAGGCTAAATTGATTTTATTGATGTATTATATTAACTTAAAATAAGTGTTAATTCAGTATTGTTGTAATTGTCATTATTACAAAAATAAAAATAATAATCGGCCGATTAATCGGTATCGGCTTTTTTTGGTCCTCCAATAATCGGCATCGGCGTTGAAAAATCATAATCGGTCGACCTCTAATCCAAGACCTCTATACGAGGCGGTGTCAGAGGAAGGCCCTAAAAATTGTCAAAGACTACAGCCACCCTAGTCATAGACTGTTCTCTCCCCTACCGCATGGCAAGCGGTACCGGAGCGCCAAGTCTAGGTCCAAGAGGCTTCTAAACAGCTTCTACCCCCAAGCCATAAGACTCCTGAACACCTAATCAAATGGGTACCCAGACTATTTGCATTGCCCCCCCCTTCTTTTACACAGCTGCTACTCTCTGTTGTTATCATCTATGCATAGTCACTTTAATAACTCTACCTACATGTACATATTACCTCAACTAACCGGTGCCCCCACACATTGACTCTGTACCAGTACCCCCATGTATATAGTCTCGCTATTGTTATTTTACTGCTGCTCTTTAATTACTTGTTACTTTTGTTTATTATTCTTATCTGTATTTTTTTAAACAAAATTGTTGGTGTGGGGCTCGTAAGTAAGCATTTCACTGTGAGATCTACACCTGTTGTATTCCGCGCATGTTACTAATACAATTTTATTTCATCTTTAGTGGACAACAGTTCTTGGAGGGTCTTTCCATGACATAGACTGACCAGTTGAATCCAAGTGAAAGGGATGATCCCTTATTGATGTCCACTCCAATCAGTGTAGATGAATGGGAGGAGACAGGTTAAAGAATGATTTTTAAGCCTTGGGACAATTGAGACATGAATTGTGTATGTGTGTGCCATTCAGAGGGTGAATGGGCAAGACAAACCATTTAAGTGCCTTTGAACGGGGTATAGTGCCAGGCGCATCGGTTTGTGTCAAGATGTACAATGCTGCTGAGTTCACGCTCAAGAATGAAGAATGGTCCATCACCCAAAGGAAACCCACAATTGAGACGCATTGGTCAACATGGGCCAGCATCCCTGTGGATAGCTTTCAACACCTTGTAAAGTCCATGGCCCGACGAATTTAGGCCGTTCTGATGGCAAAGGAGAGGGGGGATATACTCAGTGCAGATTGCGAGGATGGCTCATGTCATGCAGGTTCAGGTAGGCTATACAGGACAGTTGTATAGTCTAAAAACATCTATTGGTAGCTGATTAGTATGTGTTTGCATCTACATTTTTCTTTTACTATCTGCAATGTTTGAATATCCAACTTTAATTACTGAACAAGTAATTACATTATTGCCGCCAGCCAGGCAACACTGTGTATAGGTTAGTGAAATGTTAGGCTTAACATGAGAAATGGATACCCAAATAGGCCTACCAATAAAAATATATCCATTAGCTAAAGCAAAGCTATAGACTACATGCCCTGGCATCATTGATTTGATAGGCAGCAGCATAGACATGTTGCAATTTCAACAACATGGACTGCGACCGGTAGTCTATACTTTGTGAGTGGCTGTCTGGCTGACGCATTAGATGTTTGTTTTTGTTTTTTTAGGGGGGGGGGGGGGAGATTCGACCTTGCGGGGGCCCAGAGAAACTGTGTTACACCAGTGGTGTGTGTACGCGCATGTGTCCTTGTGAGGGTGTGCGTGCATGTGTGTAGCCTATTTTGTGAAAGCAGAATAGTGATGAGAGTGCAAAGTTCAGTATCCCTCTGTTCTCCTGCTACCCAGCACCACTCAGAGAGATGAGATATGGGCCCAACACATAGCAGCACTATGTATGCTGTCTGGCAGTGGGAAGATCACTCTGACTATGAGGTAGCTCTTAATCACTGGAGCCTCTGTATTCGTCCCAAATGGTACCCTACTCCCTACATAGTGCACTACTTTTGACCAGGGCTCTCTCTGCATCCTCTGGCTCAGCAGGGCTGATGAATGGGGATGGCTGCAAGCAAATCATGGGGTCGTTATGTGACACTGGCCGCACAAAGATTTATGACCCTCTTGATGTCCCCTAACCTTAAAACCTTTGCTGTTTAGTTTGTTCAAACCACTCACTAGTGGTACACAATGTCAGCACTGTAGAACATCATCACCCAAATGGCTGGTAGTGGTATTCCCTCTGGGTATAGGCTATCGACTAAATTCTACTGGCAAAGCAAGAAAGTTTGGATTAACATAATATATTGAGTTGTTATGGGCAACATGGACTACATACTGTATCCTACAACACCATATGTAATTTTATGCAGGTTTCTTTGCCAGAGTCTTTGGGGTAGTCTGTGGTTATTGTCTGGCAAGTCAGAGTACAGATGACAGAACGACACCGCAGGGAAGTGCAGCAGTGGTAGGCCTACAAACAAAACCTGTGGGTCGCTATTTTCAAACCAAACAAATGCGCCAAATGAGACTTGTTTCGGTTTCTAGAAGGACACGCACATCCACAATGTGCTGTTTGTGTACAATCATTCCAATACGACATACATTGCGCCGTCACCAACACAGCTGCCGCAAGCGCCTGTCTTTGCCATAGGAATGCAAGACATCTGTGCACAGGGGAAAAACAACACACACCCGGAGCTTCTCTGCTGAAGTCCTGTTTTTGCACCAAGGGGAGAAGTATGATGACGTCTGTTATGATAAGCTCGGAATGTCGCCTATCAATGAAAGATGGCTGGCCTGCAATAAACTTGGTTTAATAGGATAAATGAACAGTTAGATTGTAAATGAAATAGCCTACCAGTTCTTTCGCATTATATAAAACAATAGTAATCCATCCCTAGGCTAATTATTAGTCTCTGAAAACACCAATTATGACCTGTTGACAATAATGAATCTTTAGCAACCTCAGCCACCTGCCGCTGTTATCATGGTGAAGAGCAGCTGAATTATTGATTGGGTGGATGCCTTATATTCAGGAAGAGGATATAGGACTAGGATCAACATTAAATACATATCCTGTTCCCTGTAGGCTTACTGACCACCAACATCATTCTGAGTTATTAGGGAATCTTTATAACATTAAATGTCAAAAGCAGAGCAAATATTGTACGACTGCTCATAATCTTTCTAACAAAATAAAATACAATGTGAATAACTAATGGGAAGGCCAACAAAAGTCACTGCCCCAATTAAGACCTTACCATATCAACTTTTAATTTTCGAATCTTCTCATCCAGACTCTTCCTGCCCGTGATGTCTCGATCTTTGGTCTCCAGTGAATTCAACTTGACATCGCGGTGGGTGGACGCCTCTTCCCGCATGCACTTGAGCAAACCCTCAGGTGTCTTCCATCCGATTTTCACCTCCAAATCTTTTAAATCTGGAATAGACTCGTTGGCAGCTGTGCCCTCATCCATACTCTTCCGTTCTTTGTCAAGCCCAAAGCACACTACGTCCTCTGTGATTCTTGGATATCCTTGTCTGTCAAACTGCAATAACAGCAACCTCTAATTGCAATGTCTGGCATCCTACGCAACTCCTCTCCAATCGGTGCGCCAGAGAGATAATAGGTTAAATAATGCACTAGGTCCTTTTAGTTTTATCAACAGGCAGAACATTGAGAAACACTATTATACTATGGTCCTGTTGAGGTCATGGATGTAGAAAATAGCTAATACCATTGCAAACACCGTCGATGCTGTGAAGTTAATGCACTGTTACAGTCTATTGAGATGATGCGCTCATCAGCTGAAATAAATACACAGTCACTGGTCTGTATTATGTTAAATTCGCACTGAAGGGTTATCGCGATGAAGTCCACTGGCTCTCCGTGGAGGTGCATTCATATAATGTGAATCTTCCTCAGAAAAAAAAAACTGTCGCAGAAGCCTATGAAAGAATAGTCTACATTTCCCTCGAGTCCAAACGAGTGGTTTTGCTTCTCAATACGGAATAGTCCTTTCTAGATTAGGCTAGTGTAGGCCTATGCATGAAATACACAACAGAGAGCTGGACCTAAACCCTACAAGCCACGCGTCGAAACGCAGATTCCACCTGCATGATGACAGCGACAGCTGTAGAGGGGAAACTGAACCGTAGCGCACAACTTGCCTTCCGTAGGTACTGTAATATCCCTATACCCCTACCGTAATAGTGCTGATGTGAAACGCACCACCCCTTTCCAACTGGACACGAATAATAGAACACTTGAACACCGATAGCCCATTTCGAAGCCTTCTGCTTACTTGGCTGATGTTGATTCATGCTTTCTCACAGAGGAGTCATGTTCCGTAACAGCACCATCAGTGAAAAGCTCTCTCCACATTCAGAGTA
Source organism: Salmo salar (assembly GCF_965601325.2). Lineage (NCBI taxonomy): Eukaryota > Metazoa > Chordata > Actinopteri > Salmoniformes > Salmonidae > Salmo > Salmo salar. The sequence goes on from NC_138300.1 coordinate 45,142,871, forward strand.
ATGCCAAGCCGGGGGTGGTAGAAAGGGCGATCAGGGGTCTAATCAGAGTAATCTAGTGGGACAGATGTCTATGTCATTTAATACTGGATGAGACAGTTATTCATTTGATTAATATTTTTCTGCACACCATCTGATATACTATACTGCTGTATCAGACCATCAAAGCACACCTACAACATAATAACAAGAATGTACACACACCTGCTGACCAGATTACTTCAAACCACTTGAGCTACATAGCAGCCTACATTACCCTCACCCAACATAGCTCGCCTCACTCTACACATTTTATGGGTGAGCAGTTTGGGCAGTTTAGCTTCCCTGTGGCTCAGTTGGTAGAGCATGGTGTTTGCAACAACCGCACGGTGTGTGCAACACCAGGGTTGTGGGTTCGATTCCCACGGGAGGCCAGTACAAAAAAAAATAAAAAATGCGTGAAATGAAATGTATTCACTACTGTAAGTCGCTCTGGATAAGAGCGTCTGCTAAATGACTAAAATGTCAAATGTAGTGCCTATTCCTCAACAGGGTCGTATGCTTTATGATCTGGACGGGTTCTGAAATTAAATAAAAATAATGTATTACTTACATTAACTCTAGAGTACAATCAATTTCCTTCACTATGTAAAATAACATTACATTTCTTAGATGTACTTGTTACAAAAAAGGGACAATCTCTAAGTACTACAGTTTACAGAAAACGTACAGATAAAAATATAATATTGACAGTTGATAGTTATCGCCCTCTTCCCCTAAAAAGAGGTTTACCAGTCAACTTCATAGACTGCGTCGCATCGGTGACACAGAGGAAGAATATGACAGACAATCAAATTCTCTCCGTGAGCGTTTTCGCTCGAGAGCATACCCCGATACCTGGCTTGATAAAGCTCAAAACCAAGTTAAAAGCTTGAACAGAAGCCAGTTACTTAATAAATCCCAACAAAAACAGAAGAAACCGTTTTCTGTAAACGATATACTTACTTTCAATGATAGCGGTAATGGCATCAAGTGTATTGTCATGAGACTCCTCTTTAAATTCTGATTTCCAGAATCCACCTTTATTCAACAATAAACGATAAAGAGTTCTATGAAAAATATTGGTCAAATCAGATGTGGTCAGAGAGAGAAAAGAGGCCTTCATAAAATGTTTCCCTGTAGATCTTGTACCACTTGTATGCCCTCCGACTTCTAGGACCTATGAGATAAAGCAATGTATAACTTGCACTACTAAATGTATATGTATGTATATGTAACAGTGTTCTTGTAATACTATTTTTATTGAAAGTACGTCTTGGAGAACATAAATCCACTATTAGACGTCAAGAAATCACCTCGCCAGTTGCGAGACACTTTATAGAACAACATTCTATTAATGAATTACGTTGCGTCGGGATCGAAACAGTTCATCCACCACGTAGAGGTGACGACTATGACACCAAATTACTCCAAAGAGAAGCCATGTGGATATATACATTTAATTCTGTATCTCCACACGGTTTAAACGAATAATTAGATTTCACCTCTTTCCTATAAGCCACATATAGACTGTTATACAAGAACACTGTCCATATCAGATTTGCATTTCGTTTATGAGTTGGACCCAGTGGCGACCCGTCATTCAGGGTAGGTGGAGCAAATGTAAAAGAAATTGGGGGCTTGCCTGTTTTGCATGTTATTTTGGCATTAATATGTGTCACGTATCAGTTTGCAAACAATATAAAAAAGACGTATATCATTGAGTTAATAAAGCTACATACAAACATGGTCTCTTTTTTGTTTTCTTGAGTAAAGCAGCTCCAAAATGCAGCTGTTTCAGCCTAGTTCAGTGCTTTCTGTGGTGGTGGGGCAAGCCAGCAGAAAATACAGAAGCGTTGCGCCATTATTGGCTGTGTTCTGTCACTCATGGGGACACTATGTCATCTCCAAGTCTAATAAGGGTAGAGCTAGAAAATTCTAGCCATTGGGTGCTGTCATAGAGTTACATTAGACGTGCCCATCAAAGAAGGCTCAAGGTCATTGGCCACAGATAAAATGAGTCAAATCACGTTATATGTACAGTAGCTTTGATTGGACTGATCAAGTCAACATCATACTTTCAAAATCTTACCTAGCAGTCATCGTCATGAATCAAGTCGACAATCTACTGGCAAATCCTTTTTAATCCTTGTCATATGAAGAGAAATAATGAAGAGAAATTATAGATAAAATGTATTGGTGCTCATCGACCATTGGATAAACATTACACAACAAGTTGGAAATTGCAAATTCAACAATGAGGGGTTTGGAAGTAATCAGTGACAGTGGCTAACTGCAAACATTGCAAAGCAATCACTAGCCTGTTATTCAGTGGAGTGGCTGTGTGGTCCCAAATCTGGGATTAAGGGGCTCTTTTCTAAGTTTAAAATGAAAAACATTCAACATTGGCTTTTCTGTCAATGAAGCATGATTTGTGCCGCGCCCAAAACAACTGTTAACTCGGAACTGTGAAAACTTGACTTCAGTGAGTTCAAGACAACTGGGAAGTTGGAAATAAACGAGCTTTGACTGGGAAAATATGTTTTGAACGGTCATCCAACTCAGAATTGTAAATCCTGCATCTTTCGAGAGCTACAACCTGAAGATCAATGACGTCATCATGATTCAACCTTGTTTTTTTCTGAGTTCCCAGTCGTTTTGAAAGCACCATAAATGCAGAGAATGCCAGACTTTGAGGACAAAATTTGCCCACGAAGGACCGTCACGCCACCTTCTTGTTCAAGTAAGCACAACACAACAAGGTGAGTACAAAATGTATTGTATGCTGCTGAATAAATGATGTAATATGCCAGGGAGATATGTATACTGTAGCTAAGAAAGTAATACTAAGTGTATGTTGTGTAGTAAGATGTGAGTAGCCCATGTGCCTCACTCTAATAATTTGGTCTATTTACCCCTTTTAATTTTGCCTACTGTTCTGACTTGGTGGTGCACATGTAGCCTATAACCTGTTTTAGAGAAATGTAATCATTGAATAGTGTAAGAGCTTTCATTGTCTGCTTATATGCCCCCTTTATTTATCCTACGGTTCTGACTTGGTGTACAGGAAGAACACTGTAAGAACGGCCAATGTTCTGAATTCTGTCGCTGTACATTTCAAAAGTGCTAAACAAATAGTTATATTGACTACGTCCGTCCTAGCTTGCTCATTAATGTCTTAATCTAAATTACAGATTGCCTCTTATCCGCTTGTCGTCCCCTTATACCATAGTTTGTACATCTCAATTGTCATTAGAAACCACATTTGTTTAAGCAAGTCAGCCATATCAGCTGTTTTTTTTAAAAGGCAGTAAATTAGTCTGAATGAACTGTTTCACTGCCAGACAAGGCTCCGCTTGAACCCAATGGTCACTCTGACAGAGCTCTAGAGTTCCTCTGTGGAGATGGGAGAAACTTCCAGAAGGACAACCATCTCTGCAGCACTCCACCAATCAGGCCTTTATAGTAGAGTGGCGAGACGGAAGCCACTCCTCAGTAAAAGGCACATGACAGCCCGCTTGGAGCTGTCAAGGCACCTAAAGACTCTTAGACCATGAGAAACAGGATTCTCTGGTCTGATGAAACCAAGATTGAACTCTTTGACCTGAATGCCAAGCTTACGTCTGGAGGAAACCTGGCACCATCCCTACGGTGAAGCATTGTGGTGGCAGCATCATGCTGTGGGGATGTTTTTTAGCAGCAAGGACTGGGAGACTAGTCAGGATCGAAAACCTGCTCCAGAGTGCTCAGGACCTCAGACTGTGGCGAAGGTTCACCTTCCAACCCTGTTCGGGGCGGTAGTTATTTAGGCAGGTTACCTTCGCTTACCTCCGCCTCAATCTACACACAATACCCCATAGTGACAAAGCAAAAACTATTTGTTAGACATTTTTGCTAATTAATTACAAATAAAAACCTGAAATATGACATTTATATAAGTATTCAAATCAAATCATATATTATTTGTCACATGTTCCGAATACAACAGGTGTAGACCTTACCGTGAAATGCTTACTTACAAGCCCTTAACCAACAATGCAGTTCCAGAAATAGAGTTAAGAAAATATTTACCAAATAAATTAACGTAAAAAATAAAATAAAAAGTATATGAACCGAGTCTGTTAGTAGATTGGACCTTTACATATGGGACCTGAACTGCTGAGGGGAGGACAGCTCATAATAATGGCTGGAACAGAGCAAATGGAACGTCATTAAACACATGGAAACCATGTGTTTGATGTATTTGATACCATTCCATCTATTCAGCTCTAGCCATTGGCACAAGCCCGTCCTCCCCAATTAAGGTGCCACCAACTTCCTTTGTAACAGAAAAACAGCCAGTTGGCACTAGAGAGACCTTTAGAACTCTAATCTACAGTCAGCCAGTGCCTCAGAGAGACTGGAGAGCTGAGTGGATCTTTGGCAATGCACTGACTGTAGGTAGCACTCTTTCAAGATGCTAAGGATGGCCCACTTTGAGGTACCATGATTAAAATAAAAAATATATAGTATCATAAAAGTGATGGAGAGGAAGATGGGTAAATCACTCATGTAATCTGGTGAAATCCAGGTTACTGTTCGGCTTCACCACAGCCAGAGATAGCTTTTCAGTTCACAGTCACTGTCTGATTGAAACAGTGCTCAGATTGCCTCTAAGGATACAAGATCTGTTGGGGAGCAGATAGATGAAAAATGCATTGATCCCACAAAAAAGGTATCATAACATGAACCAAAACCAACATTTGAAATTCATAAAAGCGAATTGAGGGATCAAACGGTTTGGCTACACAAACATGAAAGCAGCTCGTGGTACAGCACCAGGGAACCCTTCTATATCAGGATGACTTTGAAGACAAGTAAATACAATACAAAAGTTAGTATGAGGTGAATGCACAGTATACAGTGCATTTTTAAAGTATTAGGACCGCTTAACTTTTTCCACATTTTGTTACATTACAGCCCTATTCATTTTTTTTTTTTAATCCCTCATCAATCTACACACAATACCCCATAATGACAAAGCAAGTTTTTTGAACATTTTGCACATTTATTAAACATTAAACATAAAAAACGTAACTATTACATTTACATAAGTATTCAGACCCTTGACTCAGTACTTTGTTAAAGCACCTTTAGCAGCGATTACAGCCTGCACACCTGTATTTGGGGAGTTTCTCCCATTCTTCCCTGCGGATCCTCTCAAGCTGTCAGATTGGATGGGGTGCGTCGCTGCACAGCTATTTTCAGAGATGTTCGATCAGCTTCAAGTCCGGGCTCTGGCTGGGCCACTCAAGGACATTGTCCCGAAGCCACTCCTGCGTTCTCTTGGCTGTGTGCTTAGGGTCGTTGTCCTGTTGGAAGGTGAACCTTCGCCCCCAGTCTGAGGTCCTGAGCACTCTGGAGCAGGTTTTCATCAAGGATCTCTCTGTACTTTGCTTTGTTCATCTTTCCCTCTATCCTGACTAGTCTCCCAGTCCCTGCCACGGAAAAACATCCCCACAGCATGATAATGCCACCACCATGCTTCACCATAGGGATGGTGCCAGGTTTCCTCCAGATGTGACGCTTGGCATTCAGGCCAAATAATTAAATATTGGTTTCATCAGACCAGAGAATCTTGTTTCTCATGGTCTAAGTCCTTTAGGTGCCTTTTGGCAAACTCCAAAGGGGCTGTCATGTGCCTTTTACTGAGGAGTGGCTTCCGTCTGACCACTCTATCATAAAGGCCTGATTGGTGGTTTGCTGCAGAGATGGTTGTCCTTCTGGAAGGTTCTCCCACCTCCACAGAGGAACTCTGGAGTGTGACCATTTGGTTTTTGGTCACATCCCTGACCAAGGCCCTTCTCCCCCGATTGCTCAGTTTGCCCGGGCGGACAACTCTAGGAAGAGTCTTGGTGGTTCCAAACTTCTTCCATTTAAGAATGATGAAGGCCAGTGTTCTTTGGGACCTTCAATGCTGCAGAATGTTTTTGGTACCCTTCCCCAGATTTGTGCCTGGACACAATCATGTCTCGGAGCTCTACAGATATTTCCTTTGACCTCATGGCTTGGTTTTTTGCTCTGACATGCACTGTCAACTGTGGGATATTATATAGACAGGTGTGTGCCTTTCCAAATCATATCCAATCAATTGAATTTACCACAGGTGGACTCCAATCAAGTTATAGAAACATCTCAAGGTTGATCAATGGAAACAGGATGCACCTGAGTTCAATTTCGAGGCTCATAGCAAAGGGCCTGAATACTTATGTAAATAAGGTATCTGTTTTTTATTTGTAATAAATATTGCAACATTTTTCGCTTTGTCATTATGGGGTATTGTGTGTAGATTGAAGAGGAAGAAAAAAATAAGAATAAGGCTGTAACGTAACAAATTGTGGAAAAGGGGAAGGGGTTTGAATACTTTCCGAATGCACTGTACATGAATGCTATGTTAGATCACAGTGACTTATGTCGCACATTCGCATGGAGCAGACATGCCATTATAATTATATCTCCTCATCAGGAGGTGTGTGTGTGTGCGTGTGTGTGCGTGTGTGTGTGTGTGTGTGTGTGTCAGGACAGACCTCGTTAAAACGATTAATAACTGGGCTAACTGGGGCTTAGTATGTTGGACACACATCATAATCCTCCAATACTGGAAACGTCTCTTAGAGGATTATTAGGGGTTAACATCTCTCCAATTCTCTGCCATTCTGGGTCTTTAGGAGGCTTCTATGAGGCTGATAAAGTAGAAAATGTAATGTTAAAAAGAAAAATGTACTGGCGACTCAGAAAATATGATGTGCAATTTTCATATTATGTGACTATGCGCTGGCACCTGAGGAAGGGTGAATACCATGGCAACAGTTGTGCGGAGAAATGTGAAAATATTAATAATTCAACACTACCAACGCACAAAATCATGTATACAGTACCAGTCAAAAGTATATCTTCTATATACCATCCCTACCTTGTCACAACACAACTGATTGGCTCAAACACATTAAGAAGGAAAGAAATTCCACAAATGAACTTTTAACAGGGCACAAATGTTAATTGAAATGCATTCCAGGTGACTACCTCATGAAGTTGGTTGAGAGAATGCCAAGCGTGTGCAAAGCTGTCATCAAGGCAAAGGGTGGCTACTTTGAAGAATCTCAAACATATTTTGATTTGTTTAACACTTCTTTGCTTACTACATGATTCCATATGTGTTATTTCATAGTTTTGATGTATTCACTATTATTCCACAATACAGAAAATCGTCAAAATAAAGAAAAACCATGGAATGAGTAGGTTTATCCAAACTTTTGACTGGTACTGTATATCTACCCACTTAACAGCTGGACCCTAAAGGTTTTACAACAACATATTATACTGTACAACAGACTATTCTAACATCTACTGCAGCACACACAGAGAAACCTAAGAAAATGCTCTGTCAGATTACGTAGCAGATTGAGTAAGGAACAGAGATGACTTCATAAACAACAAATATGTTCAACAGACAGACAACATATCAACTACAGAAGATAACTACTGTACCATACACAACTGAAACCCCATGAAACTCTTACTGGAAACAAACGGTATCGTTTCAGTTGAGTGTACTAGAGCTTAGCCTGTCTACTGGAAGGTGATGCTGTTGTTATGCAACCTCTTGCTAGCTTGACTAGCTAAACATTTTACGATTTCGGGTGTGTTTGTCAATTCAATCTGGAGTGCCAGAGTGCGCTCTGGGTGTTTGTAAATCCAGAGCATTGTCAGATTGTCAGTTCATAAATTCAGAGCGTTTGGCTCTCGGAGCGCACACTGGATGCTCTGGCCGAGGAGTAGAATTGAGCGTTCAACGGCAGTCAAGCACCCAAGCTAACTGGCTAATGTTGGCTAGCTACTTTCAGAAAAACAAATGAGAGAACACCTCACTCTGACCATTTTACTTGCCCTAGCAAAGCTGGTTAGGCTGTTTTCATGTTATCCAGAGCGTTGGTGACTATAACTGTGCTGCTGGCAACATTTAAATTATGTATTTTTTTGGCCAACATTTACTGACACTGGCCATATTCAACGGGTGTTGAGCGTTCATAAATTCAGCAGTTATTCTGCGCGAGAGTGCTCTGAAATCAGAGTAGATAGCCATTGAATCGCCCGACTGTCACGGATGCCTCTGGAACTTTCATTGCACACACTTGGCCCCTATTCGCACTGACTGTATTTGTATATATGTGCCCTTTGTTCACCATGGTGCTGCTGATTATTGTTACAATGTCCATTGGTGCGTGAGTACCTGTGCTGTGTGTTTTGGGCTTTCATGCCCTTGTGGATTGCGCAGATGATTATGGGTCTTGTCCCGTGTGATAATCATTGTGTGCAGGTGTTATTTATTCAAGGTACTCCTCGCTCTTTTGTTTGGGTTTCAACCCTGTATTTTGTATACGTGTTTTTTGATCTTCGTCCCCGTGCCTTTACATAGCACGCCGTAATTTGGGGCTTAATAAAAAAAACAATAACGCATTCCTGCATATGTCTCCCGAATCTCTTCATACCAATGTGACAGAATAATCGACCATTGAGGGAGACAGCTGGAATGGCCCGTCCGACGACGCTGCTACTGGTCCGTCGACGCGACGACGACGCAACTTCGGCAGCTGCATCGGGTCCCGCACTGGGTTCCTGTGATCGTGAGGCGGGGGTACTGTCACGGATCCCTCTGGAACGTTCATTGCGTACACCTGGCCCCTATTCGCACTGATTGTAAACTCAGCAACAAAAGAAACGTCCTCTCACAGTCAACTGTTTATTTTCAGCAAACTTAACATGTGTTTGTATTTGTATGAACATAACAAGATTCAACAACTGAGAGGCATAAACTGAACAAGTTCCACAGACATGTGACTAACAGAAATTGAATGTGTCCCTGAACAAAGGGGGGTCAAAATCAAAAGAAACAGTCAATATCTGGTGTGGCTACCAGCTGCATTAGGTACTGCAGTGCATCTCCTCCTCATGGACTGCAACAGTTTTGCCAGTTCTTGCTATGAGATGTTACCCCACTCTTCCACCAAGGCACCTGCAAGTTCCTGGACATTTCTGGGGGGAATGGCCCTAGCCCTCACCCTCCGATCCAACAGGTCCCACACGTGCTCAATGGGATTGAGATCCGGGCTCTTCGCTGGCCATGGCAGAACACTGTCATTCCTGTCTTGCAGGAAATCACGCACAGAACAAGCAGTATGGCTGGTGGCATTGTAATGCTGGAGGGTCATGTCAGGATGAGCCTGCAGGAAGGGTACCACATGAGGGAGGAGGATGTCTTCCCTGTAACGCACAGCGTTGAGATTGCCAGCAATAACAACAAGCTCAGTCCGATGATGCTGTGACACACCGCCCCAGACCATGACGGACACTCCACCTCCAAATTGATCCCGCTCAAGAGTACAGGCCTCGGTGTAACGCTCATTCCTTCGACGATAAACAAGAATCCAACCATCACCCCTGGTGAGACAAAACCACGACTCGTCAGTGAAGAGCACTTTCTGCCAGTCCTGTCTGGTCCAGCGACAGTGGGCTTGTACCCATAGGCGACGTTGTTGCCGGTGATATCTGGTAAGGACCTGCCTTACAACAGGCCTACAAGCCCTCAGTCCAGCCTCTCTCAGCCTATTGCGGACAGTCTGACCACTGATGGAGGGATTGTGCGTTCCTGGTGTAACTCAGGCAGTTGTTGTTGCCATCCTGTACCTGTCCCGCAGGTGTGATGTTCGGATGTACCGATCCTGTCCAGGTGTTGTTACACGTGGTCTGCCACTGCGATGATGATCAGCTGTCCGTCCTGTCTCCCTGTAGCGCTGTCTTAGGCGTCTCACAGTACGGACATTGCAATTTATTGCCCTGGCCACATCTGCAGTCCTCATGCCTCCTTGCAGCATGCCTAAGGCACGTTCATGCAGATGAGCAGGGACCCAGGGCATCTTTCCTTTGGTGTTTTTCAGAGTCAGTAGAAAGGCCTCTTTAGTGTCTTAAGTTTTCATAACTGACCTTAATTGCCTACCGTCTGTAAGCTGTTAGTGTCTTAACGATCGTTCCACAGGTGCCTGTTCATTAATTGTTCATGGTTCATTGAACAAGCATGGGAAACAGTGTTTAAACCCTTTACAATGAAGATCTGTGAAGTTATTTGGATTTTTAGGAATTATCTTTGAAAGACAAGGTCCTGAAAAAGGAACGTTTGTTTTTTTGCTGAGTTTATTTGTATACATGTGCCCTTTGTTCACCATGGTGCTGTCGATTATTGTTACAATGTCCGTTGGTGCGTGTGAGTACCTGTGCTGTGTGTTTTGGCTTTCGTGCCCTTATGGATTGCACAGATGATTACGGGTCTCGTCCCGGGTGTTCTTTTTTCGAGGTACTCCTCGCTCTTTTGTTTGGGTGTTTTTGTTACGTGTTTGTTTGGTCTTCGTCCCCGTGCCTTTACACGGCACGCCGTAATTTGGGCCTTAATAAAAAAAAATATTACGCATTCCTGCGTCTGTTTCCCGAACCTCTTCATACCGACGTGACAACGACTATACCACTTAGCTAAGAATGATGTAAATAATCAAGTCAATAAATGTTGGGTAGTTAGTTAGATAGCAGATAGTTAATATACTGCCTGGCAAGTTTGATGTATTAGTAGCCAACTAACGTTAGGTAACTAGCTAACATGCAGGTACATATTGCTGTAATGCTATGCGGTTCTTAAGGATAGCGTAGCTAACAAATTGTCAGCCAACATAATGTGTAACGTAACTTACTTTATTACATTTTTTTTTAAATGTTCTTAACATTTGTCATAATTAGTATGCGCTCTCGTCGGACTTCGGCTGCATATTTTCCACCATTTTCTTTACATTTTTCATTTTAGTCATTTAGCAGACGCTCTTATCCAGAGCAACTTACAGTAGTGAATACATTTCATACATTTTTTCTTTTCTCCGTACTGGCCCCCCATGGGAATCGAACCCACAACCCTGGTGTTGCAAACACCATGCTCTACCAACTGAGCCACACGGGACCTGAAAAGGTCTGAAAAGTTATGAAGCCACGGCCGTGGCTGATGAATTGCACGGAAATAGTGTCCACTGCATGTATACTTCGTATTTTGTCGAATTTAGTATGTCATCCGGGAACCTTTGGCATACTAACTATATCCATACTATGACCAATAAGCATACTATATACTCAATTCACGTCACAAATTGTACGGTTAGTATGAGTATTCGAACACAGCTCCTGACTCTCTGTCAGGTTACATGACAGACTGAGTAAGGAACAGACTGACTTCATGCACATGTTCCCCTCCTTCCCCCATACCTTCTTCCCCTTTTCCCTCCTTCCCCACCATCCACTCTTTCAACACTCACCTTGGTGTTCTCCCTGACTCTTGTCCCGGGTTGATGACATCACCAAGCACCTGCAGAGAGCACAATGGTGGTTTCCCTCCTGTTAAAGTAATTTAGGAGCAAAATAGTACAGAAAAGAAGGAACGAAAATAAAAAATAAATACGGAAGTCAAGAGATAGGAATAAAACACAGATTGGACTAAAATGTTTTTAAGAGCACTGGGTCTATTACCCCAATATCCAAAGGAAGTGAAATATGTCTGATCAAGTACTCCACAAGTATGTTTTTCAGTTTAGAGATTGAAGGATAGACATTACCATGCTGACAGATTAGTAGTCTGGCCCAGGAATCAGGCGTCATTCTAGACGGATGTTTGATGTCTAGACTGCCAACGACATCCTTAGCCAACTAAAACACAAGCTGTCAAAATGATCAGACACGTAACAAAAATGGGTGAAACTCTATGCTATAGGCTATTCAAGTTAAGGGTAATTGGTTCACTAAAATCGCAGCTCATAAAGCAGATAAAACACACACAGCCCAAATATATTCTGAACTATTTTGGGATCATTTGTGAAGATGAGATTTTACGTACCCATTATCCATCACCATAGGAATTGCTTGAGCTTTTATCAAAAAAATATCTGTCAACTTTTATTCAACACTATAATAAATTAAATGCTCGCTCTCCATCAACAGTGTGGTGTGAGTACACAACACTTTCAATCTGTTTGTCATACCATACAATCAATGCATGTCCACCCTCTGGTGGTGATAAGAGGCCAAACACTTCAAGAGTAAAAAAATAAATACTGGTGGTACCATACATAAATAAATACTCCTTATCTGCACTGGACAGACCGTAATGCAACAAATACTTTTTGAAATATTAGTATGAGTTTTGAAAGAGTGATCACCTTTGTTTACAATTAGAGTTTATTGGAGTTCACTGAGATTGAGGATATCTGCATACTTCATCTAAGCACATGAGCCAAGTCAAAGGGCTCTTTGTCCAACTGCATCTCTCTCTCTCTCTCTCTCTCTCTCTCAAACTGTTCATGCTGAGCCTAATGGATCACGTTCTGTCATTACCATGGAGACAGCAGGCAAGAGGAAAGCTGATGTAAGCACCTTCTAAAAGATTGTTTTAAAAGGTTGAGTGAAAGTCAACCTACCTACTGTTGTTGTGACACCTGTCTAAAGCAATAACCCACTCTCCTTGTCTGTAAAAACCTAAAGCTGATATGTGAGCCATAAAAGAAGACCATAGACCTACTGATTATCAGTCAAATATTCAAACCACATCTCAATGTACTGTATCATAAAGAGAAACACAAAAAAGGGGGTCATAAATGTTCAATCACATTCAAATGTACTATTCAAATGAGAAGAATGGAGCGGGAGGTAGCCAACTAAGCCAGCTAGGCCAGAATGGGAGTACAGTACACCACTGCATGAGGTTACTTACTCCTTCCCCTCCCTAGTCCCTAACCTAACCGGTATTACCAGTCTGCCTCTGGAGGAAGAAGAAAACAGCCAGTTGACTCTGACAGTCAGCAGTAGTGTATGGGGACATATGAGTCTCAGGTAGTTATTGTAAAAGACTATGAATTACCTGGATAAATATGTGGTTAATAAACAAGAGAAAGCCATAAAGGAAGGCAACACAGAGGAGGACATTGAGTCCCTCATTGATGGCATGGCGTACATCCCAGGTCACTTCCACCTGGACCTCAACCTGAACCATGAGCCCAGCGGGCCGGGGGAGCTGCGGAGGAGGGACACCCAGCTGAAGGTGGACTCTCTGGGGGCTGAGCTGGAGGCAGAAGTTGGGTATTGTAACATATTATCTTATGGTTATAAGGATGGAGTTTGGGATGTCTGATATTGTTAATTGAACTTTACTGAAATCATGGGTGTACATACAGGTAACTGCCAAAATAAAGGAAACACCAAAGTGTTAAGTGTCTTAATAGGACAAGTGTCTGGAACTCTATTGGAGGGATGCGACATCATTCTTCCACAAGAAATTTCATAATTTGGTGTTTTGTTGATGGTGGTGTAAAACGCTGTCTCAGGCTCCGCTCCAGAATCTCCCATAAGTGTTCAATTGGATTGAGATCTGGTGACAGATGGCCATGGCATATGGTTACATCGTTTTCATACTCATTAAACTATTCATTGACCATTGTGCCCTGCAGATTTTTATTCAGGAACCTAAGCATTATGGAATGTCAATTGTTTATTTAACTCAGGAACCACACCTGTGTGGAAGCACCTGCTTTCAATATACTTTGTATCCCTAATTTAACTCAAGTGATTCCATTATTTTGGCAGTTACATTGTTGATCACTAGCTAAAGAGTGCTGGAGTAAAACATGGAACTGGAATTCTAATTTCCCTTCAGCTGGTACAATGAATAATAAATGGACTGGACTATTGTTTTCAAAACATTACAGGTACCTCCAGTATGGTGTCCGTAACCTCCTGGGTCTCCTGGCTTTCCATTTGGACCAGCTGGAGCAGGCCGAGGAGACCTTCATGAGCATCTGTAAAGAAGACCCGGGGAACCTGAACGCTTGGGCCAACCTTGGCTACGTGTACGACCGCCTCCAGAGGGAGCTGGACGCAGGGGAGTGTGTGGAGAAGTTGTCCCAGCTCATGGGTCTGGAGGCTGGGCAGCCAGGTCATGCGGAGTCCAGGCTTTCTGCAGCCCGGTGCCTGGCAGAGCAGGCCTATGCTCATCCTTATGACATAGAGCTTGACAGAGAGGAAGACCGGAGGGAAAGACTGACCGCCTCTCTGATCCTGTACAACAGAGCTCTGGACTACGGGGGAGAGCTGGTGAGATCTCATGTTAGATTACTTACGAAGAACGTAATTTCACATCTACAGTAATATATTGATTTAGTAAAGGTTAATGTTGCTTATTTTTTTAGATACCAACAGAAGAAAAGAGAAGCTGGTATTTCAAAATGGCAACAATCTATATTAGGTAAATTGTGTCTTGAATGTTTCAAATCTTTTCATAGAAAATAAATTAGAAAATAATATCTACAAGCTCATGTGTAAGAAAAATGTAAAGCAATCTATTTTTGTAGACTAGATGATATGGTAAAGAACAAGGAAGACTCGGAGTACTCCAGACTGTTTCACTACAACAAGGGACTGAAGCTGCTCACAGAGACCCTGAAGTCAGAGAAAACACATCACAAAGGTATACAAGAAGGAAGAAAGATGGGGGGGAAAAAATACATTATTATTATTGCTCTCTCTCTCCATCTGAACCCACAAGATGAGTGCTGTGTCTTACTGTCCTAAAGGTATTGATTAATCATTCAGTATGTTTCTACCTGACCCCCTCGCCCACACAGCACTATCCTGGTGCTACATAGGCATCATGTTAGAGAGGAAAGAAGAATTCTCCACGGTGCCCATGTCTGTACATGACTGTGGCTACTCTGATTCTGACCCCCTGTCCTGCTTCGGAACTGTACGTACAACACTCACAGAAAAGTGGGACTTATAAACTAGAACAAGTCGTAAAGCCCTAGGGACTTGTCTCTTGCTTTTTAATGCTTCTAATGACTGCTTAGTGGCATCTTATCCTCACAGCTGCCAGATTCATTCAGATGACAGTGTATCATGAACGTTTGAATAATGATTAGCTGATATGTCTGCTTCCTCATCACCTACTGTATAAAGGGTTATAAACTTGGCGCCAACTTAAGAAGTCTACTACCGTATCTGCCCTCAGTTCTTCTGCAGGGTCGAAAACTTCTCATAAGCCCTTGTCATAAGCCCCTGTCATTCTTCAGGTTATCGTAAAACCGAATGTAATATTGATTGTCCCCTGCAGGCCATAAAACTAGCTGCAGACGATGCGTTTATCCTGAACCAGCTGGCCAAGGTGTTCTATCTGCTGGGGAAACATGAGATGTCCACAGGGATCTGTAACATGGCCCTCAATGTGCTGCCTGACCCTGAACTCAACTGGCAGGCCTACTGCACCCGCGCCAAGGTACACTACAGTAACCCTAACATGTCTAAACACAATGTTCAACTCAGTTTAACACTTGACACTATTGTAATATGAAATGTCACTTCAATAATGTTAATACTAAACCAAATGATAAATCTAAACTCTACATGACACTCGCAGGGATGGACTTACATGACAATCACAGAATACACACATTTACATAAACAGACATGCTTTTATTCTCAGATCAATGTGATGGCCTATGTGAGGGATCTTGAGAGGGCTAAACAGGGACAGGGTGGGCTCCCTGACAGACATAGCCTGACTGAGGCCAAGGCAGACCTGGAGAGGGTGCTGAGTGTTCGCCCCTGTCTACGCACACACCTGGAGATGGGACAGGTAGGTGGGGATGTGTGTGCTGCTCTCTGCTGTTTAACAAGACACTGCAAGCACTTTGACAGCAGTCACATCGGGCACGTAGAAATAAGCCGTGTGAGTGAAAGATCAACAGTAACTTGTCAAGAAAAACAGAATATCTACTGAGACATACAGTAATGTGTCATTGTGTTGCTGTGATAGGCAAACAAATGAATGCAGGTGTTACTACAGGTGTATCACCACACAGTATAATACAACTGTGTGTATTTTACCAGGTGTATCACCACACAGTATAATACATCTGTGTGTGTCTTACCAGGTGTATTACTACACAGTATAATACATCTGTGTGTGTCTTACCAGGTGTATTACTACACAGTATAATACATCTGTGTCTCTTACCAGGTGTATTACTACATGGGTGTGGATGCCCTTCAGGAGAGCCTGCTTGTGGATGAGGGGGCGTTAAACAGAGCCCTGGTGTCCCTCTCTCAAGCCCTGCAGTGTGACCCGGGGGACAGCCTCCCGGACCTCCACCTCCTCCGGGGGCGCTGTCTGCTGCTGAAGGGCGAGGAACAGAATGCAGCCGACTGCTTCAAGAGGGCCCTGGATCTGGAGCGGCCTGGCAGCAGGGACACCATGGCTCTACGCTGCCTCCTGGAGGCCCTGTTGGGGCTATTCACTCAGAGTGGCTCCGACCCCGGCCCCGCCATCACCCAGCTGGAGGTGTGGGTACGGAGAGCCCAGGAGAGGTACCCAGAGGACGCGGTGCAGGCTGAGCTGAGAAGCCTGTGCAGGGCACACACCGGGGAGGTGACCGAGCTCTCCAGGGCTCTGATCAGCAGGGGCAGGCTAGAGCTGGTCAGGAGGCTTCTGGAGACTGTGCAACCCAACCAGCCAGCCAGGAAGAGACCACTGGCCAAGTCTATGTCCATGTGAGTGGTGTCTAATGTCGATAGAGAACTAGCAAAGATCAAGCACTGATTGAACAGCCGGGTTCCTTTTCTTTAGTGTTCCCAGTATGACAGGAAGAGAGTCATTTTTCTGTTTCTTTGTTCCAATGAGGAGCTTGCCTTGTGTCAGAAGACTTTGTACTAATCATGCAATGTTCTAAAGTGAAATGGTAAAATACATCTGTGCACAACTGCTTTTTTGGAACCCGTTTCTGCCTATTTTGTCTTGCTTGAATCAACTCACAAACTGAATGTGCATCAGTCATCCAAGGAGTTTATATAAGACAAATAAACTGCTGATCCGAGACATTCAGGAAGCAATGAGGACACACCTATCATTTTAATGATGAACCATACCTTCCCAACAATGGTGATAACTCTAAAGCAGTGTTTCCCAAACTCGGTGCACATTTAGTTTTTTTGCCCTAGCACTAAACAGCAGATACAAATAATGTAAGTTTGATGATTAGTTGATTATTTGAATAAGCTGAGTAGTGCTCGTGCAAAAAATCTAAAAACGTGCACCCTTTGGGGTCCTGAGGACCGAGTTTGCCAAACACTGTTCTAAAGCTTATTGGTTTAACCTGTCCCAGGTATTTTCTACAGACCCCAAAATAAAGAGTATTTCCATAAAGCCAGCCAGCTTATTGAGTAATGCTGCTTGGGTACTATGGTGCACTGTAACACACAAGCTGCTGGAAAATGTCCTTACATGGCAAGAAAAGCTGGTTTAGTCAGATTGAGTCTTGTCAACTACATGTGTAACATATGGGTTGGTTTGGCTTTCACAATCATAGTATGTTGTTGAGACAGTGAAAAGGAAGTGACAAAAACAAATTCCAATACTTTGTTGTAAGGCCTTTTAGTAAGAGTGACATGGTGACTTAATTATAACAGATTTTATGACAGGTTCCCAGATTGACACTCATATAGAATTTGATCGATAAATACAGCAATGAGCACTGCAATCTTGCCAATCACAGAGTATGTTGGAGATATCTGGAACAATGTAAAGGCTCCCAAACATAACATTAATCTCTTCTCTTAAATAACAAAATCTGCACTTTTACAAATACTTTGGGCAGGGAGTGGAGAGGAGTGCAGTCCTTTCCGATCGGTGGGAAAGAGTTCATACCAGTAGTCTGTGAGATCGACAGGTCTAGGCTGATTTAATGAGGAGTGTCATTACAGTCGATGGGTTTTCCTTTCTGATAAGAACTTCTCGCAAAACGGCGACCCATTTACCAGAATGACAAAGCTGGGAGTTCCTGCTTTTACAAAACACCTGTCAAAAAAAGCAGGAAAGATCAGCCATGAGAAAGCAATTAGCAAGTCACAGTATACAAGTGAGTTCAAAGAAGTGAGAAAAAAATACATTCCGTACCTTTTATGCTGAAGGATTTTAATGAGAGGCGTCTCTGGATTGACTTGATATAAGGACTCTTTCTCGTGGTCTTCAAAGAACAGCTAAGGAGTCAGAATGGCAAAATAGTCAGAACCAACTAAGGAAAACACAATTTCAGAGATAGAGGATATAACCCCAAAACTGTTCAATGAAACCAATAAATCAAAGTAAAAACTACTGACCTGGAGGTTTTGGGGAGAATACTTCCGGTTAGTGTCCCAAGGTGGGAGTTCCTCTCCAAACATGAGAGTCAGGTGATCAAGAAAGCTAAAAAAGCAAATGTTATGTTTAAGCAATAAGGCACGAGGGGGTGTGGTATATGCCCAATATTCCACAGCTAAGGGCTGTTCTTAGGCAAGACTCATCGCAGAGTGCCTGGACACAGTGCTTAGTCGTGGTATATTGGCCATATACCAAAAACCCCTGTGGAGCCTTATTGCTATTATAAAACGAGTTACAAATGTAATTAGAGCAGTAAAAATAAATGTTGTCATACCCGTGGTATACGGTCTGATATACCACGGCTGTCAGCCAATCAGCTCGAACGACCCAGTGTATAAAATCTGTATTATTTTGAGTGTTATTGGTCATTAGCAATGTAATGTTGGTTCTACTTTAGACATCTTGTAGAGTATTGAGTTGGATGATTTCTAGGATCTACAAACCAACATACTGTCTGATTTTATGTAGACCCTTCCAACCCCACATGATAGATAGATAGATAGATAGATAGATAGATAGATAGATAGATAGATAGATAGATAGATAGATAGAATCATACCTGGAGGATTCGCTGAAGGCTGAGATGAAGTCTGTTTGTTGGTGTTCGGGGTAGAGGAAGAGGACTGGCCAATGCATGACACCCTGTTCATCCAGGAACATCTTGGCCCCTGTGGCCTCCACAGAACACAGACCATCCAGTTCCAGGCCTGCCATGGCTCTAGAGGAGCCTCTATTATCATCCTCACTGTCAGAGCTGCGCTTAGGACGCTGCTTAGGCTTCAGTAACTTGATGCCACGCTCCTGTAAAGCATGTGTGTCATAAAAACGATGTATTGCCACGCGGCAGTGCCTTCATCAACCCTCCTTATAAAGGAATCATGTGGTCGGATGCGTGTCTTGTGTGACTATGATCTCGCTCACCTTTATAGCAGCCAGCAGAGCCTCTCTCTCACTGAGCTCCTTCTTTTCTTTAACCTTCGCCTTCCTTGCATCTCTCTCTGCTGCTCTCTGAACCACAAATACAACCATTTCAGCATAGGTTCATCTAAAACATGGACTGGACTCCACAACAGAAAGGAGTCAAGGCCATATTAAGGCCTGTAATATACCTTGTGTTTATCTGCTGTAGCTCTCAGCTCCAGTAGCTTCTTGTCTGTGGGCTGCTGCTTGAGCCCCTCCTCACACCACAGCAGGGCATCTGTATATTTTTTCAGCTCCATACAACACGAGGCACCTGCACAGACACAGTCACAGAGCAGGAGAAAGAGAGAGGAGTCATGCATACAGCATTTGTCTCATTGCAAATGTTCAGTGTCTAGATGTGTCTTCCAGTAGAATAGTGAAATGTGATGTTTATCTATGGACAAACCTCTAATTAATGTTTTGAGGTGGTCTGGTTTAAACTTCTTTGCAGCGACAGAATCATTCAGTGCAGAGCGCATGTTACCTGCAAGGCAAGAAGAGAGAGTGACTGCAACAAACATCCCAGACCAATATCATGAGATCTACAGATGGGTAAGTTCTAAGAACAGGTCTGTACCCAGGTGGAAGTGTGCTGCCGCTCGGTTAGCGAGCAGGATGGCATTGACATTAGAGTCACTGCAGTTCTTCTTCAGTCCGGCTGTGTAGGACACTATAGCTTTCTTGTAGTTCTTCTCTTTAAAGTAGTCGTTCCCCTCATCTTTCAGGCTCTCGGCTTGCTCTGAGTAGAAATAAGGAAACAACCATTGACTCTGGGTTTGGCTGGGACAGCCAATTCATTCCTCAGGAGTGGAGAAAAAGTACAGCAACGGCTACCATACCCTCTAGTGGTCTGTCATCGTCGTGGATGATGGACTGAATAGCAGCCAGCTCCGGGTGTTTCATGGGGTCAATCTCATCAGGCGCTGTCTTCATAAACATAGGCACCTTATCGAACTCCTGCAGGACAGTGCAATGAATGAGACAGGTAGTAAAGCCTGTGGCCTCTGGAAACCATGGGGACAGTTCTGGGCATAGCTGAGTGCACGACTCTTTGCCAGTAACTAACATAACTAGCTAGCTAGCCAATCAATGAGACTGGCAGTATGACAAAATGTAAAGAAAACTGTGTTTTATATCAAAATGGTTTAGCCATTTAAACAAATCTTTAATAGTATTCTAGCTAGCTAACATTTGTCGTTAGCGCCCATTCACAGATAGCTAGCTAACCAGTCATATCTAGCCAACACTCCAATGATACTGACAGAGTAATGACTGAAAACTGTCAGTGCTATATCAGTCGTGTTTGTAGAGATGTTGCTAGTTACATGTCTTTACTACCTCTTCCCAGTTCTTCTCGGAAAAGGCGTTGCTATATTTCTCTTTCTTGAATTTCTCCATAAAGTCGTCCATGCCATCGTCGCTATCATCGCCCTGTTGTGATAGTGAAGCCATATTCACTCCAAATAAGGTGGATGTATTTGAAGATTAAACTAGTTGCTGAATTACGGTTTCTTAGTATTGACTACTGAAGCGACACGTATGACAAGAAATATGTCTACATAAAGTATGTAGGACAAAATCATACAAGTTGTTTACACGTGAACGTTGCGGTGCAATATCAAAAAGCTTCCGTAGGGGGGACAGTTAGAGCTTTAATAGTTCTGATGCAATGTGTGTATATGACTCGTGTTACTGTATCTGACCGAGCCCGGATGGAAAAAAATATTTTTAATGACAGACATCACACATGACTAATGAACCAACGTAATTTGAGAATAATTATTGAACCTCTTCCACCGGCCCTATATTGGACTAAAGGAGCCTAATACGTCTTAGTGCAAGGATTTGCATGTTCTGTTTAAAGGGTGAATTGGCTCTGGAAGCCTAAAACAGCCAAATACTCCCATCTAAATGTGAATCGATTCTCAATTGCGGTAAGGTTCTTGAAACCTAAATCCCTCTACTTTCATATCACATCAAAAATAATTTCACAAATGCTAAATACACACTTATTGTACACGGTCGTAACCGGTTTTAACAGTTGCAGATTACAGTATTTTTCAGTGACAACACGTTTGTGGCGTCCATCTTCCGTTTACA
The DNA here is from genome assembly GCF_965601325.2 of Salmo salar. Lineage (NCBI taxonomy): Eukaryota > Metazoa > Chordata > Actinopteri > Salmoniformes > Salmonidae > Salmo > Salmo salar. The sequence continues at coordinate 45,164,253 of NC_138300.1, forward strand.
CACAGGTGTCCGGAGACTCAGATAGCATATTAGCACAGGTAGTCCACTCTGTCTTCTGTAACATGGAAATATGACCATGTGGGAACCCTATAAAAGGTGTGTATCAATTGAACCTTTATTAATGTATATATTTTTTCCTTGCTGATATGAAAGCAAAGGTCCTTATGCTTCCAAAACCGTACCGCAAGCGATCCGTGTTAATGTTCAGACCGAGCGTCGCGGCTCTTGACAAAACTTCCTCGTACAGAAGACGCCTTCGTCCAATTGATTTACAGTTGAAGTCGGAAGTTTACATAAACTAGATTTAATGACTCCAACCTAAGTGTTTCAACCACTCAACAAATTTCTTGTTAACAAACTATAGTTTAGGCAAGTCGGTTAGGACATCTACTTTGTGCAACAAATTTCCAACAATTGTTTAGGCAGATTATTTCACTGTATCACAATTCCAGTGGGTCAGAAGTTTACATGCAAGTTGACTGTGCCTTTAAACAGCTTGTAAAATTCCAGAAAATGATGTCATGGCTTTAGAAGCTTCTGATAGACTAATTGACATCATTTGAGTCAATTGGAAGTGTACCTGTGGATGTATTTCAAGGCCTACCTTCAAACTCTGTGCATCTTTGCTTGACATCATGGGAAAATCAAAAGAAATCAGCCAAGACCTCAGTGAAAAAATTGTAGACCTCCACAAGTCTGATTCATCCTTGGGAGCAATTTCCAAACGCCTGAAGGTACCACGTTCATCTGTACAAACAATAGTATGCAAGTATAAACACCATGGGACCATGCAGCCGTCATACCTCTCAGGAAGGAGAGAGTCTCCTAGAGATGAACGTACTTTGATGCGAAAAGCGCAAATCAATCCCAAAACAACAGCAAAGGACCTTGTGAAGATGCCGGTGGAAACCGGTACAAAAGTATCTATATCCACAGTAAAATGAGTCCTATATCGACATAACCTGAAAGGCCGCTCAGCAAGGAAGAAGCCACTGCTCCAAGCCGCCATAAGAAAGCCAGACTACGGTTTGCAACTGCACATGGGGACAAAGATCGTACTTTTTGGGGAAATGTCCTCTGGTCTGATGAAACAAAAATAGAACTGTTTGGCCATAATGACCATCGTTATATTTGGAGAAAAAAGGGGGAGGCTTGCAAGCCAAAGAACACCATCCCAACCGTGAAGCACAGGGGTGGCAGCATCATGTTGTATGTTGTGGGGGTGCTTTGCTGCAGGAGGGACTGGTGCACTTCACAAAATAGATGGCATCATGAGGGAGGAAAATTATGTGGATATATTGAAGCAACATCTCAAGACATCAGTCAGGAAGTTAAAGCTTGGTTGCAAATGGGTCTTCCAAATTGACAATGAGGACAACAAAGTCAAGGTTTTGGAGTGGCCATCACAAAGCCCTGACCTCAAGCCTATAGAAAATTTGTGGGCAGAACTGAAAAAGCGTGTGCGAGCAAGGAGGCCTACAAACCTGACTCAGTTACACCAGCTCTGTCAGGAGGAATGGGCCAAAATTCAACCAACTTATTGTGGAAGGCTACCCGAAACATTTGATCCAAGTTAAACAATTTAAAAGGCAATGCTACCAAATACTAATTGAGTATGTAAACTTCTGACCCACTGGGAATGTGATGAAAGAAAGAAAAGCTGAAATAAATCACTCTACTATTATTCTGACATTTACATTTACATTTACATTTTAGTCATTTAGCAGACACTCTTATCCAGAGCGACTTACAGTAGTGAATGCATACATTTCATACATTTTTTTTTCTCCGTACTGGTCCACCGTGGGAAACGAACCCACACCCTGGCGTTGCAAACACCATGCTCTACCAACTGAGCCACACGGGACCAGAGAAGAATGGCAGAAACTCCCCAAATACATGTGCGCCAAGCTTGTAGCGTTATACCCAAGAAGACTCGAGGCTGTAATCGCTGCAAAAGGTGCTTCAACAAAGTACTGAGTAAAGGGTCTGAATACTTTAGTAAATGTATTATTTCATTTTTTATTTTTAATAAATTGGCAAAAAATTCTAAAAACCTGTTTTTGCTTTGTCATTATGTGGTATTTAGGTCTGAAGGTCTGAATACTTTCCGAATGCACTGTATATAACTTCTACATATAAAATGTAAATGCCATTATAATATACTTATGAAAAATATATTCCATGTACAATTAATTACGCAGTGGAAAACTGAACATGAAAAAAAAAATACAATAATTAAGCAACAGATATAACATGACAATACAAGCAACAAACCCATTTCAATGTGAGCTTAATTTTGGTATAAAGTGATTAATCAAATGTGTGTGTGGGTCACCAGCCTGAGGGTGTGTGCGTGCATGTGCGTGGGTGTGTTTAGCTCACCAGCCTGAGGATGGCCAGTCAGACATACATAACACGTTAACCACCATTCAAACATCCTATACCAAATGTTGCTTTGTCAAAAGGCACACAATTCTTTCACACCTATGCCCACTTAATCTTTTCCCCTCCACCTTTGGTTTAATGATCCCTCATTTTCCATAGAACTTCTTGTTGAGGAGGAAGATGAGCAGGTTGACGTTGACTTTGGCTTTGTCAAACATCTTCATCACCGCCACTCCCTCGTACTGCAGCTGGAGCAGATCCTGGAAATGGAGTTGAACCTTTTCCATCTCAACTCCCATGAACTTGGCCTTCACCTCAAAGTCCCCAACTTCCTCACTGGGAGAGATGTCAAACATTACATTTTTGAACTGGTTGGTCTGCAGCCCCTCTATCTCCAGGATCACTCCCTTCTCATGCAGTCGGGCAGCCGTGTACTTCAGAGACTGATGCTTCCACTTCTTACTGCCCTTCTCCTCCACCTTCCTTTCTAGCTTGATGGACCGCCGCGTGTTCTTCCTGTTGAGGTTGTCGAGGCAGGTCTTGATGTAAGTGTCGTAGTAGTTGGTCTGGTCCTGATAGAAGGCTGTCTTGGAGTTAAGCGCGCTCAGTGCCTGCTGCAGCTTCACCAGCTCCGCCTTCCTCCTCTGTCTGTAGCGTCTCTGGTAACGAATGTCCTTGGCGATGTCGTTGATGAGGTCTTGGTACATTTCACATTCTTAAAATAAACTGGTGATCCTAACTGACCTAAGACAGCAAATTTTTACTAGGATTAAATGTCAGGAATTGTGAAACTGAGTTTAAATGTATTTGGCTAAGGTGTATGTAAACTTCTGACAACTGTATGTGTAATGTAATGGAACTGAGAGTCATGATCAAGGGCTACTTCCACCCTACCCCACACATACATGTCCATAACAGTGTAATAATAGATTTCAGTCCAGCTCAGTTTGCATCAGACTTAGATTGGCCTTAGTAGGTATAGGGCTGTTGAGCAGTAGCCTCTTTACCACGTATCATCCCGCCCAACCACAAGCATGCCCATTTCAGAGGAGCAATAGAGTTCCACAGAGTTCAATAGTTTAGTCCAGGTCAAGATCAGTCCAACTCAGACCGTCTCCACTCGTCTGAGTAGGTCTACCAGTCCATCCCTACTGAGGAACATAGTCTCACCAGTCTGCTGGCAGATCACCTCAAACCTGGGTATCTCCTCTGTAGCCTTCTGCCCCAATGCCACCACGTAGGGGTATCCAAGCTGACTGGCATCCTTCAGCCTCTTACCAATGGTCATCTGTGTACGGTCATCCAGAACCACCTCACCTCTTAGGCTGGGCAGAGCCTCCCCCAGAAAAAGGGCCACCTCCTCAGATAAACCAGCCACCTCATCCACCTTACTGCCCCTTTTAGGGGGCAGAACACAGACCTGGTAAGGGGCAAGCAGCCCAGGCCAGCGGATAGCCTCCTCTGTGGACATCACCTCTATGGCGGCAGCAAGGATCCGGGTCACCCCCAGCCCGAAGCAGCCCATCTCAGTGACAGCAGGCTTGTTCTGGGTGTTATTGAAGGTGGCATTGAATATGTGGGAGTATTTGGTGCCAAGGTAGAACGTATGACCCACCTCTATGCCCTTGGACTCCACCAGTGTGCCTGCCTGGCACTGTGGGCAGTCAGTCCGGCCTGGTTCCATGGTCTCCACATTGGCAGAGAAGGAGCAGCTCCCACAGACCAGTAGTCTGTCCTCTCCGATATCTGCTGGGAGCTGGAATTCGTGGGAGAGTTTACCTCCGATTTTCCCTGTGTCTGCCTGGACCTGAACAATGCGCAGGCCCAGCCGGGAGAAGAGACGGTTGTAAGCCTGACATACAGACTCATACGTGTGGTAGGCAGCCTCTTCACTCACATCAAACGTGTACATGTCCTTCATGTAGAACTCCCGCCCCCGTAGCAGCCCGAACCGAGGCTTTGGCTCATCACGGAACTTGCGGGTCATCTGCATAGACAAATGAAACACATCAGCTTAATACCATTATAATATAAACCCAAGTGTACGATAAGAAGAAAGAAGCCCCAATCTGAATAAACTAATGAATAAGGTTTAATCTGGTGCCATACTGTAGCCTATACCTGGTAAAGCATTAGAGGAAGCTGTCTGTAGGACAGGGTTCCCTGGGAGGCCAGCAGCTCTGTCACTGCCTCCTCATGGGTGGGGCCCAGGCAGTATTCCGCTCCGTGGCGGTCCCTCAGGCGGAACAGCTCTTTTCCCATCAGGTCCCAGCGCTCGCTGCGTCTCCACAGCTCCGCAGAGCACAGGCTGGGCATGTCCAGCTTCTGCCCACCGATCCTCTGCATCTCCTGGTCGATCAGCCTCACCAGCTTCTCCATGGAGCGCACTGTGGCTGGGAGGATGTAGTAGCAGCCAGGGTTGGAAGGGTGGATGAGACCTGCCTGCTGCATCAGTCTCTGGCTCTTGCAGGTCATCTCCCCCTGAGCACGACTCTCCTGCCCCACATCACGCAGGTTGGAGGGCTGGAAGAGACGGGATACTAGGGGAAGGTGTGTGCTAGGTCGGGAGATGGAGTCAATGAGGGTTGGCTTTGGGGCATGTCCTGCAGCACAGCTTGAATGGCTCTTACAAGGAGTGGTGAAGGTTCTGGGCAGGTGGGGTAAGATTCTCTGCCGAAGGTGATGCATTAGGACTTCCATTGTAGTAGACTGGTGTCAATATCCTAGAAATATGAGAAATCAAGGACTTGTTTTAAATATACTGAACAAAAATATAAAAAGCAACTTGTAAAGTGTTGGTTCCATGTTTCATTAGCTGAAATAAAATATCCCAGAAATGTTCCATACAAACAGAAAGCTTATTTCTCTCCAATATTGTGCACAAATTTGTTTACATATTTGTTCGTGAGAATGTATCTTTTGCCAAGATAATCCATCCACCTGACAGGTGTGGCATATCAAGAACCTGATTAAACAGTATTATCATTACACAGCACCTTGTGCTGGAGACAATAAAAGGCCACAAATGTGCAGTTTTGTTACACAACACAATGCCACAGATGTGTCAAGTTGAGGGAGTGTGCAATTGACATGCTAACTGCAGGAATGTCCACCAAAGCTGTTGCCAATGAATCTAATGTTTATTTCTCTACTATAGCCACCTCCAACGTCATAGAGAATTTGGCAGTACGACCAACCGGCCACACAACCACAGGCCACATGCAACCACGCCAGTCCAGGAAGTCCACATCTAGCTTCTTCACATGCGGGATCGTCTGAAACCAGCCACCCGAACAGCTGATGAAACTGAGGAGTATTTATGTCTGTAATAAAGCCCTTTTTGTGGGGAAAAATAATTATGTTTGGCTGGGCCTGGCTCCTCAGTGGGTGGGCCCAGGCCCACTCATGGCTGCTCCCCTGCCTAGTCATGTGAAATGAATGGATTAGGGCTTAATTAATTCATGTCAATTGACTGATTTCCATATATGAACTGTAACTCAATAAAATCGTTGCGGCTATATTTTTGTTCGGTATAAAAATAGATTGAGGATATAAACCCAAGGTCAGCAAGAAAGTTTACTTAGCTAGCTTTAAAACCTAACATTGACACTTATTTTGTTAGGCAATGCAATAAACCATAAAACGATTATATTATCCAAATGTCAACTATTTGTAACCATTGAAAGTACCAGGTTGCTAGCTAGCTATATGCATTCCACCAATGCATTCAACCTTTCAGATGTAGCTAGCCAGGCAGGTATAACTAGCTAGCTAGATGTTAGCAAACAAGTTAGGTAGCTAGTTTGCTCTGCAATGCAATTCGGGAGCAAGCACGAGAGCAACTCACCTTGTGTATGAAACCGAACGAGTAATGATGAGCTGGTACTTGATCCATGCGAAGTTTATTAGCTAAAGAACGTTAGCTAAGCTAGCTAGCCGTGCGTACTCTTCTTCGACAGGGATGTCGACCCCGTGGATAACTATCATCTGTGTACTGCCAACTACCGTACTGGAGTAGCGAGCTAAAACGTCTTCATTTAAAAAAAAAATCCAACATGATATTTTCAAAACGGATGCATTTCTGTTATGGACAAGCACCGTCAAGAAAAGCAGACAACAGAGTCCCCAAAAAGTGGATCTATACACTAACGGGTCGTTTGTAAATTTTCCTGACCAATCAGAATCTTATCCGTCTTATGGGAGGAGTATGTTGCTATAGTAATATGAAACAAGAAACTGTGAAACGTGAAGTTAGTTAGCTAGCTTTCTTGCTGCCTCGAATATGTAACGAAGTCATAAACCGATTAGTAAACACCACTATTGCCTTTGTACTAACGACAACATAAGACCACCAAAAATGTCAACCACCAGAGCAAAACTGAAGAAACCCACTCTAAAAGTTACACCGTAAGTTGCTAGCTAGCTAGTTACCCTAAAAGCTAACCTGTCAAGCTAACATGCTAATGGAAATGGCAGGTGATGCTAGCTAGCTACTGTATGTAGACTGTTATCAGCACTTTTACTCCTAGGCTATGCTCTCCAAGGCATTTAACACCCTGTCATTTCACCATATCCTTTGCCCTATTAAATCACATGTTACTGTGTAATAAATCAGTGTGATCTCATTTATTTATTCATTTTTTACAATTTAAGCTAGTAGATAGGGTCTAACTTGATGTGTTCTGACCAGTAGACAAAATGCTTTTACTGTCTTACAGATCTTCCCGGGTAATGAATGTCTCAACATCAGGCGTACTCCGGGTCAACCACAGCTCAACATATGCTCGGAGTATCAATGCCTCAGTGAGCCGGAAAAGTTTCAGTTTGGCTGCTGACAGTAAAATCTTGGATAAAAGCTCTGTTCAAACACCAAAACACACAGTTCAGGTACAGCCCTTTATTGACACGTCTTCTTTGATACATTGCAGGCTCAGCTTCCTCCTGTACTCCCTGTTCACCCATGACTGCGTTGCTGTGCACGGCTCCAACTCAATTGTCAAGTTTGCTGACGACACAACAGTACAGTGGTAGGCCTGATTACCAACAATGATGAGACCGCCTACAGGGAGGAGGTGAGAGCCCTGGAGTGGTGCCAGCAAAATAACCTCTCCCTCAATGTCAATAAAACTAAGGAGCTGATCGTGGGGCCGCCGTGGAGGTCAGAAGTTCCTCGGCGTGCACATCACTGACAACCTGACATGGTCCCTTCACACAGACGGTGTGGTGAAGTAGGTGCAACAGTGCCTCAGGAGGCTGAAGAAATTTGGCTTGGCCCCTAAGACCCTCACTAACTTCTACAGATGCACCATTGACAGCATCTGGTCAGGCTGTATCACCACCTGGTATGGCAATTGCACCGTTCACAACCACAGGGCTCTCCAGAGGCTGGTGCGGTCAGCCAAATGCATCACCAGTGGCACACTGCCTGCCCTCCAGGATATTTATTTACATTTTATTTAACCTTTATGTAACTAGGCAAGTCAGTTAAGAACAAATTCTTATTTACAATCACGGCCTACCCCAGAACAAACCCTAACCCGGACGACGCTGGGCCAATTGTGCGCCGCCCAATGGGACTCTGAATCACGGCCGTTTGTGATATAGCCTGGAATCGATGTGGGTCTGTAGTGACGCCTCTAGCACTGAGATGCAGTGCCTTAGACCCCTGTGCCACTCAGGAGCCCCACATCTACAGCACCCGGTGTCACAGGAAGGCCAAGAAGATCATCAAGGACCTCAGCCTCCCAAGCCACGGCCTGTTCACCCCACTACCATCTAGAATCCGGAGACAGTATAGGTGCATCATCAAATTAAATCACATTTTATTGGTCACATACACATGGTTAGCAGATGTTAATGCGACTGTAGCGAAATGCTTGTGCTTCTAGTTCTGACAGTGCAGTAATATCTAGTAATCAAGTAATAACAAGTAATCTAACAATTCCCCAACAACTACCTAATACGCACAAATCTAAAGGGGTGAATGAGAATATTTACGTATAAGTATATGGATGAGCGATGGCCGAGCGGCATAGGCAAGGTGCAATAGAAGGTATAAAATACAGTATATACATGTGATATGAGTAATGTAAGATATGTAAACATTTTTAAAGTGGCATTATTTAAAGTGGCATTGTTTAAAGTGACTAGTGAATCATTTATTAAAGTGTCCAGTGATTGGGTCTCAATGTAGGCAGCAGCCTCTCTGAGTTAGTGATTGCTGTTTAACAGTTTGATGGCCTTGACATAGAAACTGTTTTTCAATATCTCGGTCCCAGCTTTGATGCACCTGTATTGACCTCGCCTTCTGGATGATAGCGGTGTGAACAGGCAATGGCTCGGGTGGATGTTGTCCTTGATGATCTTTTTGGCCTTCCTGTGACATCGGGTGCTGTAGGTGTCATGGAGGACAGGTAGTTTGCCCCCGGTGATGTGTTGTGCAGACCGCACCACCCTCTGGGGAGCCTTGCGGTTGAGGGCAGTGCAGTTGCCGTACCAGGCTGTGATACAGACTGACAGTATGCTCTCGATTGTGCATCTGTAAAAGTTTGTCAGGGTTTTAGGTGACAACCAAATTTCTTCAGCCTCCTGAGGTTGAAGTCGCTGTTGCCCCTTCTTCGCCACACTGTCTGTGTGGGTGGACCATTTCAGTTTGTCTGTGATGTGAACGCCCAGGAACATAAAACTTTACAATTTCTCCACTGCTGGCCCTTCGATGTGGATAGGGGGGTGCTCCCTCTGCTGTTTCCTGAAGTCCACGATCATCTCCTTTGTTTTGTTGACGTTGAGTGAGAGGTTGTTTTCCTGACGCCACACTCCGAGTCCCCTCACCTCCTCCCTGTAGGCTGTCTCGTCGTTGTTGGTGATCAAGCCCACAACTGTTGTGTCGTCTGCAAACTTGATGATTGAGTTGGAGGCGTGCATGGCCACGCAGTCGTGAGTGATCAAGGAGTACAGGAAAGGGCTGAGCACACACCCTTGTGGGGCCCCAATGTTGAGGGTCAGCGAAGTGGAGATCTTGTTTCCTACCATCACCACCTGGGGGCGGCCCATCAGAAAGTCCAGGTCACAGTTGCACAGGGTGGGGTTGAGACCCAGGGCCTCCAGCTTGATGATGAGCTTGGAGGGTACTATGGTGTTGAATGCTGAGCTATAGTCAATGAACAGCATTCTTACATAGGTATTATTTTTGTCCAGATGGGATAAGGCCGTGTGCAGTGTGATGGCGATTGCGTCATCTGTGGACCTGTTGGGGCGGTATGCAAACTGAAGGGGGTCTAAGGTGGCTGGTAAGGTGGAGGTGATATGATCCTTGACTAGTCTCTCAAAGCACTTCAAGATAACAGAAGTGAGTGCTAAATGACTGACCCTGTACCGATATTCATTTAGTTCAGTTATCTTTGCCTTCTTGGGTACAGGAACAATGGTAGGTAGCCATCTTGAAGCATGTGGGAACAACAGACTAGGGATGCATCTGAGCCAGCAGCCTTGTGAGGGTTAACATGTTTAAATGTTTTACTCACGTCAACCATGGAGAAGGAGAGGGGAGGGGGTGCAGTCTTTGTTAGCGAGCCGCGATGGTGGCACTGTATTATCCTCAAAGCAGGCAAAGAAGGTGTTTAGTTTGTCTGGAAGCGTGACGTTGGTGTCCGTGACGTGGCTGTTTTTGTTTTTGTAGTCCGTAATTTCCTGTCGACCCTGCCACATATGTCTCGTGTCTGAGCCATTGAATTGCGACTCCACCTTGTCCCTGTACCGGCATTTCGCTTGTTTGATTGCCTTGCGGAGGGAATAACTACGCTGTTTATATTCAGACATACTCCCAGACCTCTTTCCATGGTTAAATACGGTGGATCGCGCTTTCAGTTTTGTGCGAATGCCGCCATCCGTCCACGGTTTCTGGTTAGGGTAGGTTTTAATAGTCACAGTGGGTACAACATCTCCAATGCACTTCTTTATAAACGCACACACCGAGTCAGCGTATAGGTCAATGTTGTTCTCTGAGGCTGACCGGAACATGTTCCAGTCCGCATGATCAAAACAATCTTGAAGCGTGGCTTCCGATTGGTCAGACCAGCGATGAATTGTTCTCGTCACAGGTACATCCTGTTTGAGTTTCTGCCTATAAGACGGTACGAGCAAGATGGCATCGTGGTCGGATTTGCTGTAGGGAGGGCGGGGGAGGGCTTTGTATGCATCGCGGAAGTTAGAGTAGCAGTCGTCGGGAGTATTAGCCCTGCGTGTCGTGCAATCAATATGCTGATAGAATTTAGGTATCCTTGTTCTCAAATCATAGCTGGGACCGAGAGACTGCTAAACAGCTTCTATCTTCAGGCCATACTGGTTTGCAGTTATCTCTAGCCGGCCTCCACCCAATACCCTGCCCTGAACCTTAGACACTGTTCTAGCCAGCTACCACCCGGTTCTCTACCTGCACCTTAGAGACTGCTGCCCTATGTACATAGAGTCATTGAACACTGGTCACTTTATGTTTACATACTGTTTCACCCACTTTCTTCTGGATTATGTGTGTATAGATTTTTTTTTATTGCTATGTATTACTGCACTGTTGGAGCTAGTATAAACACAAGCGTTTCACTGCACCTACAAATCTGTGTACGTGACCAATACATTTTGATTTGATTTGACATTGCAATAACAATTACTGTGCATCAGTTAAAAAGTTACATCCCTCTCACAGGTCTTTGACGAAAGTGGCAAGGACGTCACCCCACAGCCTCTCTACCAGCCGGACCCTGCAGCAGTGATGTCTAAACACAGTAAGATCTTTGCCAGTGACACCTCTGGTGGCACCATGTCAGACTTCTACTCTACGGCATACCAGACAACAACCAACGCTAGCTTCGCTGGGCCCTTTACCAGGTAACACACTCTCAGAATATTCACTTTTTAAAAGAAACATTATTTAGAAGACAATGTGCATAACTTTATGGTCATTGGACTATGTACTGCTTTGAGTACCTTAATCTCACACTTTAGTTGTCTTGTAAACATTTTTAAGTAATATGACTGGTGATTATGACAGAGTAATGCTGCCTGTCGTATGTCAGGTCAGTGTTTGGAAGCAGCACAGTGTCGAGAGGGAGCCAGTCCACGATGGAGTCGATGAATGAAGAGATTGAGGACCCATCCTCCAAAAGGGACATCTCCATCAGTCTCTCAGGTTGACAATCATTTCACTCTCCTTTCATTTACTAATGATGTTACAGGAGTATGCAAAACATTCATTGTGTAATCAGACAGCACTTTAATTGCAACTTGATTGCAAGTATATGTAATCTGAAAAATCCAGGGATGTAAAGTTACCCCAAAATGTAACATTTTTATAACCTGGATGCTTTTATTTATGTTGTTGATGTATATTTCTGTCCTGTCAGATGTCCAGGTCAGGAGGGAAGAGGTGAAAGAGTTGATAAAGGAGGAGATGTTGGACGACGTGGTGGATCGGTACCTCATCGAGTCAGAGACCCTCTGGCTACTGCACATGCCAGCCGTCTCTGTGTCTGTGGACTCTGAGGAAGCTGAATCTGTCAAGTAAGCAATCACCTTTTCCAGATTCAGAATGAAATAGCTCATATGTAGATCCAAATGATGTAGATTCCAGGCTCAGGCCTCAGTACCTCATAATGCAGTTCCTTGCTTGCTATGTAGTTTATATACATTTTTATGCAACTTGTGTTCTGTCAATCACCCTCTGCCGGAAGAGAGAGAAACAATCTGTACATGGAGCTGTGTAAGAACAGAATGGGGAATGATAAGTACGTGGAGCGTTCCATGCAGACGTTCAACGGAGCACCCAAGACCAAGGAGGTCCAGAGTGAGGCCATCACCATGGTGGATGCAGGTTAGGATGCACTTCATCCTTGCTATGAGATATGAGAGCACTCTTGTCTGTTGTTCTTATCTCACCTCTCACCCAAGCACAGCCTTCTCAGTCAGCCTTTCGCTTGTTAAGCACCCCCCACTGTGCACTGATGTCAATTCAACTTCTATTCCACGTTGGTTCAATGTAATTTCATTGAAATGACGTGGCAACAACATTGATTCAACCAGTGTGTGCCCAGTGTGCCTCTGGCCTCTATGCCTGTTGTTACAAATAGCAATTGTCTCCTTTGCTCTCTTTGTAGCCACCACAGCCACCACCTGGGATATGTATGACTCATTCCACAGCGCAGGGCTGGGGGAGGCTGCCTTGTCCCCAGACACAGACAAGGCCAGCATCCCTGAGATTGTCTCCAACCACAGACTGGACCCCACCAGAGCCCCCGAGAGAACCATGTCTGTCATCAGCACCACTAGCATAGGTACAGTAACTGTCATTAATAGAATATAACCATATTAGAGGACAAAGGGATCTTTATGATTATGATCCTGCAGCAGTTTTAGAATTTCTTATTTATGTACAGTTTATTTCATGATGATGTGTGATATTAACAGGCGTCTTTCTATTCCAGCGAGTGCCTCTAGCTCGCGGATCGAGATAGAGCCTTTCGTGGTCCCGTCTGAAGATGAACCGGACCCGGAACTGATTCTGCAGTCAGAGAAGTTCCAGCAGGATCTGTTCGTGATGGAAAGGATCATTCTGGAGAACATCTACCAGCCGAAGCTGGCTGCATACAGACAGCTCCCCACATTGGAAGGTATGGTTATTACTGATACATGCGTCTCTACCCACTGGGCACAGACGTCTATTTTTGAGTTGTCAACTAACGTGAATTCAACGTGAAATCAACACCATGACATTTGGATTTAGGTTAAGTTGAGGACTTTATGCAAATCCAATCAGTTTTCCACTTTGATTCAACATCATCACATAACATATATATTTTTTTAATTATGTGGAAACAACGTTGATTTAACCAGTTTTTGCCCAGTGGGTAGTGGTTTTTTTTGGTGACGTTTGCAGGCAAACAGTACACTGTAATCTATGTCCCCATCTGGTTTATTAGCCGCAACGTTTTAACCCTTAGGTCTTCATCAGGTTCGGATCATATTTTTATCAACTTGAATTGATATTTAGTAATGTTACGTATTGAATGCCTCATTTCTTATTAACAACCATGTTTGTTGGATGTCCAGATCCTGACAGTGTGCCCAAGGTTGTGCCCACGGTGGTGAGCAGGAGAGAGGAGAGTTCCCTGGATGAGGAGAGCACTCTGACCCCGGCACTGGAGCGCCTCTGGTCCTTCAGCTGTGAGCTGACTTCAGGACACAACGTCAGCAGTATGGCCTGGAACAAGAGGAACGCCGTATGATTCTATCTTTATTCACTTATTTATTTGTCTTTTGTTTGTGTAATATTTTTTTAACAAATAAACTCTCCATGTTATTTCCTTCTCCAGGACCTTCTTGCAGTGGGGTATGGACAGTTTGACTTCAAAGACCAGAAATCAGGCCTGATCTGCTGCTGGTCTCTGAAGAACCCCACGGTAACTGACACTTCTCGCATTTCTGTTTTCTTCTGTATTTCAGTTCATACCATTCGTTTCTGAAATTGTGCTGTACATGTAGCCTGGTCCCAGATCTATGTGTGCTGTATACTCCTATGGACTTTATCATGCCAAACATTTGGCAAGGCAGCACAAACAGATCTGAAACCAGGCTACTGTACCAGTGCCAGGTTAGAGAATAGTTCTCTAGTGACTAAGCTAATGGGTTTTGTATCTTGTATCTACAGTGGCCTGAGAGGGTCTTTACCTGTGAGAGTGGAGTGACTACTTTGGACTTTTCAGCAAGCAATGCCAGCCAGCTAGCAGTGGGGATGCATGATGGCAGCATAGCCACCTACAATGTCAAGAGCAGAGAGAAGACACCCGTCATCGACAGCAGGTGGGTCTGTGTTTCCTCAGAGAGAGAGAGAGACAACCAAATCGACATGTCTTATTTCTCATAGACACCAGGTGGCACTGTATACTGGCAGACAAACAGGCTATATGACAGGGTTCCCCACCAAGTTTTCTAAGCAAAAGAAAATTAATAAAATAAATGTTATAATTTTTGTTCTTGAAGATAAAATACTGTAATATTACCAGGAAATTAGCTTGCACATGATTTTAATTTTAGGAAATCTGCTCACATGTATTCATACACATAAATACAGAGGGATATGTGATCGTATCCCAATGTTATCATGATTTTGTCAAATACCATATCTGTTTGGGATTCTTGCGGTCAATTTGCAGTGTACAAATTATTTATAACTATGTTCTGACTCCCCGACCATCTTCTCAAGGAAAAATCGACCCATGGCTGTTTGTAATTGGGGACCACTATATGGTTTACAAAGCATAGCTCACAGTCACAAACATTTCTGCTTTACCCATAGGCTTTACCTTTATAATTAGTCAGTGGAGTAGGTCTATGTTCCGTTTATAATTTAAAATAATAGCAATTGTAATATATAAACTTTTTTGATAATCACAAAAGATTGAGGTGATGAACAATATTGGAAACATTAATGATGAAGACAAGGATAAGTCTTATTTAAAAACATTTTATTTCTCATTTCAAAATGAGACTTGTTCATGTTCATTTGGAAATGCACGTATTGCACAGTCGGTCATGTCAAGGACTATGTTTAAAGAATAAAACAACAGGAAACCTACACTGAAAGGGAGATGGTTACCGTGATGCAGAGGAAACAACGGAAGGCCAGCCAGCCAACAAAAACACATAACAAGCCTTTTAACAAGCTGTTCCATCGTTCCTCAGATACTAGCGCAATATATTTGTGTGAATTCAATAGAGTGACGCATTTCCACCAAATATCTACTGTTTTTACAGTATCTCCTGTGCATATCTCCCCGTTACTCAACATCTGTCTGTTGTTGTTATGACTGACTAGCTGGGCTGTGATGTCACAGACTGTCTACTATTTGTAATCTCCGTTGGACACTGGAATATCTACTGATCTCACACAGACATGTAACAAAGCTGGTAGAAATTACATCTGTGAGAGCTACAGGAAAGCTGTGTAGTGACTGCGTCTAGGAAAACTAGGAGAACCTCAACGTGTGTGTTAGTTGAAGCACACTTATCGTGTGTGTGTGTGTGTGTGTGTGTGTGTGTGTGTGTGTGTGTGTGTGTGTGTGTGTGTGTGTGTGTGTGTGTGTGTGTGTGTGTGTGTGTGTGTGTGTGTGTCTGTGTCTGTGTGTGTGTGTGTGTGTGTGTCTGTGTAGTGACTGTGCCCACAAGCACACAAGCCCTGTGTGGCAGGTAAGGTGGATCGACCATGAGAGGGGTGCCTCAGGGGAGGACAAGGGAGAGACACTCATCTCTGTGTCTGCAGACGGCAGGATCAGCAAGTGGTTCCTGCGGAAAGGCCTCGACTGCATAGGTCCAGTTTTACCTCAATCTCTGAAAGTCTTGGGAAACCTTTCTATTAGTATGCCCCCTCCAAGTATCCCAAATATCCACCCATCCTTCAAATTTTTTTAGACACTTTTTCAGACAACTCTTGCAGACATTTCCCCCCATAACCTTCCAGTCAGTAGACAACACTTGCAGACATTTCCCCCCATAACCTTCCAGTCAGTAGACAACACTTGCAGACATTTCCCCCCATAACCTTCCAGTCAGCAGACAAATCTTGCAGACATTCCCCCCCATAACCTTCCAGTCAGCAGACAACACTTGCAGACATTTCCCCCCATAACCTTCCAGTCAGTAGACAACACTTGCAGACATTTCCCCCCATAACCTTCCAGTCAGCAGACAAAACTTGCAGACATTTCCCCCCATAACCTTCCAGTCAGTAGACAACACTTGCAGACATTTCCCCCCATAACCTTCCAGTCAGCAGACAACACTTGCAGACATTTCCCCCCATAACCTTCCAGTCAGCAGACAACACTTGCAGACATTTCCCCCCATAACCTTCCAGTCAGTAGACAACACTTGCAGACATTTCCCCCCATAACCTTCCAGTCAGTAGACAACACTTGCAGACATTTCCCCCCATAACCTTCCAGTCATAAGCGTAACAGTTACAGTTGAAGGCGGAAGTTTACATACACTGAGGTTGGTGTCATTAAAACTAGTTTTTCAACCACTCCACAAATTTCTTGTTAACAAACTGTAGTTTTGGCAGGTCAGTTAGGACATCTACTTTGTGCATGACGCAAGTCATTTTTCCAACAATTGTTTACAGACAGATTGTTTCACTTATAATTCACTGCATCACAATTCCAATGAGTCAGAAGTTTACATACACTAAGTTAACTGTGCCTTTAAACAGCTTGGAAATGACAACAGAAAATGATTTCATGGCTTTAGAAGCTTCTGATAGGCTTATTGACATCATTTGAGACAATTGGAGATGTACATGTGAAAGTATTTCAAGGCCTACCTTCAAACCCAGTGCCTCTTTGCTTGACATCATGGGAAAGTCAAAAGAAATCAGCCCAAAAATTGTAGTCTGGTTCATCCTTGGGATTAATTTCCAAACGCCTGAAGGTACCACGTTCATCTGTACAAACAATAGTACACAAGTATAAACACCATGGGACCACGCAGCCGTCATACCGCTCAGGAAGGAGATGCGTTCTGTCTCCTAGAGATGAACGTACTTTGGTGCGAAAAGTGCAAATCAATCCCAGAACAACAGCAAAGGACCTTGTGAAGATGCTGGAGGAAACAGGTACAAAAGCATCTATATCCACAGTAAAACGAGTCCTATATCGACATAACCTGAAAGGCTGCTCAGTAAGGAAGAAGCCACTGCTCCAAAACCGCCATAAAAAAGCCAGACTACGGTTTGCAACTGCACATGGGGACAAAGATTGTACTTTTTGGAGAAATGTCCTCTGGTCTGATGAAACAAAAATAGAACTGTTTGGCCATAATGACCATAATGACCTGTTTGGAGGAAAGGGGGAGGCTTGCCAGCCAAAGAACACCATCCCAACCATGAAGCACGGGGGTGGCAGCGTCATGTTGTGGGGGTGCTTTGCTGCAGGAGGGACTGGTGAACTTCACAAAATCGATGGCCTCACGAGGAGGGAAAGTTATGTGGATATATTGAAGCAACATCTCAAGACATCAGTCAGGAAGTTAAAGCTTGGTTGCAAATGGATCTTCCAAATGGACAAAGACCCCAAGCATACTTCCAAAGTTGTGGCAAAATGGCCTAAGGACAACAAAGTCAAGGTATTGGAGTGGTCATCACAAAGCCCTGACCTCAATCCTATAGAAAATGTGTGGGCAGAACTGAAAAAGGATCCAACAAACCTGACTCAGTTACACCAGCTCTGTCAGGAGGAATGGGCCAAAATTCACCCAACTTATTGTGGGAAGCTTGTGGAAGGCTACCCAAAACGTTTGACCCAATTAAACAACTTAAAGGCAATGCTACCAAATACTAATTGAGTGTATGTAAACTTCTGACCCACTGGGAATGTGATGAAAGAAATAAAAGCTGAAATAAATCATTTTCTCTACTATTATTCTGACATTTCACATTCTTAAAATAAAGTGGTGATCCTAACTGACCTAAGACAGTGAATTTTTACTATGATTAAATGTCAGGAATTGTGAAAACTGAGTTTAAATGTATTTGGCTAAGGTGTATGTAAACTTCTGACTTCAACTGTATGTGCTCTAACCCATACCTACACAGACCTGATGAAGCTGAAGAGGACGAGGAATGAAAAAGCCAAGAAGCAGGCTGGAGACAAAGAGAGGAAGAGCGAGGCACTCATATCACGGCAGGCGCCGGGGCTCTGTTTTGACTTCCATCCCACGGTGAGCGACCAGAGTGTTCTTAAGTTTCCATAAAGGATAGTTACACATGCGTTGTTTTAGTTACTTATTCCTGTGTGTTTAGGACTCCAACATCTACCTTGCTGGTACAGAGGAGGGCCACATCCACAAGTGTTCCTGTTCCTATAATGAACAGTTCCTGGAGACCTACATAGCACACAAAGTATGAACAGATCCTTCAGGCCGTACAGATGCTCTCTGCTGGACTGAATAATACAATGCCATTCATTCATTCCCTAACCCTAGCTTCATGTCTGCATCCCTGTTCAACCCTAACACTAGCCTCTACCACCACCCTAACCCTAGATTCATGTCCAAATCCCTGTTCAACCCTAACCCTAACTTCATGTCCACATCTGGTTGAGCCCTAACCCTAGCGTAAACAACCTTAACCCTAGCTTCATGTCCACATCCAGGTTCAACCCTAACCCTAGCCTCAACTCTGACCCTAACCCTAGCTCTAACCTCTCCTTGCTCTCAGGGCCCTCTGTACCGGATCACATGGTCTCCGTTCTGCTCAGATGTCTTCCTGAGCTGCTCCTCTGATTGGACGATCCAGCTGTGGCGGCAGGACCTGTTCACTCCCGTGCTGGGCTTCACCTCGACCCAGAGTGCCGTCTATGATGTCATGTGGTCCCCCAAGTGGGCCACCGTGTTTGGGGCCGTTAACGAGGGACGCGTGGAGATCTGGGACCTGGGAGCCAGCATGTGAGTAGTCTCTCTTTGTCTGTCTCTTTCCTTTTCTATTACTCTCTCTCTTAATAAATTGATTTCACTCTGTCTCTTTCTCTCCCTTTCTATATATTGTAGTTTCTTCTCTTAATGCATTTCCAGAAATATGAAGCTACAATAATAAAGCTCAACTCTTTACTCTGAGCTTGGCCTGTGAATAAACAATAGACAGCATTTCCACCATGCCCTTGTCCCTCTCCCAAGCCTGGACCCCACCATAGTGAGCCTGGCCAGTCCCGGGGTGAAGCTGACCTCCCTGCTGTTTGCTACTGAGACAGACTGTATTCTAGTGGGGGACAGTGACGGACAGGTCAGCGTCTACCAGCTCAAGAACCTCACCGTAGGAGAGGGAACACAGGTGAGGCAGGGGTCTCCAACAGGTCGATCGCAAGCTACCAGTAGTGCGCAGCCCACCTATGACTAGCTCGCCAAGCAATTATGAAAGTACATGCATTTTTTCGTTTCTTCCTTGCAAACTGTCAAAACCATAAAGCTCACGGCTACTATCCAATCAAAGCCACACTTACATTATCCCACCCCTGGTTAGCCACTATTGGTATAAAAAGCCAAACGTAACACATCTGCCAATTAATTTCCAGCAATATTGCCCTTGTCTGTTTGCCTGCGACTCAAACTGAATTCTTCCGCTGCTCTATCGTTCGCTACATACTTCAGTCTGAGACTGCCATCGTTGAAGTCTTTATGGTGACATCAAAATTAGGGGTGTTGTACAAGTCATCAATGATTGGGTCATCTCTAACCAATCAGAGTATCAAAGCCAATGACGAATTTTCAACCCCCCTAATTTTACCAGGTATATTTACAGAAAACACATCTCTTGCATACCAAGGAGCCGGGGATGAGTTGCAGTGTAGAAGAGAATAATGTGACCGTTTCAAAGATTAATAAAAAAAGAGTGGTTTGCAACGTTTCCTTTTCTAAAACAAGCTCTCGTGCTAGAAAGGTTTGGAGACCCCTGGATTAGAGTGGTAGCTTTCCGGTTTGAATATAAGCCAACTGCGTTGCATGGAAAGGGTCTGTTGTTGCATACACCTTCTGATCAGAATGCTTCATCGCTGTTCTTACAGTGACTCATCTTTTTGCGGTGTGCACTGTTCTGTAAGACATACTGTATGTCACTCAGTGCTTTGCCTTACATACAAACTATTCTGTGTAAATTCAGGTTGATTATTACAGACCATTTAAAGACAATTTCAGCCCAGATTAAGGCATCGTTTCCTCAGTCTGTGGGTGGCTGGTTAACTGTTTTTATCTCCCTGAGCAAACAGACAGAGGGTAAAATATCTTGTCTCATCTCTGTCCCCTTAGGTGGACGCGTTAGAGGACATCATCGGCTCCACCCTGGCCAGTCAGCTGTGAGAGGGACAGACCCAGCCATGGGTGGAGGGACACACCGGGACTATGTATCCCCTAAAGCCTGCCTCATCCACTATGTCATCATCGGCTGTCTGTCGCCATAGTGTTTGGTCCCCAAGGACTGCATCTTTGTCTCTTTTTATATTGAGAAAAAGAACATGATCATTTTTCATTACCATAAAACATGTTTCGTCTCTGCTTGTCACTCACGGTCTCTCAAAGTTTAGATCAATATCTAGATCAGTCCGATTTTTCTTTGTCTTGTTTTTATATTCATCTGGCCCAATGCCCAGTTTCCCCAGTTCCAGTCTTGAATAATAGCTGAAATATCTGGAATTGATTATATCCATTTCAAAGGAGGTTCTGCCTGATTCTATGTTGCTGCTGATCTTGTTGACCCAGTCATAAAGAAAGCTGTCTTTGAGCTTGTTTTGATGAAGAGCAATGGAGGATCTCTGAGTGACACACACGAAACGCATCCCAAGGATACTTTTTTCAGAAAGCTGAAATGCCATGCATCTCTTTTTCATCTTCCCAAACCTGCATCTTTGGCTGTCCGGCCCTCATCGCCACAGCAACGTCCCTGTTTTGTATGATAGTCATTGTGTGTGTACTGTATGGAGAGCACTGTGTTTTTGAGCATGCTGTTACTCTGCAGTGCTGTGTGTGTATATGAGTGTGTTCATGTGTATTAAGAGTGTAGCCTGTCTAAAGAGCTTCTGTTGCATCGAGATCCAGACACACGCACACCCCACTCAGCCTCCCATACCTCCGCTAATGGCTGTCATTATGTAGTCAAGGGCTTTCCCTGACATTTGAAAGTAGGTGTTGTTAACCGTCATTGTTATGTGGGTAAAAAGGCTAATACGGACTGGAGTCTACTGCTTCAGGAGCAAATGGGCAGAAAAACATAAAAACCTGGTAAAGTGGACATCTGACAGGAGTCACATGACAGTAGTAAACAGATCATATGCCATTATGACTGCTATCTCTGTCATGGGTGTCGTAGGGTAGAGACCAAGACGCAGCGGGAAAATGTACACTCATCTTTTTATTTAGATGAAAAAGGAAAACACAAATGTACACAAAACAAACTTGACAGTCTTGTCAGGCAAACAGCTAAACAAGAACAATCTCCCACAAAAAACAAACTCCTAATTATAGGACCCTCAAGAGGCAACAATAACCAGCTGCCTCCAATTGAAGGTCCAACCCCAATTAACAAAAGACTAGATAGAACATAGAAATATACTAACATAGAACAATGACTAACAAACCCCGGACTAATAAATCAAATACCCCTCTACCTAAACACATACACAAAACACACCCTGAACCACATAAAACAAACACCCCTCTACCTAAATACATAGCCCAAACCACATGAAACAAACACCCCCTGCCACGTCCTGACCAAACTATAATAACAAATAACCCCTATTACTGGTCAGGAAGTGACAGTACCCCCCCCCCCCCAAAGGTGCAGACCCCGGATGCACCTCACACAAATAACCAAAAATTGCCCCCCAAAAAATAAATCCAAAATCTAAAGGGAGGGTGGCTGCCGTCACCGACGGCTCCTGTGCTACACCCCCCCTCCCCAAACCTCCTGCAGTGGAGGTGGCTTAGGCTCAGGCCTTAATCCCCTACCAGACCAAACCACCCCCACTGCATACCTCTGCCTGAGGTCAGTCACTGAAGACCCTGGACTGGGCTCTGGGAGCTCTGGACTGTAGGCCGTCTCACTCGGTGCCGGACTGTAGGCCGTCTCACTCGGTGCCGGACACTCTGGACGAGGTACTGTTGCCGGACACTCTGGACGAGGTACTGTTGCCGGACACTCTGGACGAGGTACTGTTGCCGGACACTCTGGACGAGGTACTGTTGCCGGACACTCTGGACGAGGTACTGTTGCCGGACACTCTGGACGAGGTACTGGGCTGACGCACTGGTAGGGGAGGTATCAGACTGGGGGCACGCACCTCAGGGCTAGTGTGGGGAGCAGGAACAGGCCGAGTTGGACTGGGCTGACGCACGGGAAGCCTGGTGCGTGGTGCTGGTACTGGAGGTATCAGACTGGAGACACACACTTCAAGGCTAGTGCGAGGAGCGGGAAACACTGGACCGTAGAGGCGCACTGGCGGTCTCGAGCGCAGGACTGGCACCGCCCGTACTGGCTGAGTGCCCACTTCCCCCTGGCAAATGCGGGGCGCTGGCACTGCGCACACCAGCCTGAAAATACTTGGCCTCGCCACAGTACGCATTACCCCTAAGCACGGGACCTGTCCAGTCATATGTTGCCTAAAAAAAGCACAGGGATTTGGCTTGGGGCTTAATCCTCGCCCAGCCAAACTACCCGTGTGCCCCTCCCCCCAAAAATATTGGGGCTGCCTCTCGGGCTCCCTTAACTCCTCCATAGCCCTGGAAATGCTCATCCTCATCTCCGCCCATGTCCATCCTTCTTCCTCGTGCTCCTTACCCCGCTGCTTGGTCCGTTTGTGGTGGGAGATTCTGTCACAGGTGTCGTAGGGTAGAGACCAAGACGCAGCGGGAAAATGTACACTCATCTTTTTATTTAGGTGAAAAAGGAAAACACATAAATGTACACAAAACGAACTTGACAGTCTTGTCAGGCAAACAGCTAAACAAGAACAATCTCCCACAAAAAACCCATGAAAACAAACTCCTAATTATAGGACCCTCAATCAGAGGCAACTATAACCAGCTGCCTCCAATTGAAGGTCCAACCCCAATTAACTAATCATAGAAATACAAAAGACTAGATAGAACATAGAAATATACTAACATAGAACTATGACTAACAAACCCCGGACTAATAAATCAAATACCCCTCTATCTAAACACATACACAAAACACACCCTGAACCACATAAAACAAACACCCCTCTACCTAAATACATAGCCCAAACCACATAAAACAAACACCCCCTGCCACGTCCTGACCAAACTATAATAACAAATAACCCCTATTACTGGTCAGGACGTGACACTCTCTGAGTCTATCTGTTCTCTAGATCTCTACCCTTGCTTCCCATTTAGGGGTCTTCATCAAATCAGAATACTGGAACTTTTATTCTATTTCATCTTCATTTAAATTACACAGGAAGTCCCATTGAGGTGAGAAGACCTGTTTCCCATGGGAGACCTGGCAAAACTGACTCAGGCAGGTGGTCTCCAAACCTTGTCCTGAAGAACCACCGGGTCTCTAGGGTTTTGCCCGGTAGGTCAGGATGTAATCAATTAACAAAGCACCTCATTGATTAGCCTGATTGAGTAATTGGTGGATCCTTCTGAGAGGAGAGTGAGATGAACTAGAATTTGCCTAATTAGATCTTGTGAAAGTGTGTAGCCATATCCTTTCATCAAAACAATATAATGAGCGTGTTTGCTGTCAGCTAATGAGGAAACTACCCATGAGGAAACTACCCGTGAGGAAACTAATGTCATGCCATGATGTAATTTCACATTAGAAAGAACACTAAAATGAGAATGATGCATAGTCACTTTACCCCTACTTACATGTACAAATTACCTCGACTAACCCGTACCCCCGCACATTGACTCGGTACCGGTACCCCCTGTATAAATCCTCGTTATTGTTATTTTATTGTTTAACTTTTTATTAAAATGTTTACTTTATTTTATTTAGTAAATATTTTCCTCTATTTTCTTAAAACTGCGTTGTTGGTTAAGGGCTTGTAAGTAAGCATTTCACTGTATTCGGCGCATGTGACAAATAAAAATGGATTTGATGGCACTGATGTGTAACACAGATGATGATTTGTATTACAATTAGATCCAGCTGTGGCGGAAGGACCTGTTCACTCCTGTGCTGGGCTTCACCTCCATCCAGAGGTGAAAAAAAGAGAGAGAGAGATGGGGTAGATGAGGTGGGGACGGAATGGGGGGTATAGGGGAGAGAGAGAGAGATGGGGTAGATGAGGTGGGGACGGAATGAGGGGGTGTTATAGGGGAGGGAGAGATGGGGTAGATGAGGTGGGGACGGAATGGGGGGTATAGGGGAGAGAGAGAGAGATGGGGTAGATGAGGTGGGGACGGAATGAGGGGGTGTTATAGGGGAGGGAGGGAGAGATTGATTGACTCTTCAACAGGTGAGCTGAAATGTATAAATAGGAGGAAGATGCACGTCTTGAACCAGAGACCAGTCCACTGTGTTACTGCCTCAGCAAGAGGCAGAGCGAGAGAGAAAGAGCAGAAGGGGGAGAGAGAGGTAGAGAGAGGAAGAGAGAGAGAGAGAGGAACACAAACAGAATAAGAGAAAGAAAGAAAGAAATATAAAAAGAAGAAAGAGGAGAAAGTAGACCAGAGAAACAGTCTGTGGTGGTCTTTGCAAGCGAGCACCCCAGTTGGGACGAACACAGATACACACACAGCAACCAACAGAGAGCCAACCTCCAGTGTCAGGCAGGCAGTTGCTCCTCTGACTGGGTTATGGAGGTCTGTTATGCAGTCCTGTTCTCTGGAACATTATAGCCCAGTGGAACCCACCTCTTATAATCCGATTATGATGCTGATGATATCAGGGCAAGCCTGTTCCCAGTGGGCAGACCACAGCAAACAGTTAGCATATTAACCATGCTCATTAGAACCAATTAGAGGACCTCTATACCAGGCGGTGTCAGAGGAAAGCCCTAAAATTGTCAAAGACTCCAGACACCCCAGTCATAGACTGTTCTCTCTGCTACCACAAGGCAAGCGGTACTGGAGCACCAAGTCTAGGTCCTAGAGGCTTCTAAACATCTTCTACCCCCCAAGCCATCAGACTCCTGAACATCTAGTCAAATGGCTACGCAGACTATTTGCATTGCCCCCCACCCCACTCCACCACTGCCACTTTCTGTTGTCATCTATGCATAGTCACTTTAATTACTTTACCTACATATACATAAAACCTCAACTAACCGGTGCCCCCGCACATTGACTCTGTACTGGCACCCCCCCCGTATATATTGTTACTTACTGTTGCTCTTTAATTACTTGTTACTTTTATCTCTTATTCTTATCTGAATTTTTTTTAAACTGCATTGTTGGTTAAGGGCTTGTAAGTAAGCATTTCACTGTAAGGTCTACACCTGTTGTATTCGGCGCATGTGACTAATACAATTTGATTAGATTTTTATTTGATTTGATAGCGGCACAGATACTGGACAAGACTGATAGCACCAGGCTAAACCTGTTCCAGTCATTTGGGGCTTTTCTCATTTGACAGGTCCATGTACAGCAATTACATTGTTGAGCATAGACTACTGATAAGATATCAGGCACAGACAGTCCCCCAAGCATCCTCTGAACAAAATTAGGACTGGGGGAGAAAATGAACTTTGATTTGGACATGCATTTTTATGTTGACTGTCTTTCCAAGCTGTTTTATTAATGAGTGACTGTATGACTTTCCAGATTCATATCAGACTGTAATGCCATATTTCATTATGTGATATGATTTTATGACTTGAGCTTCCTGTTGTGTGATGTCATGGGCAGGTTTGGCCAATGAGGAGAAGAGTCCGATCAGTCTAGAAGACCTGAAGACCAGTCTGTGGTCAGAGTTCAGCAGTCGTGACCTGAACAACATGCTGACCACCGTGTGCTACCAGGTAGATAAACACAAGTAGAAGGCTCAGGAAAAACAGAATGTGAGGTATCATATATCATTAATGCTTGCACAGAACAATCCAAAATAGATGTTATGAAATCAGAGCTTTTAGATAGAGCTTTTAGACAGAGCTTTTAGATAGAGCTTTTAGATAGAGCTTTTAGATAGAGCTTTTTAGATAGAGCTTTTTAGATAGAGCTTTTTAGATAGTTGTAACTTGCGGTTGTCACAGCATTTGGTGCATATTATTAGCGTTTGAGATAAACTTTTACTTGTGTTGATGTGTGTGGATGACATTGAGCAGGGAGGGAGCTGTACTTCCTGGAGATGTTTTTCATGGAGACAGAAGAAGAAACCAGCCTCTGTTATATGTGTCTATGATGAGAGAGTTATTAAGAACCAAAGCTGAATTCAGGGACTTTCACGTAACTTCTTGAAAATACTTATCTTGATCGTACTGTATATTTTGCATATGCTTGACATGGGGATGTGATGTGTTTTGCTGTTACGTGATGACTTAGTGTGACATTTTAATCCACTGTGGATTACTACAACGCTTTGATCTTTTTGACTCTTAATACTGCAGTCTTTCATTGCATACCCTGATAGCCATAAGACCATTTCCATCTTTAACTGACACCGCAAGTTGAGGCTATCAGCTACAGGACAAAAGACAGACATTACCAATGCCACAGCACCTAAATACAGAGATGACCAATAAACCAAAACAAAACAATAGTGTCTGCAAGTACCAAAAAAGACGACAAAGAGAGCAGGTAAAATGTTGTACTGTGTGTACTGTAGTGTAGGCTATATCTGTCATCTTCTATCCGCACAGCACAGTCATCCACTCAGAATACAAAACAAGGTAGACAGTGAATTCCCCACTCAGATGATTGGCAGGTCTTACCTGGAATACTGTGTGTTGCCAAGATGTTACATCATTTTTCATCCTCTGGGAGAAGACAATCTGAATGCCAAAAAAGGAAATATATTCAAAGTGAGGGTTGGTGTGATACTAGCGCAGAATAGGAAATGTAGACTTGTTCTAATCCTTCCTAGACCAGTCACGACCATTAAGGCTATTTAAAGAAGATAAATCCTTTGTATTCATACTGCATACCAAAATAATTGAATACAAAACAACTGATCAAACATAATTGATACGCCTCCTTTATTTCAGAGAAAACCCACATCATAACATGGTGGTTCATTCTGCATTCGTTTAGAACATTTCATTAGTACGATACATCACATTAAACAATTTCATATTCAGTATCCTGTGCATTGGATAACACAAATAGCAAATATATCCATACAAATATAAAATGAAACAAACATATATGTACAGTACACATGGTATGTTGAATTAAAGGCTAATCATACTACAGTTACATCTCCCTCACAGCACACAATTCTAAACAGCTTCTTAATGGCAGAAGGGGTGTATTCCTAGTAAGGCTTTAAGACAATGTTGTTACAGCCAACCTTGATGTGTTGCACTGTACATCAGAACACAAAATTGGTGGAGGAAATACAGAATAAACTGCAATCGAGCAACATGCAAAATGTTTATTATATTCTATTGAGGCATTTACTTTATGTTGGTATTCTTATCTTTTTTTAATTCTTATTGTTGTTGCATTGTGGAGGAGGAACCTGTAAGTAAGAATTTTGTTGGACAGTGTATCCCATGTGTATCCTGTACCTACGACTAATAAAACTTCTGCTGTGAGTTGCAAAAAGAGTGCTCCAAAAACGTGTCCAGTTCATAACTTTTATTGGTTTTGGAAAGAAGCAAACTTAGTTTCTCATCGGATCATCTTAACATTGTCTGAACAAACACATCTTGCACATGTGTTTGACAGAGAAACAGTGCGGAACCCAAAGCAGTCGAGCTTAGCACGCCACACACAGACGTACTCCCTGCTCTGGTCTTCAGTTCTCACAGTTAACATGACAACAGGTCAACGAGTCTATTGGTTGGTGGACCACTTCACTTTAACACTATACCGTAACTGTATGCAGACACACATTACATTATCCATGCCGTAACACTTAGCTTGAACCCTCCCTCCATCATAAGCACGACCAGAGATCATACATAGTTCATAAACAGTAATAACATTACCAATGTAATTTCTGTTAACTATAGTTAGGTGTGTAAAATAATGTTCAAGTAAAGTGTTACTCACTAAACAGCTATACAGAGAGCTACATGACACAATTCATTGATGCCTTACTTAGAAATGCCAACTAAATGGTCAGACAAAATGGACATGTAAGACACTTCTATGGCAGTTCTAAGGCAGCCGTATAAATGGTGCTATGTAGCTTCATGAAGTTCAGATAGTATGCTGACATACTTATGATGCCCACACGAGGAGACCTTTTAAGTTAAATGTCATCACACACATTTTGTTCTCTATGTTGAATATCAGAGCATTCAGGAAGTTCCTAACATTATCAGCACAGTGTTTTTCACATGAAACAATATGTTTTTTTTGTTGTTTAAAAAAATATTACACTTATTTCTCTATCTTTTAGAGGACTGTCTGGAGTACACACATAAAATACAAAAAGCGTTTTGGTCATCTAACCTCCCTCCAAAACCTCGTCACCATGTCATCTCACAGAGACCATTACCATTATGCAAAATAAAGCCATGGATTCAAGCGCTGGTTGGTTTGATCCGAAGGGGAGTTCATGCTGTTTGATGCAGAATAACACATTGAGGTGAATGGGAGCAGAGCATAACATAGTCAAAACCTGACTGATTATCCATGGTAATAACTATTAGTGTAACTCTAAATAACACTGCTTTCATACTGCCTGACGTACGCATCCAGGTAGCTATTCATCTTGTTTTTTATTTTATCCCCCCACGCGCATATATCCTGTAGTCAAATCTTCTGATGCACTTGAGTTAAAAAATTATATATCTGAAATAAATTCAAAAATTATACCTTATACATTATACTGTACACAGGTTACCCAACTACACAAATAGCAAAAAAAGATAATTAGAATATTTATACCTTCAAGGATTCTAAATTGCGATTCAAATTCTATTCATATACAGAATCACATACTTTTTACATACTTTTTAAATCATTATCATCAATAAATAAAAATAGAATGCTGTAATGTACTCTGAAGTAAGTCTACCACTGCTGTGTCAGGAACAACAGCTATTTGACAATACAAGGAAAACACCAAACGCCCTTTCAGATATATATTATTAATTTAAAATGAGACTTTGTACAGGTTTTTTATTGAGGGAAACATATTATATTTGTTTTATATTGCAACCAAGAATGTATTTATTGTTGCAGCCGCCTAACTACTCAGGACTTTCTGATATTTTCTGAGGAAAATGTTGAGAATATATGTTTGAACCCGGTGTTAAATCACTGCATTCAAAGAAGAGAGAGGAAAGTGGTAATGGTCACCATCCAAATGAACAATGTCCTTTAAACCTGCTGTGCCAGCGTGTAACGCATTAACTGTTAAAAACCCAACAGCATAAAAACTCCAATACCCAGAATTCTATGGTAGGTCTAACCGTGTCCAATCAGAGGCATGCGAAAAGCAGCACGGGGAAGAATTAGCCCCTCCCTTAAACTGAATGGAGGAATGTGACATCATTGTGCGTCTATTCATCTTAGTTCACTCAATGGCACAAACCAATGGTCTTTTCATACATCCTCTCCTAATACCACATATTTGTTGTTGCATCTAAAATAAATACAGTGTATTATGTGTTAGGTTCACGGTTGAGACCGTGATTTTGCAGTTGAGTAGCTAGGTAGCTGTAGCAGTGTTTAAGTTTGAACACCACACGTTAGAGAGGGGGATAGAGAGGCAGAAGCATGTACCTTTAGAGAGGGAAACCCGGGTGGGTATCTAGAGCAGCAGCAATACAGATGTTCTGAAATTAATACATTTTACAAATACAATAATTACACCCTAAAACGGTCTACGAGACTATATGCAAGCTATACAATACTGCTGGGTACAGTAGGCTGTGTGGCCTTGGCCTGTCTGTCTCGCGGGTTTAGAAAGAAGTGTCTGTCTGTAGGGAGGTGGTGGTGTAGGTCTGTCCTCTGTAGTATAGGATTTCATTAGTCCATTGAGATGATGATCTCCAGTGTATTTGTTCAGTAGTAGTATGAAGTATCAGTTGTCTGCCAAGTATTTTCCTGAAAATGACAAACATGCCTTGGGTTTGAATACTTATGTGTGAAAAGGAATCATACATGCAACTATGTACACATAGCAAAACATATTTTACGATAATACTGTATCATAACAATGTAATAACACCAATTAATATCACAGTGATACACTATTAGTTTAGAATCATGTTATTATTACACTATGAGCGTTATGCTAAATTGAGTCAATCTTTCCCTTACTCTGGTATTTTGTGAAAGATGGGATGCACTCCATAATAATTTAGGTGACATTATTTCTGTTTAGCAGAGTAAGTGAAGAAAGGCAGTGTCTCACCTGCAGCGAATCTCTTCTTGATGAGTGAGAAGCGGTACCCTGGCCCAGCCAGTTCTATATCACAGCCTGACAGAGTGCTGCCCTCACTGGTGAACTGGACCGCCAGGGGAGAGGGTTTACTGGGGCCCTCCGACAGCTTGAACCGTGCCAACAATGAGCCAATGCCTAGGGACGTCACAGAGAGGGACAAAGGTTCAATATACTGCACAAACATACACATGCATATACAGTACCAGTCAAATGTTTGGACGCACCTACTTAATCAAGGGTTTTTCTTAATTTTGTATATTTTCTACATTGTAGAATAATAGTGAAGCCATCAATACTAAGACATAACACATATGGAATTATGTAGTAACCATAAAAGTGTTAAACAAATTCTTTGACATTCTTTGAGATTCTTTAAAGTAGCCACCCTTTGCCTTGATGACAGCTTTGTACACTCTTGGCATTCTCTCAACCAGCTTCATGAGGTTGTCACCTGGAATGCATTTAAATTAACAGGTGTGCCTTGTTAAAAGATAATTTGTGGAATTTCATTCCTTCTTGTAGGGGTGGTACACAAAAGATAGCCCTCTTTGGTAAAAAACCAAGTCCATATTATGGCAAGAACAGCTCAAATAAGCAAAGAGAAACGACAGTCCATCATTACTTTAAGACATGAAGGTCAGTCAATAAGGAACATTCAAAGAACTTTGAAAGTTTCTTCAAGTGCAGTCGCAAAAAGTGCAGTCGTGTCTCTGTGAGATGCAGAGTAGGTGAACGGATGATCTCCGCCTGTGTGGTTCCCATCGCGAAGCATGGAGGAGGTGGTGTGATGGTGCTTTGCTGGTGACACTGTCTGAGATTTATTTAGGATTCAAAGCACAGTTAACCAGCATAGCTACCACAGCATTCTGCAGGGATACGCCACCCCATCTGGTTAGCGCTTAGCGTGATTATCATTTATTTTTCAACTGGACAATGACCCAAAACACACCTCCAGGCTGTGTAAGGGCTATTTTTTATTCATTTATTTATTGAACCCTTATTTTACCAGGTAAGTTGACTGAGAATACATTCTCATTTACAGCAACAACCTGGGGAATAGTTACAGGGGAGAGGATGGGGGATGAATGAGCCAATTGTAAGCTGGGAATGATGAGGTGACCATGATGGTATGAGAGACAGATTGGGAATTTAGCCAGGACACCGGGGTTAAAACCCCTACTCTTACGATAAGTGCCATGGGATCTTTTAGTGACCACAGAGAGTCAGGACACCCGTTTAACGTCCCATCCGAAAGACGGCACCCTACACAGGGCAATGTCATTGCCCTGGGGCATTGGGGTATTATTGTAGACAAGAGGAAAGGGTGCCTCCTACTGGCCCTCCAACACCACTTCCAGCAGCATCTGGTCTGCTGGAAGTCTATTTGACCAAGGAGAGTGATGGAGTGCTGCATCAGATAACCTGGCCTCCACAATCACCGACTTCAAACCTACTGAGATGGTTTGGGATGAGTTGGACCGCAAAGTGAAGGGAAAGCAGCCAACAAGTTCTCAGCATATGTCGGAACTCATTCAAGATTGTTAGAAAAGCATTCCTCAAGAAGCTGGTTGAGAGAATGCCAAGAGTGTGCAAAGCTGTCAAGGCAAAGGGTGGCTACTTTGAAGAATCAAAAATATAATATATATTTTGATTTGTTTAACACCTTTTTGGTTATTACATGATTCCTTGTGTTACAATGTAGAAAATTGTAAAAATAAAGAAAAACCCTTGAATGAGTTGGTGTGTCCAAACTTTTGACTGGTACTGTACATCACTCACGTACACGCGCATACACACAAACATGCAAACCTGTCCCTCCACAGCACACAGCATGATATCAATGAATCAAATGTATTTATTAAGCCCTTTTTACATCAGCCGATATCACAAAGTGCTATACAGAAACCCAGCCTAAAACCCAAACAGCAAGCAATGCAGATGTAGAAGCGTGGTGGCTAGGAAAAACTCACTATAAAGGCAAGAACCTAGGAAGAAACCTAGCGAGGAACCAGGCTCTGAGGGGTGGCCAGTCCTCTTCTGGCTGTGTCGGGTGGAGATTATAACAGAACATGGTCAAGATGTTCAAACGTTCATAGACGACCAGCAGGGTCAAATAATAATAATCACAGTGGTTGCAACAGCTCAGCACCTAAGGAGTAAATGTCAGTTGGCTTTTCATAGCAGATCATTCAGAGTTAGAGACAGCAGGTGCAGTAGAGAGAGAGAGTTGAAAACAGCAGGTCCAGGACAAGGTAGATCTTGAATACTTGCCTGTTCTTTACATAGAAATCCTATTAAATTACTAGAGGAGCTATGTCATAAACCCGCAAAGTTCCAGAATGGGGTGAAAATGGCAGCCATATCGCTCAGGGAGAAATCCAAACCAGTCTAATTGGAATGAATGGCAGTAGAGGCATAATCCTGATTTTACTTACGCAGAAAAATAAAAGGCATGTGTTATATCAGAAATTGTGAAATAGAATTAGTCAACCTAAAACATTGTCATATGATTACAAATAAAGGTTATATGGGTTTTATACCAATTTTCTGTCTAAATAGCCTCAAACAGACCATAAATGTCTACATTTGTGTTTTCTTGGAAAGCTGTGAGTGCTATTATATGATACAATATCAGTACTCGTTGCATTTACAACTTGTATAAGTCCTATCATCAACTGATTTCAGCCAGTGTATGGCTGTTGATTGACTGCATTGTTTTAATGTAATGTTGGCATATTAGCAGTTAATTTGACAAATTCATGGAATCATTGCTCTAAAACTGTCTGGCTAGCTAGCTAATAAATTCTTCAAATTCATTATTTTATACAATATCTTATCACAGCACTGGCAAACCATGGTTGACCAACTCCCTGACCAAAATGGCTGACCTTTATCCCATCATAAGAAGGTTCATGTCCATTTTAGTATTTTAATTCCTAATTCTATGGTTCTTTAACTCATCTCTGATCATTATGACTGTTGGAACCATCTCCAGACAGAAGGGGGCAAGAGTGAGTTAAATGGGGCAAAGGCCAAACGTCATGTACAGTAAGTCAAAGGTAATGTCATTATTAAAAGGGTCTGTTCATCTGGACTGAAAAACACTAATGTATCCATCCATAGCTAAATGAGCCCTATAAGGCAAACATTCAGGTAACTACCTAAATAAAGGAAACACCAACATAAAGTGTCTCAATAGGGCATTGGGCTTCCACAAGCCAGAACACCTTTAATGCGCCTTGGCATAGATTCTACAAGTGTCTGGAACTCTAATGGTGTTTTGTTGATGGTGGCGGAAAACGGCGTCTCAGGCACCACACCAGAATCACCCATAAGGGTCAATTGGGTTGAGATCTGGTGTCTGACACACACAACCCTTTAAACCCCCTTTGAGACCCCTCTTTCAAAGTCACTGAGATCTCGTCTAGCCATGGTAGCCAAAATAATGGGCAACTGGGAAATTTAATACGTGACCCTAAGCATGAGCGGATGTTAATTGCTTAATTAACTCAGGAACCGCACCTGTGTGGAAGCACCGGCTTTCAATATATTTAGTGTTTTTTTCATTTTGGCAGTTACTTGTAGGTTGAGTTTGATTATTAGCTGACCATACACCCAAAATCTAGTTAGTCAGTCAAAGCCAAGCTAAGATGGCCTGTTGAGGAGTGACAGACTCCATCATAGCTGGAGGGGTGCTCTCATTTTATCTCTCAACAATGAAATAGGGTGCATGCCAGGCAGCAGGCTGTCAGCCAGCCTAGTGGAGTCTGCCACTAGCATAGTCAGTGTAGTCAGCTCAACTATCCCCATTGAGACCATGTCTGTGCCTCAATCTAGGTTGGGCAAAACTAAACATGGCGGTGTTTGCTTTAGCAATCTCACTGGAATAAAGACCTCCTCCATTCCTGTTATTATAGAAATATATTGTGATATCTCAAATCTCAAAATAGGGCTACTTAATATTAGATCCCTCACTTCCAAGGCAGTTATAGTCAATGAACTAATCACTGATCTTGACGTGATTGGCCTGACTGAAACATGGCTTAAGCCTGATGAATTTACTGTGTTAAATGAGGCCTCTCCTCCTGGTTACACTAGTGACCATATCTCCCGCGCCTCCCGCAAAGGCGGAGGTGTTGCTAACATTTACGATAGCAAATTTCTATTTACCCCCCAAAATGACTGCGTTTTTGTCTTTTGAGCTTCTAGTCATGAAATTTATGAAGCGTACTCAATCACTTTTTATAGCTACAGTTTACAGGCCTCCTGGGCTGTGTACAGCGCTCCTCGCTGAGTTCCCTGAATTCCTATCCAACCTTGTAGTCATGGCAGATAATATTCCAATTTTTGGTTACTTTAATATTCACATGGAAATGTCCAAAGCCCCACTCCAAAAGGCTTTCGGAGCCATCGTCGACTCAGTGGGTTTTGTCCAACATGTCTCCGGACCTACTCACTGCCACAGTCATACTCTGGACCTAGTTTTGTCCCATGGAATAAATATTGTGGATCTTAATGTTTTTCCTCATAATCCTGGACTATCGGACCACCATATTATTACATTTGCAATCGCAACAAATAATCTGCTTAGACCCCAACCAAGGATCATCAAAAGCTGTGCTATACATTCTCGGACAACCCAAAGATTCCTAGATGCCCTTCCAGACTCCCTCCACCTACCCAAGGACGTCGAAGTACAAAAATCGGTTAACCACCTTACTGAGGAACTAAATTTAACCTTGCGTAAATCCCTAGATGCAGTCGCACTCCTAAAAACAAAACACATTTGGCACAAGAAACTAGCTCCCTGGTAAACAGAAAATACCCGAGCCCTGAAGCAAGCCTCCAGAAAATTGGAACGGAAATGGCGCTCCACCAAATTCTAAGTCTTCCGACTAGCTTGGAAAGACAGTACCATGCAATATCGAAGAGCCCTCACTGCTGCCCGATCATCCTATTTTTCGAACTTAATTGATGAGAATAAGAACAATGCTGAAAGTGTCGCAAAGCTAACTAAAAAGCAACATTCCCGAAGAGAGGATGGCTTTCACTTCAGCAGTGATGAATTCATGAACTTCTTTGACAAAAATATCATGATCATTATTAGAAAGAAAATTACAGACTCCTCTTTGAATCTGCGTATTTCTCCAAAGCTTAGTTGTCCTGAGTCTGCACAACACTGCCAGGACTTAGGATCAATGGAGACACTCAAGTTTTTAAATCTTATATCTCTTGACACATTCATGAAAATAGTCATGGCCTCTAAACCTTCAAGCTGCATACTGGACCCTATTCCAACTAAACTACTGAAAGAGCTGCTTCCTCTGCTATGTTGAAGATAAAAAAAACGACTCCCTAATCACCAGATGTGTACCAAACTCACTAAAAGTGGCAGTAATAAAGCCTCTCTTGAAAAAGCCTATATCGAATCTACCATTCCTATCAATTTATTTTTTTAAAGCTGTTGCGCAGCAACTCACTGCCTTCCTGAAGACAAACAATGTATACAAAATGCTTCAGGCTGGTTTTAGACCCCATCATAGCACTGAGACTGCACTCGTGAAGGTAGTAAATTACCTTTTAATGGCGTCAGACCAAGGCTCTGCATCTGTCCTCGTGCTTCTAGACCTTAGTGCTGCTTTTGACACCATCGATCACCACATTCTTTTGGAGAGATTGGAAACCCTAATTGGTCTACATGGACAAGTTCTGGCCTGGTTTTGATGTTATCTGTCGGAAAGATATCAGTTTGTCTCTGTGGACGGTTTGTCCTATGATAAATCAATTGTAAGTTTCGGTGTTCCTCAAGGTTCCGTTTTAGGACCACTATTGTTTTCACTATATATTTTACCTCTTGGTGATGTCATTCGGAAACATAATGTTAACCTTTAATGCTATGTGGGCGATACACAGCTGTACATTTCGATGAAACATGGTGAAGCACCAAAATTGCACTCCCTGGAAGTCTGTGTTTCAGACATGTGGAAAAACTCGGTCAAAACAGAGATGCTAGTTCTAGGTCCAAAGAAACAAAGAGATCTTACATTGGATCTGACAATTCATCTTGATGGTTGTACAGTTGTCTCAAATAAAACTGTGAAGGACCTCAGCGTTACTCTGGACCCTGATCTCTCTTTTGACAAACATATCAAGAATATTTAAAGGATCTATTTCTTCCATCTTCGTAACATTGCAAAAGTCTGAAACTTTTTGTCCAAAAATTATGCAGAAAAGCAAATCCATGCTTTTGTCACTTCTAGATTAGACTCCTTCAATGCTCTACTTTCCGGCTACCAGGATAAAGCACTAAATAAACTTCAGTTAGTGCTAAACAAAGCTGCTAGAATCTTGACTAAAACCAAAAAATGTGATCATATTACTGATTTCAAGGTTTTACTGCTAACCTACAAATCATTACATGGGCTTGCTCCTAGCTATCTCTCTGATTTGGTCCTGCCGTACATACCTACACATACACTACAGTCACAAGACGCAGGCCTCCTCATTGTACCTAGAATTTCTAAGCAAACAGCTGGAGGTAGGGCTTTCTCCTATAGAGCTCAATTTTTATGGAATAATCTGCCTATCCATGTGAGAGACTCAGACTCTGTCTCAACCTTTAAGTCTTTATTGAAGACTCATCTCTTTAGTAGGTGGTATGATTGAGTCTAGTCTGGCCCAGGGGTGCGAAGGTGAACGGAAAGGCACTGGAGCGACGAACCGCCCTTGCTGTCTCTGCCTGGCCGGTTCCCCTCTCTCTACTGGGATTCTCTGCCTCTGACCCTATTACGGGGGCTGAGTCACTGGCTTACTAGTGCTCTTCCATGCCATCCCTAGGAGGGGTGTGTCACTTGAGTGGGTTGAGTCACTTACCTGATCTTCCTGCCTGGGATGTTGCCCCCTCGGGTTCGTGCCGTGGAGGAGATCTTCTTCATGGGCTATACTCAGCCTTGCCTCAGGGTAGTAAGTTGGTGGTTTGCGGATATTCATCTAGTGGTGTGGGGGCTGTGCTTTGGCAAAGTGGATGGGGTCATATCCTGCCTGGTTGGCCCTGTCTGGGGGTATCGTCGGATGAGGCCACAGTGTCTCCTGACCCCTCCTGTCTCAGCCTACAGTATCTATGCTGCAATAGTTTGTGTGCCGGGTGGCTAGGGTCAGTCTGTTATATCTGGTGTAATTCTCCTGTTTTAGCCGGTGTCCTGTGTGAATTTAAGTATGCTCCCTCTAATTCTCTCGCTCTTCCTCTCCCTCTCCCTCTCCTCCCGGAGGACCTGAGACCTGGGTCTATGCCTCAGTACTACCTGGCCTGATGACTCCTTGCTTTCCTCAGTCCACCTGGTTGTGCTGCTGCTCCAGTTTCAACTTTTCTGCCTGCGGCTATGGAACCCTGACCTGTTCACGGGATGTGCTACTTTGTCCCGGACCTGCTGTTTTCGACTCTCTCTCTCTCTCTCTACCGCACCTGCTGTCTCGAACTCTGAATGCTCGGCTATGAAAAGCCAACTGACATTTACTCCTGAGGTGTTGACCTGTTGCACCCTCTACAACCACTGTGATTATTATTATTTGACCCTGCTGGTCGTCTATGCATGTTTGAACGACTTGGCCATGTACTGTTATAATCTGCACCCGACACAGCCAGAAGAGGACTGGCCACCCCTCAGAGCCTGGTTCCTCTCTAGAATTCTTGCTAGGTTCTTGCCTTTCTAGGGAGCTTTTCCCAGCCACCGCGCTTCTACATCTGCATTGCTTTCTGTTTGGGGTTTTAGGCTGGATTTCTGGACAGCACTTTGTGACATCGGCTGATGTAAAAAGGGCTTAATAAATATATTTGTTTTAATTTTACTGATATTAAGGGTCACACACATCACACCGAATAAGGACCTCCCGTTCATCTACTGATCGACTGCCGACATTTTTGCGTGATTCTACATGTAAAATCGGTTGGCACTTAGTTCGCAAGTACTCTCGGCAGGCAAACGTTATTGATGTGTTTCAAGCCCTTAGAGCCTGTTGTTGTCATGACGCGACTTCACCAATTCTTTTTGATTAGTACTTTAGTGGAGAAGATGATAACAAGGCATTACTGATTCCTCCTGGGTATAAACAAGGTTATTTACCTCCATTTTCAGATTTCTGGGAAATATCAGGAATCTTCCACAGGATTCTTTGCTGCTCTGCGTTCCTGGAAGAACAGAATTTAATGTAATCTGTTACTCTCTAAAAGCAAGGAATAGGTTTCATCTGGGTTTGGGAAACGGGCCTTTTCAAACAAGAAAAATGAATGTCTTCACCACAGGGCTGAGCCATAGAGCCATTGGATGTCTCCGACTGAAGCAGCCTTCAACTTTTAATTATCAAATTAAGTGAATTTAATTCAATACAAATGTATTGTATACAGTTCTGACATGCAGTATACTATTTGGTCTTACCATGCGGCGGGGGGAAGCACAGCCAGTAGCTTGGTGACCCCTCCGTCTACGGGGATCAGGAACTGGACGTTGTTGAGCGCCACGGGCGTTGTCATGGAGCTGCCGTTGTACTTGTAGTCTATTCGGAGGTCCGTGCTGGTGGGTTCACACCGCCAACTGGCTGCCAGGTTCAGGGGGGTCGACGTGAGGCCCTGCGCTGATACCTGCACACATAAACAATACAGAGGAAAGAATGCATAATAACATTAAACTGGAATAGTAACTATGGATACAGACTGGACAGGACAGACTTTAAATGTCTGGTTTTAAATGGGTCAACCTTGGACACAGAAAGAAGACATCACTTGATCTTTATGGATCAGCCTATAATCTAGTACCAGTTGCAGACAGAGAGATGGGCTGACCTGGTATTGGTTTCTGTATCTCTATAGTAGAACATAGTTCAGCTCACCTGGTATTTGAGCATGTCCACATTGTAGTATGTGGCCTGGGGTTTCTGCTCAGCCACCTTCTTTAGATGGGTCATCAGGTTTGGCATGTTCACCCAGAAGGTCTTGCAGTCAGGGTTGGGTGTTGTGGCGGTGTCACTATGTGGGCACATAATATGTATTTTATCATATGATCTAATATCATGATTGATCCATCTAAACTTTAGTCAACACATAGACACAACAGAGTACAAGTTATCTTTGTATCTACTACACAGAGGTCAGGACTATTGCAGTGCAGAGATTGCAAACAGATACTGAGTGCTATACAACAACAACAACTGTGATGCATTTTACACATGAGAGTGCAGAATAACCTTGGAATGAGGTGGTTAGTCAGACCACTGGGATGAATTCACAGTGACTCAGAGCCCAGTCAGAACTGGACGGGTAGATTGTTTTGTTACAGCATGATTTTAGGCGTTCAATGTCACATGTTCTAAATGCTACAGGGTGTAGTGAGTTGTCTGAGGGGTGTTATAGAGGTCTTTACCAGCAGAGTAGCTGGGGATTAGGCAGCACATGCTCCAGCCAGCTGTAGTGGGTTATGCTGAAGGTTAGCACGGCAGGGGACGGGTTATTGGCAAAGTGCCGCGTGATCCCCGCTGGAAACGACAGCACCATCTCGCCTGTGATCTTCACAACACACCTTTTGACAGGGACACGGGAGGAGGTTAGAGCATCCGAAGGATGAGAAAGAGAAGAACAGAGTAAAACAAGGAGAGAGATATCATAGAAATGAAATGGACAGAGGGAAAAAGAGTAAAAGAGAGAGAGTGGAGAGAATTGGGAGAAAGATAGAAAGGGACAGAGAGAGACAGAGAGGGAGAGAAAAAGGGGGGAGAAAGAGAGGGTGCATACAGTGAGAGACATCTCCTAACGTGTTTGAGTGGACCTACTTGTTAGGGTTGGCTCCTTTGAAGAAGGCATTGACCGTTTCAGTAAAAGCTGCCGCCACCGGAAGGGTGTCCTGGGCCCCCATGGTGAGAGGGCTGGGTCCCCTGGAGCAGCCTGTTTCAGACAGCACACACACATTTAATGGCAATACAGAAAGGAGAGAGAGAGAGAGACTCACTCAGACAAAAAAATGTTGGAGAGAGAGAGAATGAAAAGCAGAAAGAGAGAAGGAAGACTTTCAGCATTAAACACAACCCATGTCCATAGTCCTCACAAACCACCACAGCTACTACTGTACTAAACCCTCTATTTTCTGTTCCCTAACTCTCCATCTCTCAACAGCCATGTGTGGATGAAGATGGAGAACCAAAGAGTGTGTGAGAGAATCACTGTATTCATATGTTGTATTTATTAAGGATCCCCATTAGCTGCCTCCTCCTCCTGTGGTCCAGCAACATTAAGGCAGTTATATACAATTTATAATATTACATTTTGTAACACTTTACTCAATACATTTAGTGTGTTCCCTCAGGCCACTACTCCATTGTCACATATCTATGTAATTGAAATGAGAACGAATACCTGTGTGTGGGTGGGTTTAGCTCCTATGATATCCCATTACCTTGTTAAATTAAATGTTGGATGTACTGTACATCAATGTGAAGTCCCTTAAGACTGTTGGACATTGTTGTACAATTTCAGGTTTCACTATATTTACAGTAGGAGGGTTAATAAAGCCAGTTACATGAGGAGGTTTGTTGTGATTCGGAAACACTGAAAAGCACTGAGAAGACCGACAGAAATAAAGAATGAAAAATAATTTTACAAAGAGAGAGAGAGGACATGCGTATTCCAGACATACTGTTGATGCTGAGTCATTGTGACAAAATCAGAGAGAGATCAATACCCAAACCCAAAAGACAAAAGAGAGTGAGTCCACACAAAAAAAGAAAAATGACAAAAACAGATTAGTAAAGTACATGAAGAACGATCAATGATCAGGAGGCTGAAGAAATTTGGCTTGTCACCTAAAACCCTCACAACTTTTACAGATGCACAATTGAGAGCATCCTGTCGGGCTGTATCACTGCCTGGTACGGCAACTGCACCGCCCACAACCACAGGGCTCTCTAGAGGGTGGTGCGGTCTGCACAACGCAACACCGGGGGCAAACGACCTGCCCTCCAGGACACCTTCAGCACCCGATGTCACATGAAGGCCAAAAAGATCATCAAGGACAACAACCACCCGAGCCACTGCCTGTCCACACCGCTATCATCCAGAAGGCGAGGTCAGTACAGGTGCATTAAAGCAGGGACCGAGAGACTAAAAAACAGCTTCTATCTCAAGGCCATCAGACTGTTAAACAGCTATCACTAGCGCAGAGGCTGCTGCCTACATACAGACTTTAAATCATTGGCCACTTTAATAAAT
Organism: Salmo salar; assembly: GCF_965601325.2. Lineage (NCBI taxonomy): Eukaryota > Metazoa > Chordata > Actinopteri > Salmoniformes > Salmonidae > Salmo > Salmo salar. The sequence goes on from NC_138300.1 coordinate 45,205,958, forward strand.
GGAACACTAGTCACTTTAATAATGCCACTTTAATAATGTTTACAAATCTTGCATTACTCATCTCATATGTACAGTATATACTGTATTCTATATGATCTATTGCATCTTAGCCTATGCCGCTCTGTCATTGCTCCATATATTTATATTTATATATTCTTATTCCATTCCATTCCTTATTCCATTAGGTATTTGTTGTGGTATTGTTATATTGTTAGATACAAGCGTTTCGCTACACTCACAATAACATCTGCTAACCATGTGTACGTGACCAATAAAATTTGATTTGATGATCTTTTAGGAAACGGCAGACTTGTGGACACCGAATGTGAAATGAGAACGAATGACTACACGAGGAGGTCGAGAAGGAGTGAGAGGAATAAGACAAGATGACTGCATGTAGAGGGGCGCAGCAGTTCGCTTGGAGGGAGTGAGATGTGGCCATGACTGAAGGAGTGAGAGGAGTTAGAGGAGGGGGGAGGAGTTAGAGGAGAAGCTTGCACAGATGAGGCCCGGGTGAACCCGAGTGAGTGTGTGCACTGCAGTTAGCCATTGTGCAGACACAACTTACCTTCAAAGGTTAAATAAAACTTCCCTCTGTCAAACCAAACCAGGGAAGGCTGGTCATTCTCTGTGGTGGGGCAGGGAGGAGGGAGAGTGGGTGAGGAGGGTGGGTGAGAGGAGGAGGAAGAGAGAAGGACAGTAGCATGAGTCACATGGCAGGTCCATCACACAACACAGTGAGGTGAGGTGGGGTAAAGAGGGGTGCATGGCACAGCAAGCCAAAACACTGCCAGGACAGGACAGGAACAAATTGTGCGTGACCCTGTGTGTCTGTGGGTCATTTCACACTATAGTCCAACCCGAACCTTACTGTGCAGGCTCAGATCATATTCTTTCCACATTGTCCTTTCCAGCATGGTTCCAGGAAGCAACTGGACATGTCAGATAAGCTTAGTACAGCTCGGCTCAGTAGTGTGAAAAGGTCCCGTGTGGGTGCGTGGGAGGGGGTTGGAGGTTGGACCAGGTGAAGTTAGATATCTGGTGGTGGATGGTGGTGTTGAGTCTCTTGGAGAGAAAAAGCCAAGCCTGGAGGAGGACTGACTGGGAATGACACCTGTCATACAATACTCATCTACACACTGCTATAGAAAACCATTACCATTACATGAATCCTTTTAAATCACATCCTCCTGTCCTAATGGTTTTTGTGTCATGCTCTGTCTTTCAATACAGATGGAGCCTGGCTGTTGGACTGTCTGTGGACCACAGAAAGAGTAGCTGCTGCTTCTGCAAACGCTAATGGGGATCCAAATAAATAATCAAATCAACCTGATGACATACACCATGGGGCAGTGATGTGGGTAAAACCATGGGTGGAGGAGGGGAGTTGGTCGAAGGGATCAGTGTTAAGGTGTGACTGCTTAGGGTGTGATTGGGCCCTTTGGGTGTAGTGAGTAGATGGCTGGAGTAGATGGATTGAGTGAAGGATGACTGTGGGTGAAGACAATAGAGAATAGTGGGCAGGTGTTCTGATGGGGGTGGTTAGTGAAGTGGAGCAGAGTGTAGTGGAGCGGAGCGTAGTGGAGAAACATGTTCCCATGGGGTGGAGTGAGAGAGAAGAGGCGGTCTGGGACAGAGGGAGGGGGGTAGATGGGGGTCAGGGTGAGAGGTTTGGAAGTTCACTGTCTGTCTGTCTGTCTGTCTGCCTGCCTGCCTGCCTGCCTGCCTGCCTGCGTTGTTCTGAGAGTTGAGGAGAAGGTGGCACAATAATTACCAACTGGTTGGAGACACTCATTTTCCTTCCAGACTTCAAAAGAGGCTCTGTCTGTATCTGTGTGTGTGTGTGTGTGTGTGTGTGTGTGTCAGGGCAGTCGCCATACACTAGCTCGACACCAAATATTTAATATAGGCTGCTACAATCAAGCAGTTTAGCAGACTTTATGTAACCGATGTGAAATGGCTAGTAGTTAGCGGTGGTGCGCGCTAATAGCGTTTCAATCGGTGACGTCACTCGCTCTGAGACCTGAAGTAGGGTTTCCCCTTGCATTGCAAGGGCCCCGGCTTTTGTGGCGCGATGGGTAACGATGATTCGTGGGTGTCAGTTGTTGATGTGTGCAAGGGTCCCTGGTTCGAGCCCGGGTTGGGGTCGAAGAGAGGGACGGAACCTACACTGTTACATTGATGCTGTTGACCCGGATCATTGGTTGCTGCGGAAAAGGAGGAGGTCAAAAGGGGGGTGAGTGTAACCGATGTGAAATGGCTAGTAGTTAGCGGTGGTGCGTGCTAATAGTGTTTCAATCGGTGATGTCACTCGCTCCGAGACCTGAAGTAGGGTTTCCCCTTGCGTTGCAAGGGCCGCGGCTTTTGTGGCGCGATGGGTAACGATGCTTCGTGGGTGTCAGTTGTTGATGTGTGCAAGGGTCCCTGGTTCGAGCCCAGGTTGGGGCGAAGAGAAGGACGGAACCTACACTGTTACATTTAGGACCATGCGGATGCCTGGGAGCGGGAGGGAAGGATGATTGTATGGCTGGCTGGCTTTATGGAGAGTGCATGGACGCAGCTGCAGGGAACAGCGTGACTTTTTCTACAAAACAGTGCAGAGGTAAAGATGGCTGTAGTAGATCGCTTTAGATAGGTAACTGCTGTTTGACTTGACATGTAACCAAACTGGAAATGTTATTCCGCTGCTGAGCTAGTGCGTAGCAGCTAATTCTTGTAGAATGTTAAGTCCCCTACTGACTGAAGTGAATGAAGCTACAGCAACAAGGTGATAATGGCTGGAGGAAATTTGACTTGTTTTTGCTGTTCTCCAAATTGCATTAGAGAGTTTTTAAATTGTGTAGCAATGCAGTAAATTAGCTTCAATTCCTTGGAGGAATAACCCCCCCCACCCTCCCCCTGTTACTTTTCCATACCCTAGGTTTAGCTGAAATGACGCCCCTGGAGTGTGTGTTTGTGTGTCTGGATCTCGATGCCACAGAAGCTCTTCAGACAGACTACACTCTTAATACACATGAACACACACTCATACACACACAGCACTGCAGACTGCAGAGTAACAGCATGCTTGAAAACACAGTGCTCTCCATACAGTACACACACAATGACTATCATACAAAACAGGGACGTTGCTGTGGCAATGAGGGCAGGACAGCCAAAGATACCGGTTTGGGAAGATGAAAAAGAGATGCATGGCATTTCAGTTTTCTGAAAAAAGTATCCTTGGGATACTTTGATATGAGAGTATGTGAGTAAGATAGGCAGCGAGAGAGGTGTTTCACCATTTATCAAAGTAAAAAAATGAAAATGTAATCCGTGGCGTACTCCAATATCTCAGTTCAACATCTACTCCCCTCACAAGATGGCTGCCATCCATTCTGAGATGGCTTGACAAAAACAAACAAACAAAGCAAGAGCATTCTCATGGACGGATGACGTATGACATCATCATGGGTAAATAGGCATCATCGGACCCCTTCCAGGTCCCACCCCACCCCCAGCCCCTTCCTCTCAGATAGCCCCCCTCCCTTCATCCACACTATACTGTACCTGCCAGAGAATCAAAGGGCCTCCCAAACGTAGGCAGTTTGTCTACAAATGCATCATCTTCTGACATCACGTCAAGCGACAGCCCAAAAGAAAAAGGAACAAAGACAAGAGCAAAAACAAAACAAAAAGAACGCAAATCAAAAACAAAGGAGAAATCTAACTGAAGAATAAAACCATGTAAGAAACAATGGTGACAATTAAAAATGTACAGTCTCAAAGTATGGAGGGCATGTTGTGAACTCAAAAATGATGGCTGGATGAAAAATGTTGAGGGAAAAAAAATCTATGGGATGCGAAACACAAGGTATGATCAGCACTTCAATTGTGGGCTCTCCGCTCGCTAAGCCTACTTAGGTTGCAAATCATATTTTCTACTATTCTCCTTATTTATCTAACGAAAATATGACAAATGCATAATGCTTTGAGTATCTAACAAAACAGTAAATACCCAGCAAACCTTTACCACATTATGCTTCATTTAAGTGATGATTTACAATGTCGCTCTTTGGGTTTAATACCATATGTTCCTTATGACGGCCTGTATTATGTTGTAATATACTGTAGGTTCCTTTTCCCCTAGCTGAGTGAATGGTTACAGTATATTTAACCATTACATTATGACTTATTAGGCATTTCTACTCTTGAAAATCCTATACCACATTCACAGAAATGCAGTGTAATACATTGAGTGAATACTGTACTCGAGCAGATATACACTGAGTGTACAAAACATTAGGAAAACCTTCCTAATATTTAGTTGCACCCCCTACTGTCCTCAGAACAGCCTCAATTCATTAGGAATGGACTCTACAAGGTGCCAAAAACTGTTCACAGGGATGCTGGACCATGTTGACACCAATGCTTCCCACAGTTGTGTCAAGTTTGCTGGATGTCTTTTGGGTGGTGGACCATTTTTGATACACATGGGATACTGTGTGAAAAACCTGCAGTGTTGCAGTTCTTGACACACTCAAACCAGTGCGCCTGGCACATACTACGATACCCCGTTGAAAGGAATTTAAATGGATGTGGCCATCTCAGTAGCAGAAATTGACCAAACCACACAGGCAACACGGGCAACACAGCACAGACTACCACAGTAGCACAAATAACCACACTAGCACAGATAGAGATAAGAGATGATGGTGTACACACACCTGACACAGAAAGGGTGAGATTTTTACCCACGGTGGGGGTGGTGGCTGCACTCAGGGAGTTGTTGGAGGAGATAGAGGAAGTGCTCTCGGCCCGGGCCAGGGGGGCAATGGAAGGGGGGCTGGACGAGTGACTGCCCGGGGGACTGAAGGGCCGGCTCTGGGGGGACAGAGAGAGAGAGAAAGAGAGAGAAAGAGAGAGCGAGAGCGAGAGAGAGAGATTACAGGATTTACTAGTATCACTGTTTTTATGTTCAGACACCCTCACAGTTCAGCATACATTTTTTGGGGGCTAAAAGTGAAACCATAAAAAATTGAAAGTACAGATATCTCAAGGTATGGAGGTACCATACAGTATAAACATCTTAAGAGGGGGAGTGTCTTTTTGAGGTGGGATTTGAGCTGTTGTTGTTTCTGTTTAAGTACAGTGTAAATAGAGATGGACAATATCACATACCATGTCCCCCTTGCTGGGTTTCCCAGGGGGCAGTTTGGGTCGTGAGGTGGGGCGTGGAGGGGGAGGGGGCGGGGTGGGGCTGCTGAAAACCGCTGATGGAGCTGACGGTGTAGCAGGACGAGCCGGAGAGGATGCTCCTGTATGGGGACAAGAAGACATCTGGGTTAGAACACCATGACATCACCGTCCAGAGAGTTAGAACATCATGACATCACTGTCCAGAGAGTTAGAACACCATGACATCACCGTCCAGAGAGTTAGAACATCATGACATCACCGTTCAGAGAGTTAGAACATCATGACATCACCGGCCAGAGAGTTAGAACATCATGACATCACCATCCAGAGAGTCAGAATATTACAATCTGGGGAGATCCTTGAACATGAAAACAAAAAACTGACCAGACGACGGAGTCAAGAACATCTAGTACATTCTGGAATAATGATTGGTTAACCTGGTGTCCTGTTTACAGAACATTATGTTTTATTGAATTGCTACTGAGCTGAATTGGAAAGAATTCCAGTCAAACACAACACACACCAGTCCCATGGTTGCCTGTTCAGTGTTCAATGTGAATTTTGATACAGTGCTATTTGGGATGTTAACTAGATTCGTCCCACTGTACTTGCCTTTTCATTTAAAAAATTGTAATGTCTGACATTTGACTGCATTGTTAGGAGCTAGGAACATAAGCATTTCGTTGCACCACTATAACACCTGTTAAACTGTGTACGCAACCAATAAACTTTGATTTGACTTGGGCCAGTCCATTTATTGGGGGACTATTTTCCCACAGTGGGACAAGACATTCCGGGCCTGAATTCTCACTCATCCTGACGTTCCGATGTGCAGTGTCAGCGAGATCTGTCCCAGCTGTGTTTTCAGTCCTCAATCCTGGTTTCCCATTCCCTTTGTGTTAAACTAATCAAACTGTCGTTGTCCTCATCATGGTCAGCATGCGGCCTTTCTGTAGCCTACAGGCTGGAGAGAAAATGGATGACTATCACGTTCTGACCAGTAAAGGGGTCATTTGTTATTGTAGTTTGGTCAGGAAGTGGCAGGGGGGTATTTGTTTTATGTGGTTTGGGGTGTGTGTTTATGTAGAGGGGTGTTTTTTTAGAGTTTCCGGGGTTTTGGTCTATGTTCTATGTTATTGTATTTCTATGTCTGATCTAGGGTGTTTAGTTCTTTGTTTAGTTAATTGGGATTGGGCCTTCAATTGGAGGCAGCTGTTTCTTGTTGCCTCTGATTGAAGGTCCTATATATAGGGGTGTGTTTGTTATGGGAATTGTGGGAGGTTGTTTGTGCACTGCTATGTTCAGCCTGCATTACTGGTGAGCTGTTGTTTTTGTATAGTGTGCGTCATAAAATAAAGATGAGCATTCACGTACCCGCTGCATTTTGGTCCACTTCCTACGACGGCCGTTACAATGACAATGTAATGAGAAGGAAACTTTTAACATCATGCAGGTTTCTCCGATCAAATAGCCTACCTAAATTGCGCCGAATCAAATAAAAAAATGTGCTGACATGCTAACAACCTAAAAACCTAAATCCTAAAAACAGGACAGGTCCAGGTAAAATGGACAACATGGAATAAACTATCAGGCTACTAACAACTGCTGTGCAGGAGTTTCATCCCTTGGGCTAAATTGTCATGAGTAGTTTCTAGTTTGTATATGTACATTTTTTTTATCATAGCGCAAAATAAAATCCTTCTGCATTTCCTGCTGTGTAAATATTGAAAATAGGCTCAGGATAACTCCTGATAAAGTTGGGTAGCTGATAGTCAATGCTTAAATAGCCAAATTTATTAGTCACAGGAATCAGGACAAATAAAGCCAATGCAACGGCCTGTTTTACAAACGGTGGCCCTACCACATGGATGGGCATTCACAATTCCATTGTTGGCCGACAAGGTCGGCTACACCCCAAGTAAGCACGGACTGACGCCGACTTCTTTTGGAAGTCTCTTTTGGTCTGGTCTGGACCGGCCATCTTTTTTTGGTGTTTTACAAATGGTGGACCTACCTTATAGATGGGCATTCCTAAAACTCTACTTCAGCTGACACTGTAGGCTATACCTCAGTAAGCACAGGCCAACGCCTTTAGGACATCTTCTTTTGGTGCAGTCCGGACCGGCCTTGATTTCAACGCATATGGACATTGATTTTTGGTCTGAACCAATCATAGGCGTCGATGTTTGGTTCAGATTTTGTCCAGTCTGGACCAGCCTTGATTTGGCCCAAACATACATGTCTAGAAATTATGTATTTTCAACTTTCATTCATAATTTAAATTGAACCTAACTTCCAACGTCTGGAAAATACATATTTTAGATGTCTTTTCAACATCATTTTGCTTACTGGAACTATTCTAGTTCTGCGGGGGGGCGTCACTTTTTTTGTCTCGCCTAGGGTGGCAGATCGGCCTGGACCGCCCCTGTATTTCAGTCTTCGTGTGATATATATAAAGTGTTATATTGGGATGCAAACACCAAATGTAATACATTTCAACTCTATATCTGACATGGTACAGGTTTCTTCTTTTTTTTAAGCCCATAATCATGTGCATGAGGTGTATACTTTTGTTTCAAAGTAGATTTGTTTAAGACTACCAAGAAACACTCTGTGTGACCCTGATTTAGCCCACTGCCGTAAAGGTTAAATAGATAGGGAGAAATGGGTTCATTGGCTGAGAGTTCTCAACCCACTTCTTACTGATAACACTCAGCCACCCACACACACACACACACACACACACACACACACACACACACACACACACACACACACACACACACACACACACAGCCTCAATGTGATATACTGTTTTGTAAGACAAGCTGTACATCTAAACAAGAGCAGGCAGGGTTTCTGTACAGTACCTCCACAGCTCATATACAGTCTTTAATGTGTTTAACTTTGACGATTGTGATATGGGAGTCAGTCAGCATTAATCTAGCAACATTAAACAATGTAATGAAGATATCTCCTATTCACAGTAGATTGCAATGAGCCGCTCCAGGCAAAGAGCAAGCCACACCAATCTAATCATTGCCTTAAATAGATAGTCAGTTAAGAACCAACTCTTTATTTACAATGACAACCTATCAAGTATGTGCTTACACTAGCTAACTGCATGATACAGCAGAAAATGTCTACAACACAGACACTGATTCTGACAGTGGTCAGGTGGGTTTTTCTGTTATGGATGAGTGTGACGCTTGGGGGTACTCACCACTACCCATGCCCCCTGTCGTGGGTCCTGGCGAGGACACAACTGCCCTGTACGTAGGGGGTGGAGGAGGGGGAGGCGCAGCACGGGACACCTGGCCAACATCTTTGGGCGAGGCGGCGGTTTCAACAAGGCCCTCGTTCGATGGAGCAGGCGGGACAGGCGGAGCTGCCCCTTCAGGACTCTTCCGTTCCTCCTCGACAAAGACAAGGGGTCTGGGGATGGTGCGTGAGGGCTCGTCCACAACGGCAGGGCCAGGGGGGCTGGTGGGGGAGACAGGTGTCCTTGCTTTGGGAGGAGAGGGGACCGCAGGGGGGACAGGGGAAATGCTGGGGGGTGAAGGGGCAGGGGGAACAGGGGCAATGCTGGGGGGTGAGTCAAGAGGGGGGACAATGGTGGGTGGAGGAGTGGGGGGTGGTGTATGGTCCTTTGGTGGAAGTGGTGTGGGTGGGGGTGTAGGGTCTTTAGGCACGGGTGGGACAGTGGGTAGGTGGAGTGCTGGTTCGTCTGTAGGGGTTTCAGAGGTGGGTAAAGAAGAGACCGGTTCTTCCTGTGGGGGAGGGGAGGTAAGGAGAGGGGGGAGAGAGGGAGAAGGGTCTTCCGAAGGGAGAGGGGAGGTGGGTACAGGAGGGGCGGGGGGATCTTCTGGAGGGGCTGGGGACGTTGGTAGGGGTGGGGCTGGGTCCTTCGGAGGGGGCGGTCTTTCAGAGGCTGCCGATTCCTCGCTGAAGCAGACCCACTTATCGGCAGACTCCTCGCCAAAGGCAGAGGGCTCCGCTGGGCCGAAAATGTTGTCCAGGTCCGGGATGGAGGTCTTCCTTCCTGAGCCTTCTGTCGATACTGACAATTCTGACAAACAGTCATGTGCAGGGAGAGAGGACCATAACAGTTTGTATGAGAATGAGAGAGAGCCGACAGAGATAGAGAGAGAGAGAGAGAGAGAGACAGCAAATGCAAGAAAAATAAAGCAATACAGAGAAAAATTAAACATACAAAGAGGGGATGGTTTGGAGATATATGAGGTGTAGGGAAGAAGGGAGGGAAGGGAGGAGGGCTGGAGGGAGGGATCGAGGGATGAGGGGTCTTACCGGCAGCATCTACAGAGGGGGAGCTGGTCGGAGGGGGGGAGGTTGGGACATTCTTGGGCGGAAGCGGAGGCAGAGCTGCAATGACATCAGTGCGGCCATGAGCAGCATGGCACTATAAAGGGTGGCACCATCTAGAGGCCCCTGGGGTTAGGGTCTGGCTGCACCACACCAGCACAGGACAGGAAATACTATACAGCCCCATGCCATACACCACCATGCATATGGCCCATAACCCACAGCAGATGCAGATACAGGGAGGAAGAGGTGATTGAATCATGATGCTCAACATTAGTAAATCTACCAGGTCTAATCTGAACTCTATGGTATATGGATTTAATTATTTCTCAAACTAATGACGGATGAAATTAGTGCATTAGTACAGGCTGCAGAGGAATTGAGAGAGTTAATGGTGTGCTCATTCACAGATCGCTCGTTAGTTTCATTCATGAGGGTGAGTTGGTTTATGAGGTGAGTGGATGGTTTCGTGCAGTCATTCCAGAGTCATTCCAGGAAGTGCAACATAAACAGAAAACATACTTCCTGTGGAGAAGGTTCTGGTGAAAGAGAAGTCTGGGCTCAGTGACTCAGACTCAGGTAGCGGAGCACCCCACACGTCACACACCACCTGCTCAGATATTCCCACTACATTCAGAACAGACAGGGGACATAACATAGAGGAGGTTTCAGTATCATGAGCTAAATAAAAATACCTCAGGGGACTTTTAAATTGCTAAAAATAAAGTCATGTTAGCATTAGCCTAAACATGTCAGGTCAAAGATAACCAAACACTGTGCTAAAAAAGAGACACTTCATCTATAACCGTTACTTAAAAAGAGATGGATTTCTTTTCATTTGAGTCCCTCAGAACATAATGTATTTTTCAAAAACGACCTGACTAAGAGGGAACAATGAAGAGATCATAGGAACACTATCAGTTCCTCAGAACTGTTCCACTCCATTGAGAACGGGAGATACTACATGCAGGGACATTACCCACATAGTTCTATCTCTGAATGGACAGAGTGTTAAAAAGGAAAGGCTGCTGTACTGTATGTGTGTGGTGACATTAGCTATGTCTCAGCAGGTAGTTACATAACCAGCTAAGAGCTTCCCATCCCAGAGCCTGCAGAGCTAAATCCACCGTGACTGGAAGAGGGATGAGGGGAGGATCCACATGACATCACAGCAAACCAACCACGGAGGAATCAAATGTAACCTCATAGTGCCTCTGACCACTAGTGTGTTTGTGAAATGTTTAGTGTGCAAGACATAGTGGCAGTGTGTGCAGGTGACAGGAAAGAGGGACAGTGTCTTTAGAGGTGGTAGAGAGGCAGTGTAGGTAATAAAAAGCATCCATGTTGTTGGTGTTATTCTGGTGCAGTGTCTTTAGTGTCACTGCCAGCCTTAGTGGATCACAACAAGTCACAGAGTTGTTACAGTGCTCAATCACAACCAAACAAGGTAGAAACACGCTCAATCACAACCACACACACACGACCACGAACACACATACACACACACACGCTCAATCACAACCACACACACACGAACACACACCACATATACGCACACACACGCTCAATCACAACCACACACACACGAACACACACCACATATATGCACACACATGCTCAATCACAACCACACACACACACCACATATACGCACACACACGCTCAATCACAACCACACACACGAACACACACCACATATACGCACACACACGCTCAATCACAACCACACACACACGAACACACACCACATATATGCACACACACGCTCAATCACAACCACACACGCACACACGCACACACGCACACACACACACACACACACACACACACACACACACACACACACACACACACACACACACACACACACACACACACACACACACACACACACACACACACACACACACACACACACACACAGAATGACAGTGACAAAGATAGATGTGGCAGAGAGTTGTACCTTCAGTTTTCTGTTCTCTGAAGGCTGTCTCCAGGGGAGGTCCAAATAAGGCTGTAGCATCCTCTGGTACTGTGGCTGGTACTGGGGCTGGGGCTGCTACTGGGGCTGCTACTGGGGCTGGTTCTGGGGCTGGTTCTGGGGCTGGTACTGGGGCTGGTTCCTTCTCTGGTAGTGGTACTGCTGGGGATTTCTTACTTCTGGGAGGGAGATAGAGAGCGTGACAGAGACAGACAGGGTTAGTAGGCTGTAGCATCGTCTGGTACGACTGAGGGAGTGGAGGGAGATAAGAAGTGACAGACAGAGTTAGTCAGACCATCACAGAGACTATCACAGACACGCTTCCGTTGGCTCACTCAACACAGGGAGATGGGACAAGGACAGCAGAGTGAGTCAAACCATCACACTAACACAGAAACTTCCACAGACACTTCAGTCACCTCACTCAGCATACTACAACCAGAGATGTATTCATGTCACGAGGGAAGCAAGGGGATGTATCAGTCTTTAACTGAACGTCACTAAATCAGTGATTGTTGAGTAGTCATGAGATTGGAAGTCAGAGGTCAATGAAAGTGCCGAGGTATGATTTTTTATTGGTCACATTTTCCGAATACAACAGGTGTACTGTAGACTTTACAGTGAAACGCTTACTTACAGTACGAGCCCATTCCCAACAATGCAGAGTTAAAAAGTAAGACAAATATTTGATAAATAAATAAAATTAAATAAAAAAGGAAATAGTAACACAATAAAAACAATAACGAGGTCATATACAAGGAGTACCAGTACCGAGCCCTGGGGCCAGTGTGTGACAGGTCAGTGGGGGACAGACAGTGATGTACCTGGGGGTTGGGGCATTGTGGAGGGGGCGGGGGTGTAGGTGACAGATGAAAAGAGGACAGACAGAGACGTACCTGGGGGCTTGTAGCACCGTGGCTGTTAACGTGGGGGCTGCAATGGGTGCAGAACGTCTTGGCCGAGCTACCTGTATCTCTTCACCTGAGGAGAGATTCATTCACAGACATTCACCTCAACTGCCTCACACACACTAAAACAGAAACTAGTCAATTACTTGAGTTTTGTTTCTAACCGAAGCATTTAGCGAGAGCGACAACAAAAACAAGATAAGAAATATTAGATACTTACTACAGTCCTTATTCATCAACCCCTGGAATAAAAACATACATTTGTAAAAAGACAACATAAAAACATATCACACTACATTTTACACTCAAATGACTTCTATGGAAATATTAAAGGGGTTTAAAATCCATGAGTAACACCATGTTGAATGTTCATATTACATACAGTATTTCCAGGAGGAAGCCTGTCTACTAGCGAAGGTCAGAAAATGGTCTCTATAACCTTAGGATGGGCTAATCTGATGAGACCATTGGCTGCCCTGTCTCCACGGGGAAGTGGATGACTAATATTAGGCCTATTCACTCAGAAATACTGTGGAACAATCTAGTAGCTATTGGCCTTAGGACTTACGAGCTGACATGTTTTTTTATAAATAAAACAATGCACATTTCTGCATGGAAGGGAGTGTAGAATATTGCTTGTAGTTACTGAAAGTTACACAAAATGCAGTTACATGAATTAAAGTAATATTTGATAATTGTATAATAGTCATTAGAATCCATTCTACAGCTTTCTAGCATGAGTCTCAATAGGCACAGAACGCTGTCAGAAACAGAAAGAGTAGGTCTTTAAAGCCTCATGTAAGCCCAAGACATTGCACACCCTGCACAGCATTGAGGAGAGACAGATGAGACAGCATAATGACAGAGTGAGAGATGCAGAAACCCAGAGGTAGAGAAAGACACAGACAGACAGACAGACAGACAGACAGACAGACAGACAGACAGACAGACAGACAGACAGACAGACAGACAGACAGACAGACAGACAGACAGACAGACAGACAGACAGACAGACAGACAGACAGACAGACAGACAGACAGACAGACAGACAGACAGACAGACAGACAGACAGACAGACAGACAGACAGACAGACAGACAGACAGACAGACAATAACTACCATGGGATATGTGTATACAGCAACCTTGGGAAAATCCTCTGCATTATCATTAACAACAGACTCATACATTTCCTCAGCAAAAACAATGTACTGAGAAAATGCCAAATTGGCTTTTTACCAAATTACCGTACAACATACCACATATTCACCCTGCACACCCTAATTGACAAACAAACCAAAACAAAGGCAAAGTCTTCTCATGCTTTGTTGATTTCAAAAAAGCTTTTGACCCAATTTGGCATGAGGGCCTGCTATACAAATTGATGGGAAGTGGTGTTGGGGGAAAAACATACGACATTATAAAATCCATGTACACAAATAAGTGTGGGGTTAAAATTGGCAAAACACACACATTTATTTCCACAGGGCCGGGGGGTGAGACAGGGATGCAGCTTAAGCCCCACCCTCTTCAACATGTATATCAACGAATTGGCGAGGGCACTAGAACAGTCTGCAGCACTCGGCCTCACCCTACTAGAATCTGAAGTCAAATGTCTACTGTTTGCTGATGATCTGGTGCTTCTGTCCCCAACCAATGAGGGCCTACAGCAGCACCTAGATCTTCCGCACAGATTCTGTCAGACCTGGGCCCTGACAGTAAATCTCAGTAAGACAAAAATAATGGTGTTCCAAAAAAGGTCCAGTTGCCAGGACCACAAATACAAATTCCATCTAGACACCGTTGCCCTAGAGCTCACAAAAAACTATACATACCTCAGCCTAAAAATCAGCAAGTAACACAGGTAACTTCCACAAAGCTATGAATGAGCTGAGAGGCAAGGCAATAAGGACCTTCTATGCCATCAAAAGGAACATACATTTCAACATATCAAAATCCAGAAAAGAGACATTAAATTCTACAACCACCTAAAAGGAAGCAATTCCCAAACCTTCCATAACAAAGCCATCACCTACAGAGAAATGAACCTGGAGAAGAGGCCCCTAAGTATGCTGACCCTGGGGCTCTGTTCACAAACACAAACAGACCCCAAAGAGCCCCAGGACAGCAACATAATTAGACCCAACCAAATCATGAGAGAACCAAAAAGATCATTACTTGACACATTGGAAAGAATTTACAAACAAACTGAGCAAACTAGAATGCTATTTGGTCCTAAACAGAGAGTACACAGTGGCAGAATACCTGACCTGACCCAAAATTAAGGACACCTTTGACTATGTACAGACTCCACCAACAACATGAGGTGGAAACTGAGCTGCACTTCCTCACCTCCTGTCAAATGTATGACCATAGAGACACATATTTCCCTCAGATTACACAGACCCACAAAGAATTCAAAAACAAATCCCATTTTGATAAACTCCCATATCTATTGGGTGAAATACCACAGTGTGCATCACAGCAGCAATAATTGTGACCTGTTGCCACAAGAAAAGGGCAACCAGTGAAGAACAAACACCGTTTTAAATACAACCTATATTTATGTTTATTTATTTTCCCTTTTGTACTTTAACTATTTGCACATAATATTACATTTGAAATGTCTTTATTCTTTTTGAACTTTTGTGAGTTTAATGTTTACTGTTAATTTATTTTGTTATTTTTTTTCACTTTTGTTTATTATCTATGTCACTTGTTTCGGCAATTTGAAACATATGTTTATCATGCCAATAAAGTCCTTAAATTGAAATTGAGAGAGAGAGAATTGAGCGAGAGAGAGGAAAGGAGTGAAAGAAAGAGAGAGACCAAGACAGAGAGTGATGCTTGTTAGTCAGGATACAGTGCATGCAATAAGTCTCAATGAAACACGACAAGAAGGAAAAGAGAGGGAGGAGAAAGAAGGAGAGAGGGAGGGAGGGAGAGAGAGAGAGGATCAGCTGAGGTGTGTCTGAATTGACAGATCAAAGGGTACATCTGTCAACATGGCTGAATCTCAAAAGTCCTTCCTCGATTGCTTGCGTCATCTCCTCCCATCCTCTCCCCAACTCCTTCTCAAAATGTCAAGAGGGAGGTGAAGAGAGAAAGCAAGGAGAGAGGACACAAGGAATCAAAGAAAGAGTGAGATTCACCCAGGGACTTAGAAGACAAAACCTGTATCTTCTTAGCCATCTTTACCTGATCTGTCATTTTAGCAATCAACCCCACCCCTCTCCACTCCCCCAGCAGGTTACAGGATGCACAGAGGGACAAAAAGTGTTTGTTATTTACCCCAGCCCAGGGAAACAGAACGGAACGGAGGAACACTTACCGGGCTACGTCTCTGTGACCAGCAAAAAGGAAGAGAGAACAGACACCTGGTCAGACAGTGACAAATCAGTAAAGGACACATCTCCAACACAACAGTTACACTCATAACCACAGTGACACTCCCAACACAACAGTTACACTCCCAACAGGAGAGATACAGTATTGTTGTAGTGATGTGTGTGCCTGCCAGATCATGTGTTGGTGTGTGTGTATGTTGAGAGAGAAATCCCAGTCATCCACAGTCCATAATAGCTGATCCTCTCTGCTCATCTGTGGACCTGCTGTGGCTTCATTCAGCTGCATCTTGCAGAGCTGTGTCTTTCTCCCGTCTCCTCTTTCTGTTGTCTCCTATCATCTCTCCCTCCCTTCATTTATTCCCCATTCAGTCTCCAAGCAGCCAGATTTCCATCTTAGCGAAGGTCACTGAATAGCAGCCATCTCTGTGCTGGTATTGTGGTAGTGTTAAATCCTACGCCCATCAGTACTCACTCAGAGCAACCTGTTCTCCACAAATCCTGGTTCACCTCTACACCTGAGTGTGTTGTGTTGCTATTGCATATTTCTCTTACTCTATTACAATGGATCCAATGGACACCCACCTGACATTCAATAACATAGTCCTTAGAGAGAAAAGTTAGTACACTGAATCACAAACCTGAAGGGAGAAAACTGACATGGAGCAGAGAGACAGAGAGGGACAGAGAGAGAGAGAGAGAGAGAGAGAGAGAGAGAGAGAGAGAGAGAGACGAGACACAGACAGACAGACAGACAGACAGACAGACAGACAGACAGACAGACAGACAGACAGACAGACAGACAGACAGACAGACAGACAGACAGACAGACAGACAGACAGACAGACAGACAGACAGACAGACAGACAGACAGACAGACAGACAGACAGACAGACAGACAGACAGACAGAGAGAGAGACAGAGAGACAGGAAAGAGCAGAGAGGAAGATCGTATACAAGAAAGAAAGACAGACAATATGACAAGAACAGGCTTACCGGACTACTCCTCTACAGAAGAGAGCATCATACATAAGGGAGATGAAGAAAAAGAGAGGTTAGGGAAAAAAAGGGAAGAAGGGTAGAGAAGGACAAAGGGAGGGGGCAGGACAGAGAGAGAGGAGGGGAGAGAGGGAGTAGAGGGGATACTATGTCAGTGGAGATAACCTACAATCACATATGAAGCTGTGAGCAGAAATTACGGATGGGTAATATGGAGGTGAATATTGACTGACTAAACATACACACATCATGTCAATACGTTTCTTCTCTGCCTAATGAGAACATCCAAGGTGAGAACACAAGTATCCACCATCTACCAATCTGTCTATCCATTTCAGTTTCCACACCATCTATCTACAGTATATTGATACACAACTTTGATCTGATCAGTGACTGGATGTTTAATCAATAGTCTAATCAAACTCAAACAGGGATAGTTGATGAGCACAAGGAAACTCCAGTGTATTGTACTGTGGAACAGAAAGGCCTATGGGAGGTTCATCTGCTCTCACACATACTGTCTTCCTCTGTCTCTCCTTCTGTATTCTCAACAGCCATCACCCTCCAACAACAACACATTCAACTTTAATACAGAGAGATAGAGGTCAAGGGAGAGAAAGAGAGAGGAAGAGAGAGAGGTCAAGGGAGAATGAGAGCAAGAGAATGCAGGAGAGAGAGAGAGAGAGAATGAGGGAGCAAAAGAAAGCGAGGGGTAGTGAAAGAAATGTGGAAAGAACCTCTTGTTGTTCGGTTTAGCCTGTTAACCTTTGCGCCCTATCGCAGCTCCCCTCAGCCGATTTCATGGTCAAACTGTTTCCAGGACTACCTGGGTAAGCGCACATTTGACATAGAGAGAGGTGCGATCATGTGACTTGTGTTTAATTAATGACTGAGAAGAAAAAGCAGAAGTTTCAGCACTCTGGACAGACTGGTATGGCTTTACTAAATAGGGGAGAGGCTAATTGGCATAGACTTAATCTGGAGAGAAAAGGACAAAGTTGACACTGCTTTCTATTCAGACGTGGGAGTTAGAATCATGGCTTGGGGATAAATCTCTACATTAAAGTAACTGCCCAGTGTTTCCAGATTTCTATGATATTATGACCTATAATTAATTACGAGGGAAATAGTTTTCCTTGCTAAAAATTGTGATTAATTATGTTAAAAAGCAGCTTTTCTGTGTTGGAATAGTGTGGGCTTACCCCGACAACAGAATGGTGTGGGCGTACACCGGTCAATAAAAATATGATTGTGAGTAGACTGCTGATTGGCCAGCTCATCCACCTCAGGAAGATATCATCCTCTATGAAGAAATAGCAAGCATTTTTGAAACGGTCTGTTTGAAATACAAGTTTGAGGTGTTTATATTTTTATGTCTCTCCAATTCATGCTTTGGCTACAAATACGGATGAGTCACCAAGTATAGGATGAGTCACCAACAGCAAGTCAGTTAAGAACAAATTCTTATTTACAATGACAGCCTACACCGGCCAAATCCGGACGATGCTGGGCCAATTGTGCGCCGCCCTAAGGGGACTCCCAATCACGGCCGGTTGTGATACAGCCTGGATTTTGGGTATGAGTTAACAGAATAGGAACTTTAGGCATCAAACTTAGGTGTTAGTGTTAGGCGGCAGGTAGCCTAGCGGTTAGAGTGTTGGGCCAGTAAGCGAAAGTACACTGGTTCGAACACCCGAGCCAACAAGGTGAACAATCTGACGTTGTGCCCTTGAGCAAGGCACTTAACCCTAATTTGCTGCAGGGGCGCTGTACTACTATAGCTAACTCTGTAAAACAACCCAATTCACTGCACCTATCTGGGGGTATGTGACAATAAAACCACACAGCCATTGTATGCTGAGCTCTATTGTCAAATCCCTCTACACACAGAGAGAGCCAGGTACACCTTAGACAACCAAACACCTGCTCACTGTTCCTGGTAAGGGAGCTAGCGACTAGCTACCGGCTCGACAGCCAGCGGATGGATGAATTATTGAGTCTATAAGGTTCTCGTATGACCAGAGACTGTCCTTGCGTATGTACAGGACAGAACCTCACTGTGAATGCCCACTTTCCAGGCTGAATTATTTACACCAGTATTGACACTGGAGCTAACTGTCCCAACTAGAAAGTTAGAGGTACAGTAGGGTGGAGGTGGAAGAGGGAGGGTGGAGGAGGCAGGGGGGCATCCCAAAGGGAAACTCCTTCAACAGCTCTCCCTCCCACTCCGCTCTCATGTTTGGATCACTGCTATTTTGAGGTTAAGTGAGGCTTTTAATTTGAGTGTTTGAATCTCATGGGTTGTCATTGTTATTGTGGTGTGGGAATCTGACCCTAGATCAGCTAAGATCTCTCTCCAGTTCAAAGTGGCTGAGCAGGGCCAGCTCTAGTCTTTTGGGGGCCCCCGGAGGTCAGGGACCCTGGGCACGTGGCCTGCGTGACCAGTCGGTATTCGGCCATGATTACTACAAATTTAGATAGCTGGCTAGACTAATTTACCAATCTAAAAATTGTTAGCTGACATGGCTGTCAAGTGTCTTGACATAATAATAGAAAAATTGCTGATAGTTTCGAACTTGCACCATTCTACTATTCTAACGCTCAACAGTAAGTTGAGACCCCAACTGAGTTACTAAAAGACAAAATAAATAAACACATTTTTGGGGAGGGTTCGGGGCCCCCTACTGGGCTGGGGCCCTAAGTGACCGCTTATGTGGCTTATGCCTCGAGCCAGCCCTGTGGTGGAGACTCAAACACCCCACTGTTGGCAATGGGATAACTGTAATTGGTTTCTCTCCCCAACCTCCCTACCATCAGCAGTTGTGTAGTAGAGGGTAAACTAACGCATGTCTCCCTAGCTCACTGTCATTCCAGGGATATGGATGGAATTGGCTCTGAGATACTATCATTCACTCCCAGACAGGCATATGCATGGGGTAATGAGAAGAAAAGAAACGTAAACAACATGCAGTGAGACAGAAAACCACACAAAGACATATACAGAAAGAAATGTGTTGTGAGCCGTGGGAAGAACTTCCCTAATGAGCAACAGAACAGTCAAACAGATACAACAGTTCAAACACATTCTAGAGATCTACAGTTCTATAGTTCTACTCCATAACAACACAGTAACATGAAGAGGAAGTGACATCATGACCCCAGTGAGGACAGAGCAGTGAAGGCAGAGGGGGGAGGTACTCACCAGAGGAGAGGGAGACAGAGCTATGTTGCCTATGGAGGCTTTAAGTTCATCTACTGATGGGGCCAAACAGTTGGCACTTTCCGCTGGTAACGGTTTGATCTTGATCTTAAACTTTTTCCGGTGGTCCTCCTCTCCCTCTGACTCGCTGGAGGAGAAGAAGTGTTCCTTGGGGGGTTTGGGGCCAGGTGGGTCGCCGTTAAGGACAGCAATGGTTTCAATGCTGAAGGTCATAGGTGATAGGAGTAGAGTGAAGTTGCCCCTAGATGCTGATCTGGGGTCAGTTTAGTATTTTCCACACTAATGGTTAAGGTTAGGATTGGGGGAGGGGAGGCTGATCCTAGATCTGTACCTAGGATAAACATTACCCCAGAGCGTGTTTATATATCTAAATCTCTGCCAAATAGCATATACTACAGCATACAACCAGGAGACTGTACAATCTCCTCACAGAACAGTAGGTTCCATAAATATCAGACTAATCATTACATAGTAATTCCAGGGAGCGTGCCGTTAGCTGTTATTGAGTTGAAGTGATGCTCAGTTTTTCCCCAGTAGTCTGTCTGTTTGTTATTGAGTTGAGATGAGATGATGCTTGACAGTACTGTGATGGCCTGGCTGTCGTGATTCACAGTTAGGTGTTTGCCAGACTAGTTCTGTGGTGGGCTGAATACTAAATGTTTCTGATCTAGTCAGACAGTCATTCACTAATTCAGCCAGTCAGACATACCGACAGAAACAAGTACAAACTGATACAGACTAGCACACAGAGATATACTACGTCGTGTGATGTAGTTAATGTCTATCTCTATTAGGGTGTATAGTAGATACAAAGGATATCTGATCCTGGCCCCTCCTCCTCATCTGGCCTGAGACTGTAACCTTCATCGTCCACCGTAGGGGTGTTCTGAAACAGACACACCATATTTACACCATGCTAATCGGGGTTGGGCTCAATTCCATTTCAATTCAGTCAATTCAGGAATTTAACTGAAAATCATGTGCTATGTGCTTGTTACGAGGGTAAAATAATGATTTTTGCTTTACTTACATACTGTATCTGTTTCTGAATTGATTGAATTGAGCCCAACCCTGATGCTACGTTGACATACCCCCAGAATGTTAAGAAACGACAGTAAAACAGTAACAGATGGGTCAGAAGAAAATCTATTCTCTATAAAATAGATTGATTGTTTTGTATCATGTGCTATATGAGCTTGTTCAAAGGGTAGAATGCTGATTCCTTACATATCTGTCCCAGTCGATCTCTCCAGAGAACCCATTGACAGCTGCTCCATTGGACTTCTTCTGGGACTGAAAACAGAACAACATCGCATCACAATGAATCCCACCAATCAGAATTATGTATACTCAACTCATGCACTTCTATACTATTGAGTGATTGGCTAGCGCTACTTGATGGCGATGCCACCTATAGGGCAACTAGGTGCATTAAGCTCTAGTGAAGTCTGGTAGTAGAGTAACTATCCTACGCTAGAGGGGACTGCATAGTGTTCAATACCGATTCAATCTGCTGAGGATCCTGAATGATGACGGTCGACAACACAGAGAACACAAATACAATAAAAATCATGCAACAGTTAACAAGTTATTCAATAGACTCATTTCATTTGATTCTATAGTCTAGAGTCTATTAAAAAGGGACAGTGTAATGTTACAGTGTTGATTCTCCTAAAGGACTGAGAGTTTTAAAATGACAGTAGTAAATCAAGCTTGTAAATAGCCAGTTATGTCTTTCTCCTTCCAGCAATGACAAACTTCTTTATTGAAAAGGTAACAAACTAAGATATTATGGACTATTTCTCAGCTGAACAAGTTGTCTGATTAATCCATTAGATAAAACATGAATGATTTTGGGATACTTACACCCCCATCTCTGTCAGGGGACCCCCTGAGGAAAAAAAGAGCGAGAGAAAGAGAAAAAACGAAGGAAGAAGGGATGGATGGATGGAGACAGGGACAAAGAGAAAGTAAGGATCTTGAAATCCACTCGCCATATAATAAAATAGTTTATATTCAAACTGAAGTGCACTGCCAATTAGCAAAGCAGCTTACTGGAATATCACAGTCTATTGGGGCTTTCTCAGGGAAAACTTCACCCACACACAAATACATACACCCGGACGGACGGGCAGCAGGCGGGCACGCACGCACACACACACAGCAACATACCCACCTATCAGATCTCAGGAGTCATGAATCAAAATGAAAAGCTATCATGCACATACAACCCTGTGAGGTGAATCGATACGTCCCAAACAGAATTAGAGAAAAGGCCTGGGCCAGGTAGGGATTGATCACAGTGCTGAGCCTCAGCTACAGTTAGTTTCACAGAGGCATGGGCACAGCCTACAGCTGCCAAGGCAACAGTCATCGCATGAGCGGACATTACGTCTCAAACTGTAGAGCTCCTCAGGTGGAACGTTCATGGTCAATAGAACCTCAACTCCCTCGATGGAACATCCACAGCCAGTGGAATCATATTTGGATGACTGCTGTGTTTGTGTATGTGTGTGTGTGTGTGTGTGTGTGTGTGTGTGTGTGTGTGTGTGTGTGTGTGTGTGTGTGTGTGTGTGTGTGTGTGTGTGTGTGTGTGTGTGTGTGTGTGTGTGTGTGTGTGTGTGTGTGTGTGTGTGTGCGTGCGAGCAAGTGTAAGTTTGACTGGTTGACTTACGTGGAGTCATTGTCCTTGTCTCCCTTCTCTTTCTTCCGTATCCCAAAGGCCTTCCTGGTACGTTTTTTCAATCCTGAGGACAAACCAAAGGAGAGAGATGATTAAGTGTGTGTGAAGAACAGATCAAACACAGTCCCACACACAGATGGCACACACGCACACGCACCCCCACACACACACAGTCAAGTTCCGAGCACACAAAATCAACAAGCAGTGTGTGTGTGTGTGTGTGTGTGTGTGTGTGTGTGTGTGTGTGTGTGTGTGTGTGTGTGTGTGTGTGTGTGTGTGTGTGTGTGTGTGTGTGTGTGTGTGTGTGTGTGTGTGTGTGTGTGTGTGTGTGTGTGTTTGTGTGTGTCTGTGTTTGTGTGTGTCCGTGTTTGTGTGTGTCCGTGTTTGTGTTTGTGTGTGTCCGTCTATGTTTTTGTTTGTGTTTGTGGGTGTCTGTCTATGTTTGTGTTTGTGTGTGTGTCTGTGTTTGTGTGTGTCTGTGTTTGTGTGTGTCTGTGTCTGTGTTTGTGTGTGTCTGTGTCTGTGTTTCTGTGTGTCTGTGTTTGTGTGTGTCTGTGTCTGTGTTTGTGTCCATCTGTGTGTATTCATAGAGTTCCAGACTGGCTATACTCTCCAGTGTCAGAACAGAGGCCCAGACCTGTGGATCAAGGTTGAGCTTTTCATCTATTATTGAGTAGCAGAATGCTCTTTGAAGGTTGATATTCATTCACATCTCAAACGGTCCTCATGGCCAATGCAGAGGGATCCCTTTCTGTTGATCACTGATCTGTCAAGGCCCCTTCCTCTGATACTGGCTCTGCTCTGGATAAATTAGTACTGGCTAAATTACACCTCTGTGTAAATTATTCCTCTGTGTAAATTACTCCTCTGTGTAAATTATTCCTCTGTGTAAATTACTCCTCTGTGTAAATTATTCCTCTGTGTAAATTATTCCTCTGTGTAAATGAGTCCTCTGGCTAAATGAGTCCTCTGGCTAAATGAGTCCTCTGGCTAAATGAGTCCTCTGGCTAAATGAGTCCTCTGGCTAAATGAGTCCTCTGGCTAAATGAGTCCTTTGGCTAAATGAGTCCACTGGCTAAATCAATACACTATCATCAACAGACATACAGTAACTCATATTAGAGCCAATGAGTAGGAAGGAACCTGGCAACTACTTCTGTCTACACTTCATCCTCACTTATTATGTTACAAAGTACAACAGAGAATGGCTGATATCTACCTTTACAGCAGGGAAAATAGTCCCTTTCTCTCAGGAAACACAAATCAAGACGATTCTGCTTCATTATATCTGTAACCTGCCATGATACCAGCCTATTAAAACATGAACTCAGAAGGGAAGCAAACTTAATTGCTCTTCCTCCATATTCAGACCAAAGAGACTGGAGCCGACTGAAATGACTTGGAACAGTATACTAAAACAGTACAGCAACTGTTAAAGGCCCAGTGTAGTCAAAAATTTGATTTTGCTGTGTTTTATATATATTTTCACACAATAAGGTTGGAACAATACTGTGAAAATGATGATGCCATTTTAGTGTAAGAGCTGTTTGAAAATCTCAGCCTGTTTTTACATCACCAGGTGGTAAATTAGTTAATAGACCAATAAAAAAAGAGAGTCCCAAAATTCTCTGCCAAAAACAACTAGCTGTCAGTTTAAAGTCCCTACTCAGACAGTCCTCGAAAATTCTTGCTTGAGAAATTGCTCTTTGCTAAGAAGCTATTTTTGTTTCTTTTTGACAATTTTTGTAGAAAACAATCACAACAAGGTACTTAATTGTCACCAAGAAATTATTTGATATTGAGACAGAAATGGCTGAATTGGACCTTTAAGATTAAGTACCTCTTACACAGAGACTGAAATTGGCATAACCTTCTGGACATATTTTCAAATTTTCTGTGTAGACTATTTCAAAGGGAGTAGGACTATCATAAATCTACTGTACACAATTCTCCAATCCATTCTTACCCAAAATGAATGTCCAGTTATCTCCCTGCATTTCTGGTCCCTATATTCCAGCCTTGTCATTCTGCCATGTCTGTCTCTGCCTGTCGTCTCACACCTCCACCTCTCCTAGTACAGTGCAACACGCAGCGGGGGAACCAGAGCCTTAGAGTGTGTCTGCACGAAGTAGTATCGCACGCACGCACACACACACACACACACACACACACGTACACACACAGTACAGTATCTTTATCCCTATCCTCTAGGCCAGTGCTTGAATTCAAAACCAGTGACTCAACTCATGAATAAACAACAAATGCCAGAGTCGACGAACGAATAATCAACCCAGCACAGGGAGGAGGCCAATCTCCATGCAATCTCCCAAGGCACAGTCTAAACATGCCTCATCTGTAGCATGCAAAATGAAACTGCCAGAAGTCCAAGAGATACGTGACAAGAGTTAAAATATGCCCCTATGTCTGTCTGTCTCTTCCTCCTTAGATTTTCAGTATCTTAGGTACCTGTTCCTGTCTGTCTACAGGCTCTGTGAAGACCTGTCACTACCTGCCACTGTCCTTCTGGGCAACTGTCAGTACCTGCTCCTGCCTCTGTCACAGCCTATGTCCCCGCTGGGTTTGAGGTTACCTTTCACAGTCTCACCCTGCCTCTATCACATTCCCAGACTCAACTGCTTCCTCTGTCCCTGCTACAATCCTAGAAAAAATGACCTAAAAGGGTTCTTCAGCTGTCCCCATCGGCGAACCCTTTGAAGAACCCTGTTTGGTTCCAGGTAGAACCCTTTTGGTCCCAGGTAAAACCCTGTTGGGGGCCACATGAACTCCCAGCCAATAAGAGACCAGGAACTGGAGTGCCGCCTGACTCAAACGACAGGAACAGGAAGCAGGCAGAGGGAGGCGGGAAGAGGGCGGAGGGAAGAGGATGGAGGGGGTAAAAAATAGTTAACTATGGATGGCATCTGGGCAACTGAGAGGGAGCAAAGAATACACACTGCAAAAAAAAAAGGGAGGCATCTTCGTCTGCAGTGAAGCATGTAGGCAGTTCTGTCTTTCTACTTTTCAGCATTCCATTTCGGTATGTCTTGGTATCTCTTCATCTAAGGCAGCTCTGTTACTGTTTCTCTCAATCCCCCAACAGGTTTCTAGATCTGGAGATCTATTCCAAACCAAACAACAAGTCCTAAAACGAATCAGACCTGTCAAAACAACTTCCTGAGATAAGACAGTTTGAGGTGATCTACAATGCTACTCTCTACAATAGTTCTGTTATTGCTGTGCTTTACTAGATGTCTGTACCTCAGCTACCCTGT
Organism: Salmo salar; assembly: GCF_965601325.2. Lineage (NCBI taxonomy): Eukaryota > Metazoa > Chordata > Actinopteri > Salmoniformes > Salmonidae > Salmo > Salmo salar. The sequence goes on from NC_138300.1 coordinate 45,231,865, forward strand.
GAGTTATGTGCTTGTGTGTGGCTTCCTGTGTGTCTGGACTGCATGGTGAGAGTGTTGTGTGCTCTTCTGTGTTCTGAGCAACACAGTGTGAATGTTGTGTGCTCTTCTGTGTTCTGAGCAACACAGTGTGAATGTTGTGTGCTCTTCTGTGTTCTGAGCAACACAGTGTGAATGTTGTGTGCTCTTCTGTGTTCTGAGCAACACAGTGTGAATGTTGTGTGCTCTTCTGTCTTCATGTGTCTCTCTCTGGGTTTAACTGTAGTCTGGAGATGTTGACTGTGATTCAGACCCCCAAAGCCTACAGCAGTCTGGACCAGGGAATCCCTGGAGTGCCGAGGATAATTAAAATAGCTATGATCTTAAAGAAAACACACACACACACACCCACACACACACACACACACACACACACACACACACACACACACACACACACACACACACACACACACACACACACACACACACACACACACACACACACACACACACACACACACACACACACACACACACACACGGTCCCCCTCTCTCTCCCCCTAGCTGGTGACTGAGCTCATTTAGGGAGATTGCTAACTCTAGTCAGGAGAAGCAGAGACTGTTTCACAAGCTGTTTTAAAGGGAGAGAGCTGGAGAGGCTGGAGAGATTCTTTATCCACAGTGAACAAGACTCAGGCTGTCTGCCAGGAGGGCCCTCCACACAGACAGGCAGCAGGGATGGGGAGACAGGTGTCCTGTGAATACTAAGTAGAAGAACATGGCACACACTGAGGAAGCAGAGAAACGGGTGTCTGGTAACTCAAACCTATTCTTGGAAGGTGTGTGATCATGCTGCAAGGTGTGTGATCAGTCACTCCGACAGGTGCAGTTATTGTAGGAAGGTGTTAAGTTATGGAGGTGTGGGTGGTCACTAGAGCTGTGATGGTCATGACATTTTGTCAGACGGTTATTGTCATGCAAATGACTGCCGGCATAGTAATTGACCATCAATTAACATAAACATATCTCCGATACGCCATGCTATAGGCTAGTTCATTTAGCAGACAAGATATGCTCATAAGTCCCGTGACATTATTTTATATGATTTTATTGTACGAATCATATAATAGACCCTTTTTCAGTACACAACATACTGACGTCACGTACAGATGCGCGCGACTCTTGGCGGCAGTAAGAAAGCCATCGCCATCTGCACACAATCAACATAGATTTATGTTTTTATTACTTCTAAACAAAATCTTACAATTATGTTTTTATTCTTGCTTGAACAGTCGCTACAAATATATTTGGTTGTGATCAATGCTAAATCATTATTTTCAATGTAGCAGTTGTTAGCTAGAATGTTAACACTCATTGATATTAGAGCTCGACCGATCATGATTTTTCAACGCCGATACCGATACGGATTATTGGAGGACCAGAAAAAAATGATACCAATTCAATCGGCCGATTTATATATATATTTGAAATAATGACAATTACAACAATACTGATTGAACAATGAACACTTTTATTTTAACTTAATATAATACATAAATAAAATAAATTTAGTCTCAAATAAATGGTTGGTTTAAATAATGCAAAAACACAGTGTCGGAGAAGAAAGTAAAAGTGCAATATGTGCCATGTAAAAAAGCTAACGTTTAAGTTCCTTGCTCAGAACATGAGAACATATGAAAGCTGGTGGTTCCTTTTAACATGAGTCTTCAATATTCCCAGGTAAGAAGTTTTAGGTTGTAGTTATTATAGGAATTATAGGACTATTTCTCTTTATACCATTTCTATTTCATATACCTTTGACTATTGGATGTTCTTATAGGCACTTTAGTATTGCCAGCCTAATCTCGGGAGTTGATAGGCTTGAAGTCATAAACAGCGCTGTGCTTCAAGCATTGCGAAGAGCTGCTGGCAAACGCAATAAAATGCTGTTTGAATGAATGCTTACGAGCTTGCTGCTGCCTACCACCGCTCAGTCAGACTGCTCTATCAAATCATAGACTTAATTATAATTGAATAAACACACAGAAATACGAGCCTTTGGTAATTAATATGGTTAAATCTGGAAACTATCATCTCGAAAACAAAACGTTTATTCTTTCAGTGAAATATGGAACCGTTACGTATTTTATCTAATGGGTGGTATCCACAAGTCTAAATATTGCTGTTACATTGCACAACCTTCAATGTTATGCCATAATTATGTAAAATTCTGGCAAATTAATTATTGTTAGCAAGAAATGGTCTTCACACAGTTCGCAACGAGCCAGGTGGCCCAAACTGCTGCATATACCCTGACTCTGCTTGCACTGAACACAAGAGAAGTGACACAATTTCCCTAGTTAATATTGCCTGCTAACATGAATTTCTTTTAACTACATTTGCAGGTTTAAAAAAATATACTTGTGTAGTGATTTTAAGAAAGGCATTGATGTTTATGGTTAGGTACATTTGTGCAACGATTGTGCTTTTTTTACGAATGCGCTTTTGTTAAATCATCACCCATTTGGCGAAGTTGAAGTAGGCTGTGATTTAATGAGAAATTAACAGGCACAGCATTGATTATATGCAACGCAGAACAAGCTAGTTAACCTAGTAATATCATCAACCATGTGTAGTTAACTAGTGATTATGTGAAGATTGATTGTTTTTTATAAGATAAGTTTAATGCTAGCTAGCAACTTACCTTGGCTCCTTGCAGCCACAAGGTCCTTTTGATGCTGCACTCGCGTAACAGGTGGCCAGCCTGCCACGCAGTCTCCTCGTGGATTGCAATGTAATCGTCCATAATCGGTGTCCAAAAAGGCCGATTACTGATTATTATGAAAACTTCAAATCGGCCCTAATTAATCGACCATGCCGATTAATCGGTCGACCTCTGATATAGGCTGTAGCAAAAGCTATCCAAAGAGACATTTTACTGGTTGAAGTTATAACAGCTGGTTATAACGGCTGGGGTTGGCTGGGATGGGCTGGATAAAATGGCTGGAGTTGGCAGGGATGGGCTGGGTATAATGGCTGGGTATAATGGCTGGGTATAATGGCTTGGCTGGGCTGGGTATAATGACTGGGGTTGGCTAGGATGGGCTGGATATAATGGCTGGGGTTGGCTGTGTAAAATAGCTGGGGTGGGCTGGGTATAATGCCTGGTGTGGGCTGGGTATAATGGCTGGGTATAATGGCTGGGGTTGGCTGGGTATAATGGCTGGGTATAATGGCTGGGATTGGCTGGGTATAATGGCTGGGGTTGGCTGGGTATAATGGCTGGGTATAATGGATAGGTATAATGGATAGGTATAATGGCTAGGTATAATGGCTGGGTATAATGGCTAGGTATAATGGCTAGGTATAATGGCTGGGTATAATGGCTGGGTATAATGGCTAGGTATAATGGCTGGGGTTGGCTGGGTATAATGGCTGGGGTGGGCTGGGTATAATGGCTAGGTATAATGGCTGGGTATAATGGCTGGGTATAATGGCTGGGTATAAGGGCTGGGTATAAGGGCTGGGTATAAGGGCTGGGGTTGGCTGGGTATAATGGCTAGGTATAATGGCTGGGTATAATGGCTGGGGTTGGCTGGGTATAATGGCTGGGTATAATGGCTGGGGTTGGCTGGGTATAATGGTTGGGTATAATGGCTAGGTATAATGGCTGGGGTGGGCTGGACTGGGTATAATCGTTGGGTATAATGGCTAGGGTTGGCTTGGTATAATGGCTGGGCTGGGTATAATGGCTGGGCTGGGTATAATGGCTGAGCTGGGTATAATGGCTGGGCTGGGTATAATGGCTGGGATGGGTATATAGAGGAGGTTTAACATGGCTCCTGTGCTGGTCTGAGTCATCCCTGTGAGGATGGAGCAGGAGAGAGATGCAGCAGGAGTCTGGCAGATACAACTCTATGAACTAACAAATGTGCGTGCACACGCACACACCACACACACACACACACACACACACACACACACACACACACACACACACACACACACACACACACACACACACACACACACACACACACACACACACAAAGAGACAGAGAGAAGAGAGACAGAAAAGAGAGACAGTGCAACAGGGAAACAGAGAGACAGTGAGACAAAACAGCCCAATTCTGATCTTTTTTTCACTCATTGGTATTTTGACCAATTTTTCAGAGCTGATCCGATTGGTCTAAAGAGGAATGAGTGGAAATATATCAGAATTGGGCTGCCTGTGTAAACGCAGCCTTAGACAGAGGCAGGAAAATGGCCACCGGACTTCGGTCACCACAAGCCCTACTCAGTGTGACAATGCACTAAGGCTGATCTCTTACTGTATTGTCCAGGTGGCTGCTATGGACTGACACACTTACTGTACACACACACACACACGCACGCACGCACACACACACACACACACACACACTGACCTTTCACAGACATTGTGCATACACAATATCCGGCACATTACACGGCTCTGGAACACGACGACACGCAGTGCCGGATTTGTCAGTTGCTAAATGGATGCACACATTGATAAGACAGATTCTGTAGCTAATGACGTGTGGCTGAACACTAATGAAAGTGGGTCATCATGGGTAGAACTGGCTGCAGTACACTGACAGCTGGCAAAGTGTGGACAAAAGGTGTTCCGGAATGCCTCTCTGTCCTTATGTTCTCCTAACAGCTGGCACTCCCTATTACATGCACCAAAGGCTGACATTTCCACAACTTTCTGTAACATCTGCTTTCCATACACCAATCAGCAGCCGCTCTTTATCAGATGTTGTCACGACTTCTGCCGAAGTCGATGCCTCTCCTTGTTCGGGCGGTGTTCGGCGGTCGACGTCGCCGGTCTTCTAGCCATCGCTGATCCATTTTTCATTTTCCATTTGTTTTGTCTTGTTTTCCCACATACCTGGTTTTCATTTCCCTCATTATGTGTTGTGTATTTAACCCTCTGTTCCCCCCATGTCTTTGTGTGGTATTGTTTATTGTAAGTGCATGTGCACATATGTTTGACTGGTGCGCGTCGGGTTATTGTACCCATATTTCGTATTTTCTTATGCCGTTGGTTTTTACTATTAAACAGCTCCGGCTATTACCAAGTTCTGCTCTCCTGCATCTGACTTCCCTGCCACCAGTTACGCACCCCTTACAGATGTATAATATTATTGATAACAACAATGACTTGTGTCTGCAGATAAGTCAGTCATCATTTAGAAGAGAGCATATTCTGCATTCCAGAATATGACGATGTTAACAACTATTTTTTGGTTGAAATCTGTGTATTAGATTGAACTGACTGCTGGATGAGTCAGCACCAGGGCACAGTATGGGTTAGGCCTATAAATCTGTGACCGCTGGATGGGTCAGCACCAGGGCACAGTATGGGTTAGGCCTATAAATCTGTGACTGCTGGATGGGTCAGCACCAGGGCACAGTATGGGTTAAGCCTATAAATCTGTGACTGCTGGATGGGTCAGCACCAGGGCACAGTATGGGTTAGGCCTATACATCTGTGACTGGTGGATGGGTCAACACCAGGGCACAGGATGGGTTAGGCCTATACATCTGTGACTGGTGGATGGGTCAACACCAGGGCACAGTATGGGTTAGGCCTATAAATCTGTGACTGGTGGATGGGTCAACACCAGGGCACAGTATGGGTTAGGCCTATAAATCTGTGACTGGTGGATGGGTCAACACCAGGGCACAGTATGGGTTAGGCCTATAAATCTGTGACTGGTGGATGGGTCAACACCAGGGCACAGTATGGGTTAGGCCTATAAATCTGTGACAGGTGGATGGGTCAACACCAGGGCACAGTATGGGTTAGACCTATAAATCTGTGACTGGTGGATGGGTCAACACCAGGGCACAGGATGGGTTAGGTGTATAAATCCAGTCTACAGCATTTTACCTCGAGATTGAATCCCCAACTATTCCAGCCACATCCTCCTCCTTTCACAACAAATCACCATATAAATCAGAAAGAGCAACCCAAAGGTCTTCCACAGCCGCATAAATACCAGTCCATTTAAATTGAATGTCACTTGCAGCAGCTCTTGGCTGAGCTCAGTCACCAGATTCACAGCAGAAAGACAAGGGCAGAAAAATAAGCACTTATGTCATAAGAAACTAGCTCCCTGGTATACAGAAAATACACGAGCACTGAAGCAAGCTTCCAGAAAATTGGAACGGAAATGGCGCCACACCAAACTGGAAGTCTTCCGACTAGCTTGGAAAGACAGTACCGTGCAGTATCGAAGAGCCCTCACTGCTGCTCGATCATCCTATTTTTCCAACTTAATTGAGGAAAATAAGAACAATCCGAAATTTCTTTTTGATACTGTCGCAAAGTTAACTAAATAGCAGCATTCCCCAAGAGAGGATGGCTCTCACTTCAGCAGTGATGAATTCATGAACTTCTTTGAGGAAAAGATCATGATCATTAGAAAGCAAATTACGGACTCCTCTTTAAATTTGCGTATTCCTCCAAAGCTCCGTTGTCCTGAGTCTGCACAACCCTGCCAGGACTTAGGATCAAGGGAGACACTAAAGTGCTTTAGTACTATATCTCTTGACACAATGATGAAAATAATCATGGCCTCTAAACCTTCAAGCTGCATACTGGACCCTATTCCAACTAAACTACTGAAAGAGCTGCTTTCTGTGGCCCTCCTATGTTGAACATAATAAACGGCTCTCTATCCACCGGATGTGTACCAAACTCACTAAAAGTGGCAGTAATAAAGCCTCTCTTGAAAAAGCCAAATCTTGACCCAGAAATTATAAAAAAAACTAATCGGCCTATATCGAATCTTCCATTCCATTAAAAAAAAAAAAAAAAAGCTGTTGCACAGCAACTCACTGCCTTCCTGAAGACAAACAATGTACACGAAACGCTTCAGTCTGGTTTTAGACCCCATCATAGCACTGAGACTGCACTTGTGAAGGTGGTAAATGACCTTTTAATGACGTCAGACCGAGGTTCTGCGTCTGTCCTCGTGCTCCTAGATCTTAGTGCTGCTTTTGATACCATCGATCACCACATTCTTTTGGAGAGGTTGGAAACCCAAATTGGTCTACATGGACAAGTTCTGGCCTGGTTTAGGTCTTATCTGTCGGAAAGATATCAGTTTCTCTCTGTGAATGGTTTGTCCTCTGACAAATCAACTGTACATTTCGGTGTTCCTCAAGGTTCCGTTTTAGGACCACTATTGTTTTCACTATATATTTTACCTCTTGGGGATGTCATTCGAAAACATAATGTTACATTTCACTGCTATGCGGATGACACACAGCTGTACATTTCAATGAAACATGGTGAAGCCCCAAAATTGCCCTTGCTAGAAGCCTGTGTCTCAGACATAAGGAAGTGGATGGCTGCAAACTTTCTACTCTTAAACTCCGACAAAACAGAGATGCTTGTTCTAGGTCCCAAGAAACAAAGAGATCTTCTGTTGAATCTGACAATTAATCTGGATGGTTGTACAGTCGTCTCAAATAAAACTGTGAAGGACCTCGGCGTTACTCTGGACCCTGATCTCTCTTTTGAAGAACATATCAAGACTGTTTCAAGGACAGCTTTTTTCCATCTACATAACATTGCAAAAATCAGAAACTTTCTGTCCAAAAATGACGCAGAGAAATTAATCCATGCCTTTGTTACTTCTAGGTTGGACTACTGCAATGCTCTACTTTCCGGCTACCCGGATAAAGCACTAAATAAACTTCAGTTAGTGCTAAATACGGCTGCTAGAATCCTGACTAGAACCAACTCCTATAGAGCTCCATTTTTATGGAATAGTCTGCCTACCCATGTGAGAGACGCAGACTCAGTCTCAACCTTTAAGTCTTTACTGAAGACACATGTCTTCAGTAGGTCCTATGATTAAGTGTAGTCTGGCCCAGGGGTGTGAAGGTGAACGGAAAGGCTGGAGCAACGAACCGCCCTTGCTGTCTCTACCTGGCCGGTTTCCCCTCTTTCCACTGGGATTCTCTGCCTCTACCCCTATTACGGGGGCTGAGTCACTGGCTTACTGGTGTTCTTCCATGCCGTCCCTGGGAGGGGTGCGTCACTTGAGTGGGTTGAGTCACTGACGTGGTCTTCCTGTCTGGGTTGGTGCCCCCCCTTGGGCTGTGCCGGGCGGAGATCTTTGTGGGCTATACTCGGCCTTGTCCCGGGATGGTATGTTGGTGGTTGGAGATATCCCTCCAGTGGTGTGGAGGCTGTGCTTTGGCAAAGTGGGTGGGGTTATATCCTACCTGTTTGGCCCTGTCCTGGGGTTTCATCGGATGGGGCCACAGTGTCTCCTGACCCCTCCTGTCTCAGCCTCCAGTATTTATGCTGCAGTAGTTTATGTGTCGGGGGGCTAGGGTCAGTCTGTCACATCTGGAGTATTTCTCTTGTCTTTTCCGGTGTCCTGTGTGAATTTAAATATGCTCTCTCTAATTCTCACTTTCTCTTTCTTTCTTTCTCTCTCTCGGAGGACCTGAGCCCTAGGACCATGCCTCAGGACTACCTGGCTTGATGGCTCCTTGCTGTCCCCAGTTCACCTGGCCGTGCTGCTGCTCCAGTTCCAACTGTTCTGCCTGCAGCTATGGAACCCTGACCTGTTCTCCGGACGTGCTACCTGTCCCAGACCTGTTGTCCCAGACCTGCTGGAACCCTGACCTATTCACCGGACGTGCTACCTGTCCCAGACCTGCTGTTTTCAAGTCTCTAGAGACAGTTGGAGCGGTAGAGATACTCTCAAAGATCGGCTATGAAAAAGCCAACTGACACTTACTCTTGTGTTGCTGACTTGTTGCACCCTCGACAACTACTATGATTATTATTATTTGACAATGCTGGTCATTTATGAACATTTGAACATCTAGGCCATGTGCTGTTATAATCTCCACCCGGCACAGCCAGAAGAGGACTGGCCACCCCTCATAGCCTGGTTCCTCTCTAGGTTTCTTCCTAGGTTTTGGCCTTTCTAGGGAGTTTTTCCTAGCCACCGTGCTTCTACACCTGCATTGCTTGCTGTTTGGGGTTTTAGGCTGGGTTTCTGTACAGCACGTTGAGATATCAGCTGATGTAAGAAGGGCTATATAAATCAATTTGATTTGATTAATACATATGAATCTCAGCAAGCTAGCTGGCAGATGTCCTTAACTGGAGAGTCATGCTTAACAATCAGTTGAGCTAGAAGTGGAGGGGAGAGGAGAAGGAGAGAGGAGAGGAGGAAAGAGGAGAGGAGAGGGGAGCAAGGAGAGAGGAGAGAAGAGAGGGGAGAGGAGGGAAGAGGAGTGGAGGGAAGAGGAGAGGGGAGAGGGGAGAGAGGAGAGGGGAGACAGAATAGGAGAGGGGAGAGAGGAGAGGAGAGCGGAGAGGGGAGAGAGGAGAGGAGGGAAGAGGAGAGGGGAGAGAAGAGGAGAGAGTAGATAGTCTTATTTTGGTAGCTGTTGCTGCTTTACGCTCATTGTGCGCTGAGTAAACATGTCACCCTGTCCACAATATGACGAATAGCAGTAAACAGACAAACAAGGAAACAAATATCCATGCACATATCCATGAACAATATCCAAATAGATACAAGAATAGAACACACATACTAAACTTGTGCCTGTGTACACCATACACATACTAATGGTAAGTTATGCTAAGTGTCCATTGCCCATAATGAGCATCCAGCAGTCTGAGCTCTTTGAAACCTTTATGAGGTATGCTATAATTTACAAGGTACTGTAGATAATAACACACTGGTAGATACACAGTGACCATACAGTGAGACACCCCCTAGTTGATCCCCAGAGGATGAGTTGTCAATTCCTGATTCCCTCTAGCCAGTCAGTCCCTCTCACCTGATCCTATAGAGCCCTCAGCCTTGGATAGAGTAGACAGAGGTTCATCCTTACTTATCCTATAGAGCCCTCAGCCTTGGATAGAGTAGACAGAGGTTCATCCTTACTTATCCTATAGAGCCCTCAGCCTTGGATAGAGTAGACAGAGGTTCATCCTTACTTATCCAATAGAGCCCTCAGCCTTGGATAGAGTAGACAGAGGTTCATCCTTACTTATCCTATAGAGCCCTCAGCCTTGGATAGAGCAGACAAAGGGTCATGGAAGTGACATCGGTCGTTCACAATCAACCTTTCATGGAGTAGACCAATCATCAGAAAGTGTTTCACACAGATTGCCCTGCTCGTGCACCAGTAATAACATCTGTCCACCTGAGTAGAACATGTCTGAACATTGCATACACTCCCACCTGTACCGGTATTTACGGGAAAATAAAGTGAAACATGTCTCCACATATGGTATTAAATGGGCACTGCAGAGACCAGAGTAAACAATTACGTCACCCGAGGGACCTTCCACAACATTGCAGTAACATAGACAAACGTTAAGAGAACATTACCTGCTAGATGGTAATCCTCACGAGGGTCCTTCACACTACTCATAGAAAAGGAATTGTGAAAGCATTTCCCCACAAATCATTCTTAGGAAGCATATCAGCAAAACATACAGCGTGTACATCTGAGAGGAGATGAGTGGACCGATTAATCTGGAATGACGGGAGCAACTAGTGTTTGACTCCGTCAGGAAGACAGAGGGTCGGTCAGACGGTCCGTCCAAGGCTAGCTCTTCTACCAGGCGGGAGGATGGGATGAGAGGGAGGCATGTGAGGGCCTGCTGTGGTCTGGGGCTGAGTGGAACGGAGAAATTAACACACTCACAAAACAACACCTTACTCACACACACCAAATCATAACTGACCCGTACTTGACCGGAGTTGAATAAAGTTACGCAAAAAGATGTGTGTTAAATCTTTATGTCCGTTAAGGTTTGATGCCTGGCCATTCCTGAGTCCTCTGTGTGAGTGAATAGAATAGCCATTCCTGAGTCCTCTGTGTGAGTGAATAGAATAGCCATTCCAGAGTCCTCTGTGTGAGTGAATAGAATAGCCATTCCAGAGTCCTCTGTGTGAGTGAATAGAATAGCCATTCCAGAGTCCCCTGTGTGAGTGAATAGAATAGTCATTCCTGAGTCCCCTGTGTGAGTGAATAAAATAGTCATTCCTGAGTCCCCTGTGTGAGTGAATAAAATAGTCATTCCTGAGTGTCCTGTGTGAGTGAATAAAATGTTTAGCTGCCTTCATCTTATTGTCAAATGCACTTTCAATTCCAGCTAAAAGAGCTCAGACCAATCATGCTAAACAGGCTGAATAAAATGAATAGGTAAATTATGGCTAATATACATCAGTGATATGATATTCCTCCTAAAAGCCTCACACACAATAATACTAATCAACTCCATTCACGTCCAGCTCTAAAGTTAATGTTGTGAAAAATCATTTCAATGCAGAGAAGCTGATGAGATATTCTACTCCTCTTGTGGACAACAATGTAGCCATGTCCTCATGTCTGCATGATGATTACAAAACTTTGAAAACCACATTTAGTTAAAAGCTTTATCAGAAGGGTGGCACGCTCATTGTCATGGAAATAACAAGGCGAAAGGGGGTCAACGAAACAGTGTGTTTACAAAGCTAACTTGGATATTCCCATGATGCCAGAGCAGAGAAGTTGCAATGGCATGATCTTACAGTGGAGTCTTACAGTCAACCATACCAAGGTGAAAACACAAACACACAAGACCTAAACACACTGAACATAAACCAATAAATAGCCAATAAACCCTTTGGTTATTTACTTTCATCAGTATAGATCTTTTACTAATCAATGACTCAGAAACTAACAAGTCTTCAGTTAATGTGTCATTCATAAATACCGTTAGTTAAATGGTCGATAGAGTTGAGGTGTGGTCCGCCACTGTCCTGTTCTTTCTGATACTGTTAATCTACTCCCTCAGATGGTGTCGACAGACTGATACAGACCACCCCAGGGACTATTATAGACCATCTCTAGCCTATTTTAGCCAAGCTCATAAACAGGAAATGGAAGTGGATTAAACCAACTCTGGAGCTACTGGGCAGGAAGGACTTGCACAGAATATTGTAGAAAAGCATATGGTACAACTGAGATTTACCCGCTTTTGAATGTGAAAAGGTGAATTAGTTCACTTCAAACTAAACTGCCATTTTAAAACCAGTTACTCCATGTACAGTATCCCAATAACCCCTGACTAAGTGCTGAGCTATCCTTTAACCAAGCTTACATAAATCCTCTATCTCCCAGTGAGTGGCTGCCAGAGAGACTGTCCTTTCAACACCTCGCGGATGCCAGGAGAAAGCTACCTTCCCCAATGCACAGTGCCAACTAAAAGTTTGGTGGAGGAGGACTAATGGTTGTTTTTCATGACAATGCCCCTGTGCACAAAGCGAGGTCCATACAGAAATGGTTTGACGAGGGCCTCCTGATTGGCCCAGCGGTTTAAGGCACTGCTTCGCAGTGCTAGAGGCGTCACTACAGACCCGGGTTCGATCCCGGGCTGTATCACAACCAGCTGTGATCGGGAGTTCCATAGGGCAGCACACAATTGGCCCAGCTTCGTCCGGGTTAGGGGAGGGTTTGGCCAGGGGGGCTTTACTTGGTTCATCATGCTCTAAAGACTCCTTGTGGCGGGCTGGGTGCCTGCAGGCTGACCTTGTCGTCAGTTGAACAGTGTTTCCTCCGACACATTGGTGCAGCTGGCTTCCGGGTTAAACGGGCAGGTGTTAAGAAGCATGACTTGACCTTTGCCTCCCGAGCCCTTTGGGAAGTTACAGCGATGAGACACGATCGAGTGGAAAGTCTTCCCAGAAGAGTGGAGGCTGTTATGGCAGCAAAAGGGGGACCAACTCCATATTAATGCCCATTATTTTGGAATGAGATGTTTGACGAGCAGGTGTCCACATACTTTTGGTCATGTAGTGCATCTGTGAGATGTGTCATGTAACCCTGCTATTGTTCTAGGCAGTGTGGAGATACCATTTATTCTCTTTAGTGGACGGAACATTTCTCATAGCCTAGTCTTATTAGTATGAGGAGGATTTGGTTGGCACTGAGCTTTTCAAAGGAGACAGCAGATGGTATCTCTGTTTCTCTCTATCCCACTACCACCATCCCTCGCTTGTTCTGTGTCTGTCCACCTTCACGTACAAGTGTTCACGTGAGAGGAGCTGAGTGGAAGTAATATTGTGGGTGTTCGTGGTGTGTGTGTGTGTGTACCTTGATATAGTGTCTGACTCTGCAAGCCCTCTCCAGCCCCTCCAGAATGGTATAATTAATAAATGGCCCTCCCATAGACTGGCTCTGCTGCTGAGATGAGCCCATACATCGCTCTTGTCATGACGTGGCCCTCTTTGGGTACAGCAAGCACGATCCCCCTCTCTCTCTCACCACCTCTCTCTCTTCCCCCTACACCCAGGCTCTGTTAGGCAGGTCATAAATTCCTAGAGGAGTTTCACTCCTCATGGCCAGAGTATAGAGAGTGAGTTTCACAGGAGAACAAAGGAACCTCTTCCACATCACATAACTTGAGAACTGAGCAATGTCCATGTTTTGGAGAATGTGTACACGGTCGGGGGAGAATCCAGCTACGATCGGTCCATTTCGTTTAATGTTTGTGATACTCATGAGAGACAATACAGCCACATTACCATAACTATGTTTATACAAGAGTCTCAGTTGTGAGGCTTGCATCTAATTGTTGTATGAAATGAATGAGTAAAGATGAAACTATTTGTGAAATTATGTAATATGATTTTAAACTGTTTACTGAAAGAGAATCCAATTCCCTTTAAAGTTTAACTAAATCATTGGCTCGCCCCATGAGCACAGACATTGATCTGGCGTCATGGGACAGCCCCTTTCTACTGTTACGAATATAACCCCTACCTGGAGGAATTCCCTTCAGACTAGCTTACCTCGATTACCACGAGAGGGCTAAGGTTTGAAACCAGACCAGTACCTCATCACAGAGGGAGCAAAGGTTTGAGTAGATTGCGGAATCTTTTAACCATACCACGTGGTAAAACTCTGAGACTATCGATGCGACAGAATAAGAGAAAATCTTTGATACTAATTACTAGTCTGCAGCTAGGAATTCTATACCATTGAATGCGAAGGCCGACAACCGCCGAAACATCTATTCTATAACAACATTTCTGAATGGGACTCTGAACTATCTATTCTAACCACGGAAAAGAGAGAGAGAGTGCGGACAAACTCTCTAACAGAAACTAACTTTCCAACAGAGATCACGACGACACACTGAGCGTAAATATATATATTGATTGCAATTATTCCCGAATGAGTGAGCGTTCATGTGCAAAGGATTAGCATTTCAATTGTTATAATTATCAATTGTGTAGTGTCTTTTATCTTTCGCGCCCTTTTCAGTCCCTTTGTCTACCAAGCCGCCATACCGGTTTAGCCCACTAGGGAACATCCCCTATCATTTCCTTGTAACCATATCTACTTTGTTTGTTTGTGTGTGCATTTCTGTGATTATTTAGTTAGTTAATAAATAAATGATTGAGACAATTGATGTATGGATGGTTCATAGTGAAGACTGGGTTCGTGCAGATAACCAACAATTTACGACGTTTGGAATGAGACTAACGTGAGGTAAAGAATAACTAATTAATTAGAAGACTAATTGATCAGATATTAAAATATCTGAAAGTTATATTAGGAAAATTATAACTTTGTAATCTGAATATTTTCCTTGGTGCCCCGACTTCCTAGTTAATTACATTTACCTGATTAGTTAATCACGTAATAATAATTACAGAGAATTGATTTGATAAACTAACAGTCTTCAGTTGAATGAAGCCAAAGACACGACACTCTCCTCTCCCAATAGATCAGCACTGCATCCATTCCCATTCACATTATACTATGGAAGAGAGGCTGAGAAAGCATTGTTCTCAACACTAACATGAGCAGCCTCTATAGAAACACATGATCTGACCTCACAGCCTGGACCGGTTGGAGAGAGACCACCTTAGACCTGAATCAGATCCAGACAAGGAGACATTTAGTGGACGAAGAGCTAACGAGCGAGTGAGTGAGTGAATGAGAAAGAGAGAGAGAGACCTGTCTAGCAAACCAACGAGCTGTGTGTGTGCGCTGTGCGGTCCTGGACATGTACTGCTGGCCAGTGAGAGTAGGAGGGAGAAAGAGACAGGAGAAGAGAAGAAAAAGAGTGAGAGAGATGGCAGATACAGGAAGAGAGAGTGGCCCAAGCTTTCACACTAGTCATCAGTCTCCACACACAGTTGCCCTCTGCCTAAGCACAGCTCGACCAATCACATCACTTGCAGCTTTCTTGCAAGATGTTTTATTGGTCAGAATAGAACGCTCAGAGAGATAGACTCCATGAGAGTAGTATGCTGAGACACATTGTGCCTCTATAGCTCTTGTTCAGATGAAATATTACGGAGGAGCAGCTAATGTGAATCAGTAGCTGAGATGAATCAGGATCATGTTCCCTTCTCAGCTCCCTGGGGGGACAGGAAATGTGTAAGCCTCGCTATGCTGAGGAGACAGAGATGTGACAGCATACGGCAGTGATTTTAAATGGACGACTCTGCAAGGAAACAACTCCATCTTTAAAAGGTCTCTCTCCCCCTCACGGGGATTCTTTGGCATGGGAAATGTGTTTACATTGCCAAAGCAAGTGAAATAAACAAAAGTGAGAACATCATCAATTATGTACAGTGTTTTAGCAATGTGCAAATAGTTCTAGGGGGAAATAAATAAACATAAATATAGGTGGTATTTACAGTGTTGTTTGTGCTCCACTGGTAGCCCTTTTCGCATGGCAACGGGCCACACATCTTGCTGCTGTGACTGCCCACTGCGGTATTTCACCTAACAGATATGGGAGTTTATCAATGTTTGATTTGTTTTCAAACTCTTTGTGATCTGTGGGAAATATGTATCTCTAATGTGGTCATACTGTATATTTGGCAGGACGTTAGGAAGTGCAGCCCAGTTTCATTTTTGTGGGCTGTGTGCTTGTCTTAGCCTGTCTTCTCTTGAGCGCCAGGTCTGCCTATGGTGGCCTCTCTCAATAGGAAGCATATGCTCACTGAGTTTTCTTAATGTTGTACTATCTGTTTAGGGCCAGATAACAAAAAAAACTCTGCAAATTGGAAAGCTAATTCTTTCCATCTTTTTGTTTTCTCATGATTTGGTTGGGTCTAATTGTATTGCTGTCCTGGGGCTCTGTGGGGTCTGTGTTTGTGAGGGGACTCTTCTCTAGGTTCATCTCTCTGTAGGTGAGGGCTCTGAGGGGACTCTTCTCTAGGTTCATCTCTCTGTAGGTGAGGGCTTTGTGGTGGAATGTGTGGGCATCGCTTCCTTTTAGGTGGTTGTAGAATTGAACAGCTCTTTTCTGGATGTTGATAACTAGTGGGTATAGTCCTCATTCTACTCTGCATGGATTGTTTGGGGTTTTGCGTTGTACACAAAGTATATTTTTGCCAAATTCTGCAAGAGTCTCAATCGGGTGTTTGTCCCATTTTGTGAATTATTGGTTGGGGAGTGGATCCTAGACCTCACAACCATAGAGGGCAATGGGTTCTATAAATGATTTAAGTATTTTTGGTCAGATCTTAAATTGGGATATCTCCCTCCCTCCAAACCGATAAGGAGATCTGACTGCTAAAGGCTCAAAGCTGTTAGGAATTACTTTGGATTTCTCTTCCCTCCATCCCTCTCTCTAATCAGTGTGTCCGAGGCAGTCCTGATCTCCTGCCCCCTCCATATAGGGATTACCGGTTGATCAGGGAGGGGAATGTCCTGTCAGGCTCTTCTAACCAGAGGGTCTATTTAAACCAACCTTAAAATTCTTCTCATCAACCACCATCCCATCCACAAGCCACTAGGATGTCTGTTTACAAAGGGAAAGAAGGAAGAATGAAAGAACGAAAGAGAGAGAGAGAGAGAGAAACCACAGGCAATCTCTAGGTCTGGAACCACTTGAAGAAACACACACCACCAATTCCTCTCACTCACACCCCCACCCAGCCCTGTGGTAACCATAGGCTGCTGCTCTGATCCGTCATAAAAAACGCATTCCAGGGAAAGTGTCTGCTTGGCCATCACTTATCAAACACCAGATAAAGAACATATCAAAAGCACTGGTTCATTTCAACTACAAAACAGACGCAAAATGGAGTGAGAATCTTAGCAGCCCTACATCAAACAGCCATCTTATAAGAAGAAACTTGTTGTGGGCCGGGGACACGTACGCTCTGAGCCCCACTGACATGACTTTCAAAGGGCGAGACACACCGAGCACAGCTGTACACCAGGGCAGCACAAAGGGCTAAGACAGCCTGGGGCTTCAACTCGACAGGCTAACCTACACACTGGCCCTTCTCCCTTTCCCATCTCTGTGGTGAAGAAGTAACTTCCTCAGTAGTACCTTAAGATTAAATGTTTCATTGAACACATTTAAAAGTCTATATACATAATATGGACTTTAATTTTAAAGAAATCAAATTAAAATGGATTTGCTTATTCTAAGACATTAATACAAATGTCCTCTGTATTCATTTTGGTTACACAGAAAGTGGCAACGTTGTCACAACGATGGCTGCCATTTCAACGGTATGCTATGTAATACTATATAGTCCTTGTACGTGTCCTCAATTGACATAGATGATAAGATGAGATGTGGCTGCTTGTCGTCCTCCATATTTAACAGCCAGTGGGATTTTCTTTTGAAAAAATAAGTCTTCAAAGACGTCAGGCTCTGCGGTGCGGTGAGGTTGTCTTCAAGGCTAATATAAAACTTAAACACAACAACATCAAAAACTCCTTCCTCTGGCTGTAAGACTGAGATTCACTGAGAATGACTGGTATTCTGCCAGGCAGTCAGGTGCTGCAGGGAGGGAGGGAAGAGCATCCAGGGATAGCTATGTCTGTATGTCCATTGTCCAAGGAGACTAGGTGAGTGTCTGACATCATCGTAACCTATCCAGAAACATTATCAAATGAGCTATCATACATTTTTTTCTATAAAGACTCTGACCTCGTCTGTCAGCATGTCACGTAAAGCATGTCAAGACCAACACATTAAGGCTCCAGACCAAGGCCAGAATACATCACACAATCTCTGACATCTCACAAAAAAACATTGCTAGCAATAATAGACCAAAGAAATGAGGTCAAGGCTCTGTGGAAGAAGTTAGAGGGTGCAATACAATACAATCATGACAATGGAATATTATTCATCTACAATATACCCTTGACGCACAACAGGGCCTGGGAGGTTCACAGGGATCCACAGTACTCCATCAATGACCTGGTTTTAAACTCAATACTTCTTGTATTTTTTAACATAAATGCACTGTACTTTAAGCTTTAAAACCGCTAAATTGTCTCTGTTCCCCATGGGAAAATGTGTAGAGTTGACGGAAATTAGCATTAAAACTGCTAAATGTCCTCGGATGCCTTTAAAAAGTGATCTTTCCTAGGACCTGAGACTTGGTTAGTCCGGCCATGCACTGCAGCATTCATAGTAAAAGTCCTTGTAAAACGGGTCCCCCGCCCCAAAAAGTTTGGGAACCCCTGGACTAGACCACACACACACAGACACAGACACAGACATACACATACACACACACACACACACACACACACACACACACACACACACACACACACACACACACACACACACACACACACACACACACACACACACACACACACACACACACACACACACACACACACGTACAGTCCCACTATTAACCCCCAAAGAGAAGCACACAAAACACACTAAGGTAAATGTAGCCTCCAACATAATTTGGGGTAATTATCTGAAAACCTGATGACTCGTTACCTGGCTAGATCCCACTGGTCTTTATAATGACAGCTCAGCCTCAGACACACAGTGACAGCCTCACGAGGTCTCCTACTCATCGGAGGTGGTTAGGTGTTACTCAGTGATCCAGTCAAAGTAAAGAGGAGTGCTGCTATATCTGGCCTGATATCTTAGCAAGCATCTTTGCCTTGCTAAATTAGTATCCCAAAGATAGAAGTAAAGTGCAGCTACAAACCACTGACTCAAATGCATTACAGCTATTAATTTATATCTAATGTACAGCATCATGTATAATGAAATATAATTTGTGTGTGTAATTATCAAATCAAGTACCAGTGACGTAGTTCCAGTAGGGACCGAGCTGCCCAGGAAATCCTAATTGGACATAACCATACTAAATAACTGTCTCACAAAAGGTCAAAGCTGTCCAAAAATTGAATTTCTCTCTCCTCTCCTTTGCTTTGGAAGAGGACCAAACTTCCCTGGAGAGATAACTAGGGGAGAGAGATGAGGTCCAGAGCATCAACAGTGTCTCAGACTGTGGACTGGTTAAAAGGACTCCTCTAAGCTAGAGTTCTTCCCTCAGGCCTTCACACGCAGGCACACATGTGCAAACACACACATGCATGCAGACACACACACCGACTACTACCCTCCAAGATATTACACATTCAGCTACCGCTCAGTCACAGCTGTCTGATATACACACACGTACACACACATCACTACATGTACACACACATACACTACATGTACACACACACACATACACTACGTATACACACACACATACACTACGTATACACTACATGCACACGCACATTCACTACATGTACACTACATGTACACACACATACACTACATGTACACACACATACACTACGTGTACACATACATACGCTACACATACACACATACACTACACGTACACACACATACACTACACATACACACACATACACTACGTGTACACACACATACACACACATACACTACACTACACGTACACACACACATACACTACATGTACACACACATACCCTACGTGTACACACACATACACACACATACACTACACGTACATACACATACACTACATGTACACACACATACACTACGTGTACACACATACAAACACATACACTACACTACTGTCTTATTTCACTGTAGAGCCTCTAGCCCTGCACAATATGCCTTAACCAACCATGTTGTTCCACGTACATACACATACACTACATGTACACACAGATACACACACATACCCTATGTGTACATACACATACACACACATACACTACATGTACACACACATATACACTACACGTACACACACATACACTACATGTACACACACATACACTACGTGTACACACACATACACTACATGTACCCACACATACACTACGTGTACACACACATACACACACATACACTACATGTGCACACACACACACACACACATACACACACATACACTACATGTGCACACACACACACACACATACACTGCTAGCCCCGGTCTGCCAACTGTTGCTTGCTAACCCGGTCTGCTAACTGCTAGCTTGCCAGCCCCGGTCTGCTAACTGCTAGCTTGTTTAGCCCCGGCCTACTAACTGTTAGCTTGTTAGCATCGGCCTGCTAACTGTCTGAATCGCGGTGTCCCCAGTCAGCCCAACCACTCACTGGACCCATATGTTCACTTGGCTACGCATGCCTCTTTCTAAAATCAATATGCCTCGTCTATTACTGTCCTGGTTAGTGATTACTGTCTTATTTCACTGTACAGCCTCTAGCCCTGCACAATATGCCTTAACCAACCATGTTGTTCCACGTACATACACATACACTACATGTACACACAGATACACACACATACCCTATGTGTACATACACATACACACACATACACTACATGTACACACACATATACACTACACTACACGTACACACACATACACTACATGTACACACACATACACTACGTGTACACACACATACACTACATGTACCCACACATACACTACGTGTACACACACATACACACACATACACTACATGTGCACACACACACACACATACACTACACGTACACACACATACACGTACACACACTACAGGTACACACACATACACTACAGGTACACACACATACACTACACACACACACCACATGTACACACACAGACAATGCAAACACATCCACATACGCATTCCACACACAAATACATATCACACACTCACCCACACAAGTCAAACACAGCTGACCTCCATCCCCCTCCATCCATCCTCACAGTTTCCATCTAAAACCTCATCTCTACTCTTCCTGTGGCCGTGGTGCTGCATCACTGTGACCGTGTCTAGACTTGACAGTTCATGCAGCTTTAGTATTCTGATCATAGAGTTCTGATCATGGAATTCTGAACACGTCATGCATCCACACCTCCATTTAAATGTGTCTACCGGGTCCACTGTGTGTCCGGATGCCATTTCACAAATGGTGGAATAGTCAAAATATGATAACACAACAACAACTGATGGCAGTAGCTAACTACTGTAGCCAACTAGCCAGCTAACCTCTGTAGCTAGCCAGAAAGCTAGCAAGCAATGCTAAAGAGATTGCAAACGGGTTAGCATAACTCTAGCTTTTTTTCTAAATATTAGCTAGCTGGCCAGCATTTATGAGGCAAGCAAACGTTCCTCACACTCTAGGAACTCATTTCCTCCAACGTTATAATGAAAAGGTGCCTCTCGGTCCCAAAACACACGTTTTCTGGAGACTTGTGGGAGGAGTGCTGATGACTTAGCCCACTGTATGCGCTTTCGGTAGCCTGATTGCGTCCAGACAGATGAGAAATCCGCACACAATGCATCCCTGACCACCTTCTGGTGGCAGCCAGATCTGAACACAATCAGACCACAAAGCTACTTTTGTGCATCTGAACCCGTGTTTTCAATGCGACCTTCGTATTCTGATAGCAGAAGTCGCATGTAAATGTCAAGTGTAGACACGACCTGTGTCACTGCCTGCACCCACACTAGTCTCCATCCCTGGCCATCTCAGGGAAAATGGGATATGCAAAAAAACAAATTTCACACCACATACTTGTACATGTCCCACTGTAGCTCAGTTGGGAGAGCATGGCGCTTGCAACGCCAGGGTTGTGGGTTCGATTCCCACGGGG
This sequence comes from Salmo salar, assembly GCF_965601325.2. Lineage (NCBI taxonomy): Eukaryota > Metazoa > Chordata > Actinopteri > Salmoniformes > Salmonidae > Salmo > Salmo salar. The sequence continues at coordinate 45,253,804 of NC_138300.1, forward strand.
GACCAGTATTTAAAATGTAATAAAAATGTATGCACTCTACTGTAAGTCGCTCTGGATAAGAGCATCTGCTAAATTACTAAAATGTAAAATGTACATTTTAATCCGAGATGGCGTAGCAGTCAGACGTCTTTGTCCTGTCGTATCCCTTGTATATATCTTTTTACATCTTTTTCTTCACATATCTTTTTAAAATATTTCCTAAACCTCAACTTCTAAATACTTTGCTGCAACCTGCCTCACCCAATGTGGCGTGGATCTGTTTTTTTTTCTAAAGTATTTCTATTTACTTCGGATCTGGAATCCCTCAACTGAAGCTAGCCAGCTAACTACCTACCAGCTACAGTCAGCAAACCATTGCTAGCGGTCATCAGCTAACCTTTAGCTCGGAAAGCTCTCGCCAGTTCGAACAACGTGACTCAAACCAGAGCATAACGGACCTATTAATATTTTATATATTTTTTTCCCCCATATCCCCGGATTCCTACAGCAAACTCTGAACATTTCATCTGGATCTTCGCAACTAGCTAACCGCAATCCCGGGTGACTACTCCTGGCTAGCGTTTCCATCCCGGAGCAAGCACCAATTAGCCTGAAGCTAGCTCGGCCAGGGCTCCTGTGCTACCACCGAAGCCCACTCCTGGGCTACAATATCCGGACCTCTTCTACTGCCGGTACGGGGCACGGAACCCCGCCGATCCTCTACGACTGGAATACCGACATAATCTGCCCGTGGATTCCAACAGGCCCCTCAGGTGCGACGTCCGCTGAAGGCCCATTCTGCTAACCGCGGCCTACTAGCTACCTAGAGCTACTTGGAACCCTACTAATTCCACGACTGGTCAATCGACGTCACCGCACGAAAAGGCAAAAACAGACTTACCCCCATCGCAACGTCCCCCAAAGGCTAACTTGCTAGCCCCGGTCTGTTAACTGCTAGCTTGCTTGCCCCGGGTCTGCTAACTGCTAGCTTGCCTGCCCCGGTCTGCTAACTGCTAGCCCCGGTCTGCCAACTGCTTGCTTGCTAACCCGGTCTGCTAACTGCTAGCTTGCCAGCCCCGGTCTGCTAACTGCTAGCTTGTTTAGCCCTGGCCTGTTCACTTGGCTACGCATGCCTCTTTCTAAAATCAATATGCCTCGTCTATTACTGTCCTGGTTAGTGATTACTGTCTTATTTCACTGTAGAGCCTCTAGCCCTGCACAATATGCCTTAACCAACCATGTTGTTCCACCTCCTACATATGCGATGACATCACCTGGTTAAAACGTCTTTAGAGACTATATCTCTCTCATCATTACTCAATGCCTAGGTTTACCTCCAATGTACTCACATCCTACCTTACTTTTGTCTGTACACTATGCCTTGAATCTATGCTATCGTGCCCAGAAACCTGCTCCTTTTACTCTCTGTTCCGAACATGCTAGACGGCCAGTTCGTATAGCCTTTAGCCGTACCACTTATCCTACTTCTCCTCTGTTCCTCTGGTGATGTGGAGGTTAATCCAGGTCCTGCAGTGCCTAGCTCCACTCCCACTCCCCAGGTGCTCTCATTTGTTGACTTCTGTAACCGTAAAAGCCTTGGTTTCATGCATGTTAACATTAGAAGCCTACTCCCTAAGTTTGTTTTACTCACTGCTTTAGCACACTCTGCCAACCCGGATGTCTTAGCCGTGTCTGAATCCTGGCTTAGGAAAACCACCAAAAACTCTGAAATCTCCATCGCTAACTATAGCATTTTCCGCCAAGATAGAACTGCCAAAGGGGGCGGTGTTGCAATCTACTGCAATGATAGCCTGCAGAGTTCTGTATTACTATCCAGGTCTGTACCCAAACAATACGAGCTTCTATTTCTAAAAATGCACCTTTCCAGAAACAGGTCTCTCACTGTTGCCGCTTGCTATAGACCTCCCTCTGCCCCCAGCTGTGCCCTCGATACCATATGTGAATTGATTGCCCCCCATATATCTTCTGAACTTGTGCTACTAGGTGACCTAAACTGGGACATGCTTAACACCCCGGCCATCCTACAATCTAAGACTGATGCCCTCAATCTCACACAAATTATCAATGAACCTACCAGGTATAACCCCAAATCCGTAAACATGGGCACCCTCGTAGATATCATCCTAACTAACTCGCCCTCCAAATACACCTCTGCTGTTTTCAATCAAGATCTCATCGATCACTGCCTCATTGCCTGCATCCGTAATGGGTCTGCGACCAAACGACCACCCCTCATCACTGTGAAACGCTCCCTAAAACACTTCAGCGAGCTGGCCTTTCTAATCGACCTGGCAGGGGTATCCTGGAATGACATTGACTTCATCCCGTCAGTAGATGATGCCTGGCTATTCTTTAAAAGTGCCTTCCTCACCATCTTAAATAAGCATGCCCCACTCAAAAAATGTTGAACTAGGAATAGATATAGTCCTTGGTTCACTCCAGACCTTGACCAGCACAAAACCATCCTGTGGTGTTCTGCACTAGCATTGAATAGCCCCCGTGATATGCAACTTTTCAGGGAAGTTAGGAACAAATATACACAGGCAGTTAGAAAAGCTAAGGCTAGCTTTTTCAAACAGAAATTTGCATCCTGTAGTACTAACTCAAAAAAGTTCTGGGACACTGTAAAGTCCATGGAGAATAAGAGCACCTCCTCCCAGCTGCCCACTGCTCTGAGGCTAGGAAACACTTTTACCACCGATAAATCCACTATAATTGAGAATTTCAATAAGCATTTCTCTACAGCTGGCCTTGCTTTCCACCTGGCTACCCTTACCCCGGTCAACTGCCCGGCACCCTCCTCAGCAACCCGCCAAAGCCTCCACCATTTCTCCTTCACCCAAATCCAGATAGCTGATGTTCTGAAAGAATTGCAAAATCTGGACCCATACAAATCAGCCGGGCTAGACAATCTGGACCCTCTCTTTCTAAAATGATCTGCCGAAATTGTTGCAACCCCTATTACTAGCCTGTTCAACCTCTCTTTTGTATCGTCTGTGATTCCCAAAGATTGGAAAGCTGCCGCGGTCATCACCCTCTTCAAAGGGGGTGACACTCTAGACCCAAACTGCTACAGACCTATATCTATCCTACCCTGTCTTTCTAAGGTCTTCGAAAGCCAAGGTAACAAACAGATTACCGACCATTTCGAATCCCACCGTACCTTCTCCGCTATGCAATCTGGTTTCAGAGCTGGTCATGGGTGCACCTCAGCCACGCTCAAGGTCCTAAACGACAACATAACCGCCATCGATAAGAGACATTACTGTGCAGTTGTATCGACCTGGCCAAGGCTTTCAACTCTGTCAATCACCACATTCTTATTGGCAGACTCGACAGCCTTGGTTTCTCAAATGATTGCCTCGCCTGGTTTACCAACTACTTCTCTGATAGAGTTCAATGTGTCAAATCGGAGGGCCTGTTGTCCGGACCTCTGGCAGTCTCTATGGGTGTGCCACAGGGTTCAATTCTCAGGCCGACTCTCTTCTCTGTATACATCAATGATGTTGCTCTTGCTGCTGGTGATTCTCTGATCCACCTCTACGCAGACGACACCATTCTGTATACTTCTGGCCCTTCTTTGGACACTGTGTTAACTAACCTCCAGACGAGCTTCAATGCCATACAACTCTACTTCCGTGGCCTCCAACTGCTCTTAAATGCAAGTAAAACTAAATGCATGCTATTCAAATGATCACTGCCCGCACCTGCTCGCCCGTCCAGCATCACTACTCTGGATGGCTCTGACTTAGAATACGTGGACAACTACAAATACCTAGGTGTCTGGTTAGACTGTAAACTCTCCTTCCAGACTCACATTAAGCATCTCCAATCCAAAATTAAATCTAGAATCGGCTTCCTATATCGCAACAAAGCATTCTTCCCTCATGCTGCCAAACATACCCTCGTAAAACTGACCATCCTACCGATCCTCGACTTCGGTGACGTCATCTATAAAATAGCCTCCGACACTCTACTCAACAAACTGGATGCAGTCTATCACAGTGCCATCCGTTTTGTCACCAACGCCCCATACACTACCCACCATTGCGACCTGTACGCTCTCGTTGGTTGGCCCTCGCTTCATACTCTTTGCCAAACCCACTGGCTACAGGTTATCTACAAGTCTCTGCTAGGTAAAGCACCACCTTATCTCAGCTCACTGGTCACCATAGCAGCACCCACTCGTAGCACGCGCTCCAGCAATATATCTCACTGGTCACCCCCAAAGCCAATTCCTCCTTTGGTCGTCTTTCCTTCCAGTTCTCTGCTGCCAATGACTGGAACGAACTGCAAAAATCTCTGAAGCTGAAGACTCATATCTCCCTCACTAGCTTTAAGCACCAGCTGTCAGAGCAGCTCACAGATCACTGCACCTGTACATAGCCCATCTGTAAACAGCCCATCTATCCACCTACCTCATCCCCATACTGTATTTATTTATTTATCTTGCTCCTTTGAACCCCAGTATCTCTACTTGCACATCTACCATTCCAGTGTTTAATTGCTATATTGTAATTACTTCGCCACCATGGCCTATTTATTGCCTTAACTTACCTAATTTGCACTCACTGTATATAGACTTTTTGTTTTGTTTTGTTCTACTGTATTATTGACTGTATGTTTTGTTTATTCCATGTGTAACTCTGTGTTGTTGTATGTGTCGAATTGCTATGCTTTATCTTGGCCAGGTCGCAGTTGCAAATGAGAACTTGTTCTCAACTAGCCTACCTGGATAAATAAAGGTGAAATAAAAATAAATACAATAAAAAACGTGTGAAACAGGACAAATAGGGAGAAAAAAATTGCCCTCTTTGACAGCTTTTTTTTTTACTGCTCTGGCACTGATACCAGCATCACAGTGAAACCTAATGGATACATCCATACTGTTAATACAACACAAACACGGTTCTATAGATCAAAATGGATGCCACCGCTGCAGAGTTGAAACTATACATTACCTGTACTATACTGGAGATGAGTCCCTCTAAAATCCTCTTTAACCAGTGGTTGAATTCCCTAAAAATGTAACACACTGCACATAACTGGCAAAGTGGCAAAGTGAGATCAGATTGCCCACTGAGATTACAACTAACAGTGGACTGTGTATTATGTCTGTTTTTGTATCCAGTCAGAGACATTGTGGGGCTGAGAGAGAGCCAGAGACAGACACAGCCTTAGTTAATTGGCAATGTGGGAGCAGCAGATTTAGTTATGGAGGGAAGAGATAAATAAAACATGACCAAAATAAATCACTCCAATTTCCCTCAAGGCATCCCCCTCTTCTTTACCCCATCCCTCCCCTTCTTTACCTCATCCCTACATCTCTCCCTCCTCAAAACCGGAAGGAGGGGAGGAGCGGAGTAGATGTCCATATCAACAGGAAATGGAGGACACTCAGGGGAAAGGAGGAGGAGGAGAGAGACAGAACATTGTAGTAAGATTGAAAAAAGATATTCTCAGATGGACTAGGCTGGCACAAGCTGGTTGCCTCTGGACTCTGGCACATGGCTGGAGTGACAGGATGGCAGAGCTGCGGGCAGAATCACGGCTGGCATTGTTTGGGTTCTAATCGGGGCTAAAAGTCTATATACTGGTAGAAATTGTAATGAGTTATTTGGGCTCTACATATTTCTGAGATCCCGTCTAGACTTTCTGAGTTTGAGCAAATAGAAGTCCCAGAGGCCAGTGATGTAACACGCAGGACAGTGACTCAACAAAATAGAGGCCTGAGCTGGCTGCCATCCGGGGTCACTGGGATCACAGAGTTCTCCCTCTCTCTCTGTCTCTCCCTCAAGCTCTCCCTTCTCTCTCCCTCTCTCCCATTCTCTCTCTGTTTCGCTCTCTCTCCCTGCCGCTCTCCCTCGCCTCCTCTCACACTATCAGTGTCCCTGTCTGTCTCCCTCTTCTATGCTCATGCTCTGTTTATCTCTAAGCTTTCTGACTGATTACCTCTGTCCCTTCATCTCTCTTCTGTTTACCCATATTTTCCTGACACGCCGTTTCTTGCTCTGTGTTGTCTCTCTCCCTCCAATCCTACAGCTATCCCCTGTATATAGCCTCGTCATTGTTATGTCATTTTCTTGTGTTACTTATATATTTTAAAACAAATTGTACTTTAGTTTATTGTAAATATTTTCTTAACTCTATTTTTTGAACTGCATTGTTGGTTAAGGGCTTGTCAGTAAGCATTTCACGGTAAGGTCCACACCTGTTGTATTCAGTGTATGTGAAAAATAACATTTGATTTGACATTTCTCTTTCTTTTTCACTCGGCTCTGTTCCTGGTGGTTTTGGTATTCTCTCGCTGCAATTCTGGGCCTGACACTGCTGTCAGAGACAGTATAATCATCAGGAGTTTCTGCGGTGTAGATGTGTGCGTGTGTTTGTGTGTATTGTGTGCGAGTGCATGCTTGCGTGTGTGTGTGTGTGTGTGTCTGAGAAGAGAGAAAGAGAGACCTCCTAATCCAGGGTCACATGTTCAGGAAGGCTCTAATCTGTGACCGGAGCTCGCCCGCTACACTCGCTCACACACACTCACAGATACACAGATAGATGAACAGACTAGAGAGAGAGACAGTGATACAAAATATAAGGAGACTGACAGACAAACAGCTAAAAAGACTGCGTCACAGGCACAACATGTCAACTTAATGTGCTTTTAAATCATTATCTTCCTGTCACGTGACTAATAAGGCATTACATTTTCCTGTGTGTCTGTGAGAGGAACCCATACTACCGTTAACACCCTAGCAGGCAGGCAGGCTAGCCCGTCAGTCTGGAGAAGGAAGGTTTTCCCAGCGCTGCTGCCTGTAAAATAAGCAATTGTGTTCCTCTACCCCTACTCAAGGCCACGCTCATTAAACACTGTTTGACTTATCTGAGACAGATTATTAGAGATGGTTTACTTTAGGTGGGCTGAGGGAGGTGTGTGTGTGTGTGTGTGGGGGGGGGGGGGGGGGTTGTCTTAGAGTGTACGTGTGTGTGTCTTAGAGTGTTGAAGTGGAAGTTAATGTGTATGTATGTTAATGAGTGTGTTAATGAGAGGTGTACTAGCTGTGGACAGAGGTGTGAGGGCATAAAAAGGGACAAATGAAGGACAATGAATCCAGACGACAGTCCCCTTCCTCTGCCCACTTCCTGTCCCTGCTGCATGCCTTTGTTGTGGGAAAGTTCATTTTGGGTCTTTTGGGTCTCTTACTGAATAATTGTCCCTCACAGCAACAAAGACCTTATTCTTCCCTACAATGAGTTCTTCCTCTTCTGTGGCATGTCTCTTCATTCTCTCTCTCACACACACACACACACACACACACACACACACACACACACACACACACACACACACACACACACACACACACACACACACACACACACACACACACACACACACACACACACACACACACACACACACACACACACACACACACACACACACACACACACACACACACACACGACCTGTGTGGCTCAGAGCAAGGCGCTTGTTCCAAGGGTCATGGGTTTGATTCCCGCTGGGGCCACCCATAAGTGAAATGTATGCACACATGTTTTTAAGTCGCTTTGGGAAAAAAGCAGCTACTAAATGGCATATGTTATTGTATATTACACACACACACACACACACCTCAGTGGCTCCACACACAAACGGGTCACCTGGACATTGCCCCCCCGTCCCGTCCCGTCCCCTCCCTTTCCCCCCGTTCCCTACCCTCAGTATCCGTATCCTCTCCTCTCTGTGCTCCGCTCCACAGCCACATCTCCAGTCCAAACACTTGTTATAAAAGCATCTGCTGCCAAAGCAGAGAGGAGTAATGCTCCCTCCACAGGAAAGGCCTTTCCTCCTGAGCTGTCAGAAGCTCTAACATTATTCACTAGTGCTTCCTGTCTAGCTCTGCCTCTAAGTAGCTCAACACAGTGACCAGGGTCTGTCCAGTAACACATTGGTCTGTGACAACACCAGTATCACATGAAAACATGAAGCAGACCGAACTCTTTGGTCCATTAAAAACTTGCTGTATGTTAAATATTGTGTGCTATAGGTTAGAAAATAAATACATTTGACTCTGGAAGACAACATAATGATGCTTGTTTCCAACATTAGAGCCATTTTCCTAAAGAAGTTAAATCAGCTCAGTTTTTTGTTTACTTACCACGATACTAACGAGTATTGCGATACTGGTATCGTCCCGGACCTAGAGACAGGGGGATCGTAAATCTCTCAAAACACAATGCTCATTAAAAACCAAGGGTAGATTAAAGGACTACTTTGTTGTTTTTTTAACTACAATGTCATGTTTTGGTGTGATTTATAGATGTGTAATGGTTGCTTTATGTATAGTTCATGTAAATTGTTACCTTTAGTTTTAGTCATGTATTGTTTCATGGTTCAGGATGAGAGTGTGCAGGGTTGGTGCTGCAGCTGAGGCTAGTGCCAACCGAACAGACTAGGGAAGAAGAACCCTGTTAACCACGGTAACAGGGGCGGGTCCAGTAGAGTAATGCTAGGGTGGGACCTAGCACAGACCTACAACTAGTCACAGGAAATGGAACAGCAACAACACAACTATTTAAACATCTATTTAAAGCAGCCTTCCTAAATCCTAGCCTTGTCCTGATGCCAACCCTGGTGTTAGCCTAAGGTGATAGCCCTGGTCTTAGCCCTGGTGTTAGCCCTAGCTGAAGCCCTTTTGGGACCACCTGGGCCTCTCCCATTCAGTCACAGCTTCAACTATATTAAAACTTTTAAAGCCATACTACTGGCATCAATGACCTCTTCTTAGAAACATAGCATTAGGAGGTTACCCAGGGCTAATGCTCCCAAGAATGGGCCTCCCTCTGGGCTCTTATTCCTAGAGCTACCATATCCTGTGGGCGTCTCAAGATCTACCTTTATGGTTAACTGTGTAGTCCCTGTCTATCAACCTTAACAGGACTTAATAATACCATAATAAGCACCCAATGGTGATTATGTGATAAGTCTTGTTCCTCCATAACAATACCAGGAACCTACAGTGCAGCCACCTATTCCAGTGTTTCCCGACCTTTTCCTTGATTACCTCCAACCAGTTCCACGTATTTGATCTAGTCCAGTACTAGAACGCCTGATTCAACATGGTCAACTGATCATCAAGCTCTTGGGGCTAGTATCAGGTGCCCTGCTACTACTGGAATAGATTCAATGTAAAACTGTCAGTGGCTGGGGTCTCAGGAGTTTTAAAAGGTCCAATGCAGACGTTTCTATCTCAATACCAAATCTATTGCTGGGTAATAATTAAGTACCTTACTGTGATTGTTTTCAATTTAAAATGATCAAAAATTGTTTCTTGGCAAAGAGCAATTTCTCAAGCAAGAATTTTGCTAGAACTGTCTGGGAGTGGAAAGCTGAAAACTAGCTGTTATTGGCGGAGAGGTTTGGAAGTCTTTCTTACTGGTCTATTAACCAATTTACCACCTGGTGATGTCACCAGGCATGCCAAAACTCCATCCCACCAAAACTGGCTGAAATATCAGGCGGTCTTTTCAAACAGTTCTTATACTAAAAAGGGCATTATCATCATTTTCACAGTATTATCCAACCTCATAGTGTGGAAGTATATATAAAAGCACAGCCAAATCATGTTTTTGACTGCACTGGGCCTTTAAGGAGAGGTCTGGGGATCACTTCCTATTCCAGATTAGGACCATACCTCCACATCTATCCCTGACAGCTAAACTGGGTGTTTCCTCTGTAGAGATAAAACTCTTGATGGTTTCCGGTATAGTACCATTACCATACCTGGTCCTCCTAGCAATGGGATTGTAAACAGCACCGCTAACAGGGATTAGCATCCACTTTTACACCTGACAGTCAGTAATCCAGCATCACAAAGCCACGCTAAAGCGGCGCTATCATGGAGGGCTATTTAAAGACACACGGCACACTGTGACTGTCGCTTTCCTCCCCATGCAACCTCCAACCCCAACCCATACCTAACGTTGCCTAACACCTCTCCCTTGACACGTGCTGGGAGATGCCTCTAGCTAGCTAGCGTAGCATAGCCTCAGCTCTGACAAATAGACATACATAAATAAATAGCATGGCATGAACTTTGAAGTGAACACATAGCCTCACACTCTGTTGTTCAGATGCAATACATTTAATAATAACCAACATTTTGACAGCAAAAGGCCTTCATCAGATTTCAGTTTTTTTTGGCGTATGTACAGGATACACATGGTATACACCGACCAACAAAATTCTTACTTACAGGTTCCTTCTCCACAATGCAACAACAATAAGAATTAAAAAAAGATAAGAATACCAACATAAAGTAAATGCCTCAATAGAATATAATAAACATTTTAGCATAAGTATAATACAGGAAGGCACAATTTATTGTCCAATATTTACATGTGTTTTGGGGAAGTGGGATTGGGGGGCAAGCATTTAAATTGGTGGATGGCATGCACCCAGTTGAGAAGAGGAAGGAAGGAAGGAAGGAAGGAAGGAAGGAAGGAAGGAAGGAAGGAAGGAAGGAAGGAAGGAAGGAAGGAAGGAAGGAAGGAAGGATGGATGGATGGATCACAAAGTCCTTCGTGGCTGTAGGACATGTCTGATAACCTATAGCTTTTGTACGTATTTAACATCTCATCAGCCACTGTCAATGGACTGGGGAAGTGAGGAGCTTTGACTGGGGTGTTGATGACCATTCAGAAAGCGTCACATCATGTGACCTGTCCAGAGGTTATGATGAGGGACCAAGAGTAACACCATTATGATACACTGATTGAGACAGACACAGAGCACATGATGGACGTACAGGCATTATCTCACAAAACACACACACACAAAAACACACAAAATCACTATCTATAGGGTTGTCAGAACTCAGTATGAGAGTCAGAATGGTTTGGGCAATCATAACCTGGTCGGTGATAGTGTTGTGTTGAATGTCAGCATCAGAGAATCAGGGGTCCTATCCATGTTCAAATATCATGGGGTTTTACTGATGGGTGTTCCACCTGACTCAATGCTGCCTTCATGAGACAATGCTGTCCCTGCCCCCTACAGTCCTTTGATGTGGACTCCGGAGTAGGTGCCAAAGAAATTACAAGAACAGGAACATTTCCTCAGAACACGGAACATTGACTTGAATGGGAATAACCATTCTAGTACTTCTATTTCTATGGCAGAAGTCAAGTCAACAACCTTAACAGCCGGGACTGGCGACCAGAGATATCTGGGGATGACTGAAGGCACAGACACACCGGGAGGATCAGAGCCAGAGCCAACCGATGGTTAACGACATGCATCTATGATAAAAAGGAAAATAGTGTAGCTGCATACACTATCACCAACGCAATACATTTATTCATCACCATTTCAACAGCAAGCGGCCTTCATCAGGGTACTGGCGGTCTGGGCGTTCATATTACTGTACTACTATAGAGGGGAACGTCAGGGTACTGGCGGTCTGGGCGTTCATATTACAGTACTACTATAGAGGGGAACGTCAGGGTACTGGCGGTCTGGGCGTTCATATTACTGTACTACTATAGAGGGGAACGTCAGGGTACTGGCGGTCTGGGCGTTCATATTACTGTACTACTATAGAGGGGAACGTCAGGGTACTGGCGGTCTGGGCGTTCATATTACTGTACTACTATAGAGGGGAACGTCAGGGTACTGGCGGTCTGGGCGTTCATATTACTGTACTACTATAGAGGGGAACGTCAGGGTACTGGCGGTCTGGGCGTTCATATTACAGTACTACTATAGAGGGGAACGTCAGGGTACTGGCGGTCTGGGCGTTCATATTACAGTACTACTATAGAGGGGAACGTCAGGGTACTGGCGGTCTGGGCGTTCATATTACTGTACTACTATAGAGGGGAACGTCAGGGTACTGGCGGTCTGGGCGTTCATATTACAGTACTACTATAGAGGGGAACGTCAGGGTACTGGCGGTCTGGGCGTTCATATTACTGTACTACTATAGAGGGGAACGTCAGGGTACTGGCGGTCTGGGCGTTCATATTACTGTACTACTATAGAGGGGAACGTCAGGGTACTGGCGGTCTGGGCGTTCATATTACTGTACTACTATAGAGGGGAACGTCAGGGTACTGGCGGTCTGGGCGTTCATATTACTGTACTACTATAGAGGGGAACGTCAGGGTACTGGCGGTCTGGGCGTTCATATTACCCCACACACTGGCCTAACTAGGCCTGAATGATGCCATTATCATGCGTAAATAAAGGTAGATGAGTAGTAGTTTTGTCAAAATCAATAGAAAGATAAATATAAGATAAGTCCATAGAATCAGAATAACTTAGTAGACTAGATTATATTTCTACGGATAAATCACTGTTACAAATAGAGGATTAAGTTTTAAAAAAGATTATGGATTATAGAGATGAGAAGGAACAAAATGGAGCAGGTAGAATAAATGTATTAAATGAATCTTGTGTTTACAGAATGCATAAATAACACTTCTCTCTCTCCATCACCACAGACTGATTATGTCATCAACATAAAGGGCCATACATGCATTTAAAAACGGCCAGAATGTAATGTGTGTTTTCAACACAAAATCTGTCCACAGCATGTACACATGAACTAACGCAGCTATACCTAAGGTTGAAAATGGCCTTCAAACGCAACGCGAGCGACCGGCCGCGCATATACATGCTACAGCAGAACACACCGTGTTTACCGTGTGTGTGTGTGTGTGTGTGTGTGTGTGTGTGTGTGTGTGTGTGTGTCGCTCCATACAAATAGAATTTATACAAGCTAGCCAGCTGGCCCATAAGCCCTTCTGCACAATAAAACCAAATAATCTTTATGACGGGAAGGGGAGAGGGGGAGAGAGAAAGAACACAATTAGCTGGGCCATTGTGTTGGCATGGTAGGGAGAGACGTTCTCAACGGTGACTGTGCCCTTCCCACTGAATGACATGCAAGATCACTGGAATGCATGCACTCAAAATAGCAGGGCAGCTTATGACATTTGAAGCTGCCAAACACACACACGCACACACACACACACACACACACACACACACACACACACACACACACACACACACACACACACACACACACACACACACACACACACACACACACACACACACACACACACACACACACACACACACCACACACTGCTAGCAGATGAGACACCGTAGAGGAGGCAGATAAATAAATAGAGAATCAATTAAAATGTGTCTTACCTTCCATCATGATTGCAGATTTGCATTCCTTTATCTCCAAGGAGCCTGAAAAGAAAGCAGGAGGGGGAGAGAAGCCCCTGGTTAGCAAATGATAAACTAGAGCACAGAGCCTAGTGCCACGGATAACACCCAGCCTCAAACACCCCCACACGTCGTCTGTCAACTGGCCCAGGGTCCATGCACCGCGGCTGGGCAGAGAGGTGGGGCTGGCTGGGCACTGTGCCGATCGGTAGCCCGAGAGAGGCAGGGGCTGGGGCTTAGGCCATGGATGCTGCTACTAACCTACACAATCAGCCTAGGATGCTGAGGAAGGAAAAAAAAAAGCTATTCTGAAAAGATTAGAACAAGAGGGGGTAGAGAGGGAGGGAGGGGGGTGGAGAGGCAGAGCGAGAGAGAAAGAGGGAGCGATGCTTGCTGAGGTCACAGCTGCTCTCAGCCAATCCCTGAGGTGCTCTGCAGAGTCACATGGAAT
>NC_138300.1:45277500-45305000 GCF_965601325.2 Salmo salar
TCTGCTGCTGCTACAACTACTACTACCGCCACCGCCGCTTCGTTCTGCTGCTGCTACTACTACCGCTGCTACCGTTCTGCTGCTATTACTACTGCTACTACTTTTCTACTACTACTGCTGCTACCGTTCTACTACTACTACTGCTGTTACCGTTCTACTACTACCACTGCTACCGTTCTACTACTACTACCGCTGCTACCTCTACTACTATTACTACTGCTACTACTTTTCTACTACTACTGCTGCTACCGTTCTACTACTACTACTGCTGTTACCGTTCTACTACTACCACTGCTACCGTTCTACTACTACTACCGCTGCTACCTCTACTACTACTACTGCTTCCATTCTACTACTACTACTACCGCTGCTACCGTTCTACTACTACGGCTGCTACCGTTCTCCTACTACTACTACTGCTGCTACCGTTCTACTACTACTACTACTGCTGTTACCGTTCTACTACTACTACTGCTGTTACCGTTCTACTTATACGGCTGCTACCGTTCTACTACTACTACTACTACTACTGCTACTAACCGTTCTACTACTACTACTACTACTACTACTACTGCTGTTACCATTCTACTACTACGGCTGCTACCATTCTACTACTACTACTACTGCTACCATTCTACTACTACTACTACTACCACTGCTACCGTTCTACTACTACTACTACTACTACTACTACTTCCGCTGCTACCGTTCTGCTGCTGCTACAATTACTACTACCGCTACCGCCGCTATGTTCTGCTGCTGCTACTACTACCACTGCTACCGTTCTGCTGCTGCTACTACTACTACTGCTGTTACCATTCTACTACTACTACTGCTACCGTTCTACTACTATTACTACTACTACTACTGTTCTACTACTACTGCTGCTACCGTTGTACTACTACTACTACTGCTGTTACCGTTCTACTACTACGGCTGCTACCGTTCTACTACTACTACTACTACTACTACTACTACTACTACTACTGCTGCTACCGTTCTACTACTACTACTACTGTTACCGTTCTACTACTACCGCTGCTACTGTTCTACTACTACAGCTGCTACCGTTCTACTATTACTACTACTACTACTGCTGCTACCGTTCTACTACTACTACTTCTACCATTCTATTTCTACTGCTGCTACAGTTCTACTACTACTACTACTACTACTACTACTACCACTGCTACCGTTCTACTACTACTACTACTACTACTACCGCTGCTACCGTTCTACTACTACTATTACTGCTGCTACCGTTCTACTACTACTACTACTACTACTACCACCTTTCTACTACTACTACTACCGTTCTACTACTGCTACTACCGCTGCTACCGTTCTACTACTACTGCTGCTACCGTTCTACTACTACTATTACTGCTGCTACCGTTCTACTACTACTACTACTACTACTACCACCTTTCTACTACTACTACTACCGTTCTACTACTGCTACTACCGCTGCTACCGTTCTACTACTACTACTACTACTACTACTACTACTGCTGCTACCGTTCTACTACTGCTGTTGCTACCGTTCTACTACTACTATTACTGCTGCTACCGTTCTACTACTACTACTACTACTACCTTTCTACTACTACTACTACCGTTCTACTACTACTACTACCGCTGCTACCGCTACTACTGCTGCTGCGGCTACCATTTCTTCTACTACTACTGCTGCTGCTGCTACCTTTTCTGCTGCTACCATTTCTTCTACTAATACTGCTGCTGCTGCTACCTTTTCTGCTGCTACCATTTCTTCTACTACTACTGCTGCTGCTAGTACTACTGCTACATTTTCTGATGCTACCATTTCTTCTTCTACTGCTGCTGCTACCATTTATTCTACTACTGCTGCTACCATTTCTTGTACTACTGCTGCTACCATTTGTTGTACTACTGCTGCTACCATTTCTTGTACTACTGCTGCTACCATTTCTTGTATTACTGCTGCTACCATTTCTTGTACTACTGCTGCTACCATTTCTTCTGCTACTGCTGCTACCATTCTTCTACTACTCCTGCTACCATTTCTTCTACTACTGCTGCTACCATTTCTTCCACGACGACGCCATCTGGCCCTAGAGGGAGTAGAGAAGGGAGGTGTGTGTACCGCTACTCTCAGCCTGCCACCAGCGAGAGGCGTATAGGGAGAGATGGAGCGAGAAAAGGAGGGAGGGAGGGAGGGGAGAAAAAGAGAGGTGTGTGTGTGCATGGAGGCTGGTGATTCATTTTTACATGAGGGGGTGGGTGGGAGCCAGAGTAAAGGAAGACCGCTCCACTACACGCTTTGCGTTGCCATCAGGGTCATGTCAATGTGATGTTCTACCTGCTTCACAGAGTGAGTGGTTTTGATAGCGGAGGAGCAGAGCGGAAGAGCATCTTTATTCTATTTTTCCCTACTGAAATGTAACATATTCATCAATCATGCAAAAGTACAGTATAATCAATAGCTTTGGTCAAGTTTTTCGCAAGTACTAATTCAATTGTTGCTTGTGGTTATACCAATTGATCCTCTAATTACACAAGTTGATTTTCTTTACATAGAATTAAAATAGTCAATGTAGCTAGCTAGCTATAGTTTGTGTTAGATAGTAGCTTCTTGACTTCATAAATCTTTGTAAAATAACCAGTGGTGTCTAGTGGAGGCCATACGCAACCAAAATAAACGTTATGTCTCACTATTTCAACACACAAGATAGAATGAACGCACAATCGTCAGCCATCGAGAATTTAACCTCAGCGATTATTGAGCTTGGATGCTGCAATTGGACATGACGCAACGCGAGCGCAACAAGGGCAGTATAGCAGCTTTCATTGATTTCAAAGGAAGCATTCCCTCAATGGCTGAAGGCTGACGGCAATGCCGGACGCCCGATGGCTATAGTGTTGCAGGGCCGTAATGGAGCAAAAACAAAGAGTGAAAGAGAGAGATGGGGGAGAAAGAGAGAGAGATGGGGGGAGAAAGAGAGAGAGATGGGGAGAAAGAGAGATGGGGGAGAAAGTGAGAGATGGGGAGAAAGAGAGAGAGAAGGGGGAGCGAGAGGATGTTTATGTTTCTGGCTGTGGAGCAGAGACTGAGCTGCAGGACAGACTGACAAATAGCCTAGCACTGCTGTGGCCTCCATAACAACATGTTTCTGGCTGTGGAGCAGAGACTGAGCTGCAGGACAGACTGACAACAGAGCTACTCTAGTACAAATAGTATTACAAAACAAATGATTAACTCACTTGCAGCTGCAGAATATACTACATCTATAAACTATTAGGATTTAATTACAGATGTAAACTAGATTTCTTAAAACAGGAAAACATAATGAGAGACACATGCTGTCACACTTTAAATTGAGCCAGCCCTGTGCTTCCTTATGCACAATGCATTCTCCCCAGTCATGCTCAGGTCCATGTGAAATGCGCTCTCTCCCTGCCTCCGTCTCTCTCCCTTGCCAAATTCATTGCTTGCACCTCTCCCCATTAAGCCATGGCATGCTCCCTCCCTCTGTATACTTAACAGCCAGCAAATGCTTTCTGAGAGGAGTCCCCTGCTTTATCCGTCCCTCCCTCCCTCCCCCCTAGCTCTGCCAGACAAGGTCGCTTCTCTCCTCCACTGCCCCCCAGTGCTCACAGGAGATTAAGAGGGAGTGAAGGGAGAATTTTCTAAATAACGCCTGAAGCTCTAAGCCATGTTATGATTGTGGATGCATAGTGGCATGGAGAGAAGAGATGAAATGCCGAAGTTCACTCTGAGAAGACTGGACACTTCCAACCAGCAACAAGGGGGCTAGGAAACTGGCACCTTACCCACCAAGGACTACTACAACATGAGACAAAGAAACACGCAAGACAAGCGAGAGAGAGAGGGAAGAAGAGACAAGAAAAGAGAGAAAAGAGGAGATGATCATGGGGTTAAACAATAGAGGATAGGAAAGAACAGATGATGAGGGAATAAGAGGAAAAGGGTGAGTGGAGAAGAGATGAGATGGGAGAAGAGGAGAGAACAGGAAAGCAGAGGAGTGCCATAGATATCTCCATTGATATTTAGAGCAGAAGCCAACCATTCCCTGAGCTCTACTCCAGTGTTCCAGCCATAGAAATACAATTACTAGAATGGACAAAGCCCCTCAGAGCATGGCAGTTTGACTGCACCCACATGGAGATTTACACTGGTTAACAGAGAGGCCTGTGGAATCACTGTTACAATAACAGCCTACATCAAGCATGCTTATTGACGCATGCTTACTCAGGCCCAGGAGAGCTACAGGCCAGGGTATGCAGGCATTTGTTCCAGCCCAGCTCTAAAACACCCGATTCAACCAATGATGGTCTAAATTGAAGAAGTGATTAATTGATTAGTTGAGTCAGGTGTTTTTTTTTTGTTCTTTTTTTATTTAAGTTGTATTTATTCTGGGGAGCCCAATTGAGACCAGGGTCAAATTCACAATGATGCCCTGAGTACAAAACATTTCACAATCAAGAAAATAAACATTCCAAAATAAACCAAAAGAATAATATATATATTTTTGAAATACAAGGTACAATTACAATACTACAATCTCAACAAATAAACCATTACAATCAATCAAAACAACTGCAATCCTCAATAAATTCATTAAACACCAGAGTCCTAAAATGCCCTAGCGGCAACAGGGAGTCAAGATCCAATGAATTTTGCAGGTTATTCCAACAATGGGGGCACTAAAATTAAAGAAGGATTTACCTAAATTGGTAAAGAGAGACCAGAGACACCTCAATAGTTAAGCAACCCTTTTGAACAGGTTTGGTAGCTTATTCTTTTATACTTTAGTTAGGGCAGGGCTGGTACAAAAGCCTGCATGTGCTGTTCCTCCTCCAGGAACAATAGACAGATACTGGTTCAGATGGGTACCAGCACTCTGTTCAACTACAGTACAGTCCAATAGCCAGTAAGAGGAGCTCTGAACATAGCCAGGCCAGAAAACACACAGACAGGGAGCGAATTATAACAGGAGTGAGAGAGAAATTACTTAGAAAAGGAAGTAAGAGAGAGAGATATGAAGAGACAAAGCAGAGAGGAAAGAATAGCCCAGTCAAAACTGTTCGCTGCTCCGGCACCGCAATGGTGGAACAAGCTCCCTCACGACGCCAGGACAGCGGAGTCAATCACCACCTTCCGGAAACACCTGAAACCCCACCTCTTTAAGGAATACTTAGGATAGGATAAAGTAATCCTTCTAACCCCCCCCCCCCCCCCCCCCCCTAAAAGATTTAGATGCACTATTGTAAAGTGGTTGTTCCACTGGATATCATAAGGTGAATGCACCAATTTGTAAGTCGCTCTGGATAAGAGCGTCTGCTAAATGACTTAAATGTAAGAAAACTGGGTGATATTTGCCCTCTGTTTTCTCACGTCATCTATCCATTGTCTAGCCCTTTCTAGTGCAGCTCTACCCTCTCTGGGACCTGGCTGTGTGACAGTGACAAACTTTATTAGCTCCTGACCCGTTTCTACTGCAGCTAGACTAGAGGATCCTTTAAGGACAGGAACAGATCCCAGGGACACTGTTCTGTTACCTCTCTACCTCTAGTGGTTAAGAGTGTTAGGCCAGTAACCAAAAAGTTGCGGGTTCGAATCATATGTGAAAAATGTCGATGTGCCCTTGAGCAAGGCACTTAACCCTAATTGCTTGTGTAATTCACTCTGGATAAGAGTGTCTGCTAAATGACTAAACTGTAAATGTATAAATGTACACTGAACAAAAATATAAAACGCAACATGCAACAATTTCAAATATTTGACAGTTCATATAAATCAGTTAATTGAAATAAATTAATTAGGCCCTAATCTATGGATTTCACATGACTGGGAATACAGAAATGCCTCTGTTGGTCACAGATACCTTTGAAAAAAAAGTTAGTGGCGTGGATCAGAAAACCAGTTAGCATCTGGTGTACCACCATTTGCCTCATGCAGCGCAATACATCTCCTTCACATAGAGTTGATCAGGCTGTTGATTGATCAGGCTGTTGATTATGGCCTGTGGAATGTTGTCCCACTCCTCTTCAATTGGTGTGTGAAGTTGATGGATATTGGTGGGAACTGGAACACGATGCCGTACACGTCGATCCAGAGCATCCCAAACATCCTCAATGGGTGACATGTCTGGTGAGCATGCAGGCCATGGAAGAACTGGGGCATTTTCGGCTTCCAGGAATTGTGTACAGATCCTTGCGACATGGGGCCATTCATTATCATGCTGAAAAATGAGGAGATGGCGGCAGATGAATGGCACAACAATGGACCTCAGGATCTTATCGCGTTCAAATTCCCATTAATAAAATGCAATTGTGTTTGTTGTCCGTACCTTATGCCTGCCCATACCATAACCCCACAACCACCATGGGGGACTCTGTTCACAACGTTCACATCAGTAAACTGCTCGCCCACATGACGCCATACACACTGTTTGCCATCTGCCCGGTACAGTTGTAACCGGGATTCATCTGTGAAGAGCACATTTCTCCAGCATGCCAGTGGCCATCGAGGTGAGCATGTGCCCACTGAAGTCGGTTACAACGCCGAATAGCAGTCAGGTTAAGATTCTGGTGAAGACAACGAGCACACAGATGAGCTTCCCTGAGATGTTTCAGACAGTTTGTGCAGAAATTCTTCGGTTGTGCAAACCCACAGTTTCATCAGCTGTCCAGGTGGCTGGTCTCAGACAATGCAGTAGGTGAAGAAGCCGGATGTGGATGTCCTGGGCTGGTGTGGTTGCATGTGGTCTGTGGTTGTGAGGCCGGTTGGACGTACTGCCAAATTCTCTAAAACTATGTGGGAGGCGGCTTGTGGTAGGGAAAGGAACATTAAATTCTCTGACAACAGCTCTGGTGGACATTCCTGCAGTCAGAATTCCAATTGCACACTCCCTCAAAACTTGAGACATCTGTGGCATTGTGTTGTGTGACACAACTGCACATTTTAGAGTGGCCGTTTAATGTCCCCAGCACAAGGTCCACCTGTGTAATGATCATGCTGTATAACAAGCTTGTTGATTTGAGAAAAACTTAATAACAAATTTGTGCACATCATTTTGGAGAAATAAGCTTTTTGTGCATATGGAAAATGTATGGGATCTTTATTTTTTTTATTTCATCTTTATTTAACCAGGTAGGCCAGTTCTCATTTACAACTGTGACCTGGCCAAGATAAAGCAAAGTAGTGCGACACAAACAACACAGAGTTACACATGGGATAAACAAATGTGCAGTCAATAACACAATAGAAAGTATATTTACAGTGTGTGCAAATGAGTTAAGATTAGGGAGGTAAGGCAATAAATAGGCCATAGTGGCGAAATAATTACAATTTAGCAATTAAACACTGGAGTGATAGATGTGCAGAAGATGAATGTGCAAGTAGCGATACTGGGTGCAAAGGAGCAAAAATAAATAACAATATGGGGATGAGGTATTTGGGTTGGCTATTTACAGATGGGCCATGTACAGGTGCAATGATCAGTAAGCTGCTCTGACAGCTGATTCCTAAAGTTAGTGAGGGAGATATAAGACTCCAGCTTCAGTTATTTTTGCAATTCGTTCCAGTCATTGGATGCAGTTTTTTGAAGACTTTAGAAAGGCAGGGTAGGATAGATATAGGTCTGTAACAGTTTGGGTCTAGAGTGTCTCCCCCTTTGAAGAGGGGGATGACCGCGGCAGCTTTCCAATCTTTGGGGATCTCAGACGATATGAAAGAGAGGTTGAACAGGCTAGTAATAGGCGTTGCAACAATAGTGGCGGATAGTTTTAGAAAGAGAGGGTCCAGATTGTCTAGCCCAGCTGATTTGTAGGGGTCCAGATTTTGCAGCTCTTTCAGAACATCAGATATCTGGATTTGGGTGAAGGAGAAATGGGGGAGGCTTGGGCAAGTTGCTGTGGGCTGTTGACCGAGGTAGAGGTAGCCAGGTGGAAAGCATGGCCAGCAATAGAAAAATGCTTATTGAAATTCTCGATTACAGTAGATTTATCGGTGGTGACAGTGTTTCCTAGCCTGGGAGGAGGTGCTCTTATTCTCCATGGACTTTACAGTGTCCCAGAACTTTTTTGAGTTAGTACTACAGGATGCAAATTTCTGTTTGAAAAAGCTAGCCTTTGCTTTCCTAACTGACTGTGTATATTGGTTCCTAACTTCCCTGAAAAGTTGCATATCGCGGGGGCTATTCGATGTTAATGCAGTATGTCACAGAATGTTTTTGTGCTGGTCAAGGGCAGTCAGGTCTGGAGTGAACAAGGTCTGGAGTGAACTGAGAAACATCTGTTCTTAGTTCTACATTTTTTGAATTGGGCATGCTTATTTAAGATGGTGAGGAAAGCACTTTTAAAGAATAACCAAGCATCCTCTACTGATGGAATGAGGTCAATATCCTTCCAGGATACCCCGGCCAGGTCGATTAGAAAGGCCTGCTCGCTGATGTGTTTTAGGGAGTGTTTGACAGTGATGAGGGGTGGTCGTTTGACCGCGGACCCATTACGGACGCAGGCAATGAGGCAGTGATCGCTGCGATCCTGGATGAAGACAGCAGAGGTGTATTTAGAGGGCAGGTTGGTCAGGATGATATCTATGAAGGTGCCCGTGTTTACGGATTTAGGGTTGTACCTGGTAGGTTCCATGATAATTTGTGTGAGATTGAGGGCATCTAGTTTAGATTGTAGGACGACCGGGGTGTTAAGGATATCCGAGTTTAGGTCACCTAACAGTAAAAACTCTGAAGATAAATGGGGGGAAATTAATTCACATATGGTGTCCAGGGCACAGCTGGGGGCAGGGGGTCTATAACAAGCGGCAACAGTGAGATACTTATTTCCGGAAAGGTGGATCTTAAAAAGTAGAAGCTCAAACTGTTTGGGCACAGACCTGGATAGCATGACAGAACTCTGCAGGCTGTATCTGCAGTAGATTGCAACTCCACCCCCTTTGGCAGTTCTATCTTGATGGAAAATAGTTGGGGATGGAAATTTCAGAATTTTTTGGTGGCCTTCCTAAGCCAGGATTCAGACACGGCTAGGACATCAGCGTTGGCGGAGTGTGATAAAGCAGTGAAAAAAACAAACTTAGGGAGGAGGCTTCCTTTTTTATTTTCATTTCATTTTATTTCACCTTTATTTAACCAGTTAGGCCAGTTGAGACCTGGCCAAGAAAAAGCAAAGCAGTGTGACAAAAACAACAACAATACAGAGTTACACATAGGATAAACAAACGTACAGTCAAAAACACAATAAAAAAATCTGCATACAGTGTGTGCAAATGAAGTAAGGATGTAAGTCACTAAATAGGCCAATAGTGGCGAAGTAATTACAATATAGCAATTTACACTGGAGTAATATACAGCTGATATCGGAAGTTTACATACACTTAGGTTGGAGTCATTAAAACTCATTTTTCAACCACTCCACAAATTTCTTGTTAACAAACTATAGTTTTGGCATGTCGGTTAGGACATCTACTTTGTGCATGACACAAGCAATTTTTCCAACAATTGTTTACAGACAGATTGTTTCACTTATAATTCATTGTATCACAATTCCAGTGGGTCAAAAGTTTACATACACTAAGTTGACTGTGCCTTTAAACAGCTTGGAAAATTCCAGAAAATGATGTCATGGCTTTAGACGCTTCTGATAGGCTAATTGACATTGTTTGAGTCAATAGGAGGTGTACCTGTGGATGTATTTCAAGGCCTACCTTCAAACTCAGTGCCTCTTTGCTTGACAACATGGGAAAATCAAAAGAAATCAGCCAAGACCTCAGAAAAAAATTGTAGACCTCCACAAGTCTGGTTCATTCTTGGGAACAATTTCCAAACACTTGAAGGTACCACGTTCATCTGTACAAACAATAGTATGCAAGTATAAACACTATGGGACCACGCAGCCGTCATAACGCTCAGGAAGGAGATGCGTTCTGTCTCCTAGAGATTAATGTACTTTGGTGCAAAAAGTGCAAATCAATCCCAGAACAACAGCAAAGGACCTTGCGAAGATGCTGGAGGAAACAGGTACAAAAGTATCTATATCCACAGTAAAACAAGTCCTATATCAACATAACATGAAAGGCTGCTCACCAAGGAAGAAGCCACTGCTCCAAAACCGCCATAAAAAAGACAGACTACAGTTTGCAACTGCACATGGGAACAAAGATCCTACTTTTTGGAGAAATGTCCGCTGGTCTGATTAAAAAAAATAGAACTGTTTGGCCATAATGACCATCGTTATGTTTGGTGGAAAAAGGGGGAGGCTTGCAAGCCGAAGAACACCATCTCAACCATGAAGCACAGGGGATGGCAGCATCATGTTGTGGGGGTGCTTTGCTGCAGGAGGGACTGGAGCACTTCACAAAATAGATGGTATCATGAGGAAAGAAAATTAGGTGGATATATTGAGACATCTCAAGACATCAGTCAGGAAGTTAAAGCTTGGTCGCAAATGGGTCTTCCAAATGGACAATGACCCCAAGGATACTTCCAAAGTTGTGGCAAAATGGCTTAAGGACAACAAAGTCAAGGTATTGGAGTGGCCATCACAAAGCCCTGACCTCAAGCCTATAAAACATTTGTGGGCAGAACTGAAAAAGCATGTGAGAGCAAGGAGGCCTACAAACCTGACTCAGTTACACCAGCTCTGTCAGGAGGAATGGGCCGAAATTCACCCAACTTATTGTGGGAAGCTTGTGCAAGGCTACCCAAAACGTTTGACCCAAGTTAAACAATTTAAAGGCAATGCTACCAAATACTAATTGAGTGTATTTAAACTTCTGACCCACTGAGAATGTGATGAAAGAAATAAAAGCTGAAATAAATCATTCTCTCTACTATTATTCTGACAATTCACCTTCTTAAAATGAAAGTGGTGATCGTAACTGACCTAAGACAGGGAATTTGTACTTGGATTAAATGTCAGGAATTGTGAAAAGCTGAGTTTAAATGTATTTGCCTAAGGTGTATGTAAACTTCCGAGTTCAACTGTATGTGCAGATGAGGATGTGCAAAAGAGCAGAAAAACAAAAACAAATATGGGGGATGAGGTAGATAGTTGGTTGGATGGGCTATTTACAGATAGGCTGTGTACAGCTGCAGCGATTGGTAAGCTGCTCTGACAACTGATGCTTAAAGTTAGTGAGGGAGATATAAGTCTCCAACGTCAGTGATTTTTACAATTCGTTCCAGTCATTGGCAGCAGAGAACTGGAAGGAAAGGAGGCCAAAGGGGGTGTTGGCTTTGGGGATGACCAGTGAAATATACCTGCTACGGGTGGGTGTTGCTTCGCTAGCGTGTGCTACGGGTGGGTGTTGCTATGGTGACCAGTGAGCTGAGATAAGGCGGAGCTTTACCTAGCAAAGACTTATAGATGCCAACTAGAGCATACAGGTCGCAGTGGTGGGTAGTATATGGGGCTTTGGTGACAAAACGGCTTTGATGACATCCAATTTGCTGAGTAGAGTGTTGGAGGCTATTTTGTAAATGACATCGCTGAAGTCAAGGATCAGTAGGATAGTCAGTTTTACGAGGGTATGTTTGGCAGCATGAGTGAAGGAGGCTTTGTTGCAAAATAGGAAGTGAATTCTAGATTTACCTTTGGATTGGAGATGCTTAATGTGAGTCTGGAAGGAGAGTTTACAGTCTAGCCAGACACCTGATGTTGATAATGACATGCATGAAACCAAGGCTTTTACGGTTACAGAAGTCAACAAATGATAGCACCTGGAGAAAAACTGGGGGCTACAGGGCCTGGGTTAACCTCTACATCACCAGAGGAACAGAGGAGGAGTAGGATGAGGGTACGGCTAAAGGCTAGCAAACTGGTCGTCTAGTGCGTTGGGGACAGAGAATAAAAGGAGCAGATTTCTGGGCGTGGTAAAATAGATTCAAGGCATAATGTACAGACAAGGGTATGGTAGAATGTGAGTACAGTGGAGGTAAACCTAGGCGTTGAGTGACGATGAGAGAGGTTTTGTCTCTGGAGGCACCAGTTAACCTAGGTGAGGTCTCCGCATGTGTGTGGGGTAGGACGAAAGAGCTATCTAAGGCATTTTGAGCCGGACTGAGGGCTCTACAGTGAAAGAAAACAATAAAAACTAGCCAAGACAGCATTAGACAAGGCATATTGACATCGGAGAGAGGCATAAAGCAATCACAGGTGTTGATCAGGAGAGCTAAGACAACAACGGGTAAATGGCAATGAATGGGTCAGTTAGGTAAACAAAATGAGGTACTGTATTATTGAAACAGTCCAGGGGGCATCAGCTGAGTAGCCGAGTGATCATAGGGTCAAAAGAGCAGCAATAGGTGAGTCAGGGTGCTGTTCGGTAGTCACTACTACGCTAGCCGAGCAGGAGACACAGCGTTCAGAAAAGCTAGCGGGCCGGGGCTAGTAGATGGTTCTTCGGCGACATCGTAACAGAATAGCCTGTTGAGACCACATCGAGCGATCACACCAGCAGTCCAGTCGTGATGGATTGGCGGGGCTCCGTGCCGACAATAAAGGGTCCAGGCCAATTGGCAAAAGAGGTGTTGTAGCCCTAGAATTAGCTGGTATATGGGCCTAGCTCGAGGCTAGCTCAAGGCTAGCTGGTGCTTGCTTTGGGACAGAGGCATTAGCTAACAGTAGCCACTCGTTTGCAGCTAGCTAGCTGCGATGATCCAGAGTAATGATCCGGTGTAATGATCCAGAGCGGCAGGAATCCGGTGAATGATGCGTTTACATGGTGCATTTATATTTTTGTTCAGTGTAATACCTCTCTGTGAGGCTTCTGCATCAAACACCACACACTCAACTCACAGAGTAACGGGTACATGTGGAGGGGTATACACAAACAACCAACTCACAGAGTAATGGGTACACGTGGAAGTGTATGTTTACATGTATTCAGGGTCTGAGGTTGAAAATTAGCCGGCTGGCTCAAACCAGCACTTTTACTGAAACGTTGAATAATGTGGACTGTCCCCGTAAAAATACAAATAAACTCAAACATACATAAACGAACACACACAACACAACTATAGAACACACATACTTGTAAGCACCACAACGCACACAGTGCAGTACTGGATACCCCCAGACACATTTATACAGAGGAAGTTGACAGATAGGTGAGGAAAGAGAGAGGTAGTCATACCTGCAACAATGTGAAACCAGCCAGTACACAGCTCTTCAGCCATCTACAGCAATCTCCATGGAGCAGGTCGCATATCTGTAGGTCCACAGGCGGATAGAAGGATAAAGGGATGAAAAGAGAACTGTCGGGAGAAGAGAGATAGATGCCAAGGAGTCTGTGAGGAGAGAAAAAAAGAGAGGGACCAGTCGCATTAGAGGAGTGATGACGATGGTGCCTGACTGAGTACCCTGCCTGAGAGGACACACACACACACACACACACACACACACACACACACACACACTGAAGGACCTGTGGAGAATGGTAATGTAATGTTCTGTAGAAGTGCTGTCTGGGTCACTCTGTCAGTCAGTGAAGGTGCCCCTTCCGCTCCTTGTCTCCACCCGCCACCCACTGCCCCCCCCCCCCCCCCCTGAGAGTACCTGACTTGTATACAACACACCAACTTCTTTGTGCACTGCAAACTGGTCCAATGACACTAACCCCTTTCACCCTGGAAGAAAGAGGGAAAATAGGAAGGAGAGGAAAGAGAGAGGAAGAAGAGAGACATGAGAGAGGAAGAAGAGCAACAGGAAAGAGGAAGAAGAGTGATAAAAGGTGAGAACAGGGACAATGTGTCAAATTAGTAAAGAAATAACCTGAAATAGGATTAAAGAGCAACTGAACGTAATAAGCAACTTCTCCTTTTGAAATGTGCCTATGAGGCATCGATATGAGTCAGAAACATTTATTCTAGTGTCATAATTGACTACATAATGTAAATAGAATATTTTTTGTCATAAAGTCAATCCCATCCCAAACACAAATTTGCGAGATAATTAGGGGAAAGAAATATGTAACGGAATAAAATGGCACCGTAACAGTTTTCCTTGGGTTGGGTTTATTTAAATCCAGCCCACATGCCCACATTACCGAAGTAATCATAAATTCAGAGCGCAGCTGCACATGACTGGATCGTAACGCTCATAGTTAATTTTGTTTGACATTGGATATCCCTATGGGCAATTTTGGGACCATCAGTAAATTACAAAATGTAATAGCTCCAAATGTCAATGACTTAAAAACCTCAAACCAACTATAAATTGTAGAAATGAACAATAAATATTGAAAACATTTAATGAGACAACTAAAAGGTGTGCAACATGTAAATATTGTCCCATTTACATTGTGTAATGTTTTTAGAGTCCCTAACTAGCCCCATAGATCACTCCGGCCGGCTGAAGCTAATTGGCAAAATAAATTGGCTAGCTTGCTAGCTAGTCTAGGCTACTTTCCAGACACAAAACCTGGTTAGACTGTTTCAAGTTATCTACATAACTTGAAATATGACATTAGTGCCATATGCTGCCCTCTGCTGGTTGTATTGTAACAGTGCATCTCTCGCCCTCCCTCTCATAGCACTGGCCTTGTAAACTCATCACTCTGATTATAACACTTGGCAGAAGTGTTGAGATGTATTTTAAATGTCACTGTTACGCAACGGTCAACCACCCTTAGATGTCAGGGGTCACATAATGTTAAATAAAGGATTTGGTCTAAAACAGGTCAAATTACCTACCACATCAAAATGCAATTTAATCCTAATGGCAGAAACAAATAACGCAATAGATTGCACAATATCAGCGGCTAATACATTTTATTTTTATGTCGTCTTAGACTGCATGACTATGACGACAGACGGACAAATTAAAATGCATCAAGAAATGTAAAACCAGACAGGACAGAGTTGTTCTAAGCCTAGACTATCCAGTTGAAGTGGGACACTGCCCGTCTCAGCAGGCCTGATCTGATATAGTCTCCATCAAACCAGTATAGCTGTGATTGGATTATGAGTCCTGATGGCCCTACATCTATTACACACTTATAACTCATATATAAAATATGACAGCTGGCTGGGTCAACTGACTCTCAAAATACTGAATGACCTATCCTTACAGTCATGCATCGCCCTCTCAGCTCCCAAGCAGTGAGAATGATGTCATTGATATCAGTATATCAGAGCGGAGCCTGCTTCTGCAGTGTCATCTCATCTCGATGAATTTCCCTTTCCTCCACCACTTTCAGCCGAGCTCGACAGCTTGCCCTCGACATTTACATCTGAAGTAGGTTTAATTCATAATAAAGCAGTTCTTAATCGGCAGCTATTCTTTCCACAGGATTGACACTGGAACAGGGTGGGGGGATTTTCCATTTCAAATGCAGGAGAATTGGAAAAAAAATAGGTTGCCAAGGCATCCCCCTCATCCTCTCCCTCTCTCACTCCCTTTGTCTCGTTCTCTCTCTTTGACCTACTTTTACCCCCTTTTTCTATCAATCTGCAGCAGCAGAGGGCAGTCTTGCACTTGGCACATCTTTCCTCCATCAATCCCCTCTGGATCCCTTCAAATCCCTTGTTGACAACAACAGCAGCAGTGTTTACCATAGCCGCAGGAAGTGGGAGTGCTGCAGCATAATTTTTTTTTTTATATACAGTACCGTTCAAAAGTTTGGGGTCACATAGAAATGTCCATGTTTTTGAAAGAAAAACACATTTTTTGTCCATTAAAATAACATCAAATTGATCAGAAATACAGTGTAGACATTGTTAATGTTGTAAATGACTATTGTAGCTGGAAACAGCTGATTTTGAATGGAATATCTACATAGGCGTACAGAGGCCCATTATCAGCAACCATCACTCCTGTGTTCCAATGGCACGTTGTGTTAGCTAATCCAAGTTTATCATTAGAAAACCCTTTTGCAATTATGTTAGCACAGCTGAAAACTGTTGGTCTGATTAAAGAAGCAATAAAACTGGCCTTCTTTAGACTAGTTGAGTATCTGGAGCATCAGCATTTGTGGGTTTGATTACAGGCTCAAAATGGCCAGAAACAAAGCTCTTTCTTCTGAAACTCGTCAGTCTATTCTTGTTCTGAGAAATGAAGGCAATTCCATGTGAGAAATTGCCAAGAAACTGAGGATCTCGTACAACTCTGTGCACTTCTCCCTTCACAGAACAGCGCAAACTGACTCTAACTAGAATAGAAAGAGGAGTGGGAGCCCCGGTGCACAACTGAACAATAGGACAAGTACATTAGAGTGACTAGTTTGAGAAAAAGATGCCTCACAAGTCCTCAACTGGCAGCTTCATTAAATAGTATCTGCAAAACAACAGTCTCAACGCCAACAGTGAAGAGGCGACTCTGGGATGCTGGCCTTCTAGGAAGAGTTGCAAAGAAAAAGCCATATCTCAGACTGAACAATAAAAATAAAAGATTTAAGATGGGCAAAAGAACACAGATACTGGACAGAGGAACTCTGCCTAGAAGGCCAGCATTCCGGAATCACCTCTTCACTGTAGACGTTGAGACTGGTGTTTGCGGGTCATTTTTAATGAAGCTGCTAGTTGAGGGAAAAAAAAAAAATGGTGCTGTCTGGTGTGCTTAATATAAGGAATTTGAAATGATGTATACTTTTACTTTTGATACTGAAGTATACTTTATCAATTACATTTACTTTTGATACTTAAGTATATTTAAAACCAAATGCTTTTACTCAAGTAGGATTTTACTGGTGACTTTCACTTTTACTTGAGTCATTTTCTATTAAGGTATGACAATTGGGTACTTTTCCTCCACTGCATATTTTATTCAGTCAATCAGGTTGCAGCCGTCTTCTTTCCCCTTGGCTGAATGTGGGGCACAACACCAGGATTGGAATTCACATAGGATTTGCAGTATGTTGCCTGAAAAAAAAAAAACTGGGCAATGTTTATATGGCTCCCTTTCAAACAGCCACATTTCCCCCCCCCCCCCATTGTGGCTGCATTTGCATTTTATATTGCCATTGATGCCGCAACCAAGCAGGAAATATTCAACTTTGACCTTGTTGTTGCAATCGTTGTCATGGTAACCTGACGCGAGAGCACGTTTTAAATCCGACAGAAATGCACTGCTTTCATGACAACGATTGTAAATTAGCACCTCGCCATACTTGTAAATCATTTGTTAGTAATGACATTGTAATGTGTTAATTTTCCTGTTACGGTGAATAAAAAGTTGTGTACAACTGAAAACGTTAGATATGTTCTGATAATTATATTAGGTGGCTAGCCAGTTAGGTAGCTAACAAGCTAACGTTTCCAACAAATCAAAACATTGTCTAGAGAGTTGCTTTTAGTTGCCTGGCTTGCTAGATTGACATATACTAAATATTTCAATCTAGCTACACTTCCTTTCCTGCGATTCTTCTGCATCCTATTAAATGTGTGTGTCGGAGGGAGGGAGGGTGTGAGGTTAAAGGTTTAGTATCCTGCCCTTTTCTTTTTTGTTTGTTTAATTTCATGAATGAGTGTGGGTGGGGGAATAAACGTTGCTGACTGATATCCTGTTGTGTAGTTTTTCTGCAGTGTTTTCTTTCTAGTACATGTATTGGTAAGTCATTGTATTAAACAAACTTCAAATAACTTTTCTTAGGAGTGAATGGGCTGCGCGTAGGCAGCTCGAGATAATTTAATTGACAGTTCTGGTTGCCTAGTGATGGACTTTAGCCCTTCTTCAGAAGCGGAATTTCTTTACCGAAAAGTTAAATGCCCATTCAGTGGTGCTTCGAAACTATCTCCAGGTTTCGTGGCGACATAGTGTAGGCTACCCTTTCAGACAAACAAATGCTGTAGCTGAGGTGCTTTCAAGGAGCCACAGTTTATATACCCATATGAACAAATGTATATAAGCCTAGGCTACAATATTCTGCCCATATGAAGGAATGTATGTACAATATTTGGAGCCATACATGATTTAATGAAAATCTGTAAACATACACCTTTAATAACAGACTCATGAACACAATCATGCAATAGGCTACAGCTGGCTTCACAGCTTCCCCAGTGCTTCACAGCTTCCCTAGGAAACTTGATGTATTGTAGCCTCATGCAAACAAAAAAGTAGCAGAGAATGAGTTCACTTCTGCTGCAGTGTTCATGGTAAAATACACTGCTCAAAAAAATAAAGGGAACACTAAAATAACACATCCTAGATCTGAATGAATGAAATAATCTTATTAAATAGTTTTTTCTTTACATAGTTGAATGTGCTGACAACAAAATCACACAAAAATAATCAATGGAAATCCAATTTATCAACCCATGGAGGTCTGGATTTGGAGTCACACTCAAAATTAAAGTGGAAAACCACACTACAGGCTGATCCAACTTTGATGTAATGTCCTTAAAACAAGTCAAAATTAGGCTCAGTAGTGTGTGTGGCCTCCACGTGCATTGTCTTGCATTAGGAGGAACCCAGGGCCAACCGCACCAGCATATGGTCTCACAATGGGTCTGAGGATCTCATCTTGGTACCTAATGGCAGTCAGGCTACCTCTGGCGAGCACATGGAGGGCTGTGCGGCCCCCCAAAGAAATGCCACCCCACACCATGACTGACCCACCGCCAAGCCGGTCATGCTGGAGGATGTTGCAGGCAGCAGAACGTTCTCCACGGCGTCTCCAGACTCTGTCACGTCTGTCACATGTGCTCAGTGTGAACCTGCTTTCATCTGTGAAGAGCACAGGGCGCCAGTGGCGAATTTGCCAATCTTGGTGTTCTCTGGCAAATGCCAAACGTCCTGCACGGTGTTGGGCTGTAAGCACAACCCCCACCTGTGGACGTCGGGCCCTCATACCACCCTCATGGAGTCTGTTTCTGACCGTTTGAGCAGACACATGCACATTTGTGGCCTGCTGGAGGTCATTTTGCAGGGCTCTGGCAGTGCTCCTCCTGCTCCTCCTTGCACAAAGGCGGAGGTAGCGGTCCTACTGCTGGGTTGTTGCCCTCCTACGGTCTCCTCCACGTCTCCTGATGTACTGGCCGGTCTCCTGGTAGCGCCTCCATGCTCTTGACACTACGCTGACAGACACAGCAAACCTTCTTGCCACAGCTCGCATTGATGTGCCATCCTGGATGAGCTGCACTACCTGAGCCACTTGTGTGGGTTGTAGACTCCGTCTCATGCTACCACTAGAGTGAAAGCACCGCCAGCATTCAAAAGTGACCAAAACATCAGTCAGTAAGCATAGGAACTGAGAAGTGGTCTGTGGTCACCACCTGCAGAACCACTCCTTTATTGGGGGTGTCTTGCTAATTGCCTATAATTTCCACCTGTTGTCTGTTCCATTTGCACAACAGCATGTGAAATTTATTGTCAATCAGTGTTGCTTCTTAAGTGGACAGTTTGATTTCACAGAAGTGTGATTGACTTGGAGTTACATTGTGTTGTTTAAGTGTTCCCTTTATTTTTTTGCGCAGTGTATTATGCGTTGTGTCAGTGCTTCAGGTGGAGGGAGGGTTAATGTGACTACTCTTTATTTTCTTTGTACCCCTCTGTCAATATAAATGAAATTAAAAGTTGATTAAAATACTAAACAATAGAATATTCATGATTTAATGCGAGGGAAAGACGGTAAGATGTAGTACGTTGGCCTTTCTTCTGAGGGGTTCGCAGGACTTTTAAATATATTACGGCAATCATGATTATTGCAGCAAATGAAAGTACAGGCTTTGTCGCCGGCAATACCTTTCAGATATAAAGAAAATTCACCACACCCCAGATCTCTATGAAAGAAAAGAGTTCCTCACAGAGCAGAGCCAGAGTCTTAACACAAAACATCCTGAGAACACTGTCATTGCAGCAGACCATACATAATGTGATTACCTAGCGATGCAAATAAAGCACCTGCACAGTAGTCTAAATATGATCTTATTCCTTCTAATTCTAGCTATACATCCAAACAGAGGTATTGATCCTTTGGCTGAGGCAGCTCTTTTCATTACAGTGGTGGGGTCTCTGTAGAGAGAGCAAGGAGAGAGGACAGAGAAATTCATAGTCAAGTCCTTAAATTTAGGCCACTCCACAGTAAGTCACTTTTCTGTATATGATGTCATACTACTTAGTGTACCTTTAAAGGGGCAAACTGCTGTTCAAATACTAACAAAGGATCTTCCCTGCCACTGTTTTGGTAAAAGCTGAAGGATGGGGCTGGAGAAATGTAACCACTTTCAAATTCATAGAAAGAGCTCTGGATGCAAGGATTGACCATCCATGCCATCAAAATTGTAGTTTTAACCATGTTTTGAAGCCATACAGTGTTTGTCTACATTGACATAGTTCACAAACAAATGAAGTCGGTTAAGATGGCGTCTCATGGAGACATAACATGCACAGTTTGAGCTATTCCAGGAAGTTACGTTGCAGGCTAGCTCAGTACTGCCACCTCTCATTGAGTAACACAAGTTAAATGCTTACCGTGGTACTGCAGGCTGCCATTAGCAACTAAATTATCCTAACAAGATGGTGCCGATAGACATGGTCGCCCTGTTCATGGCTCCTAAGCAACTGTTGCTGTTACGTCCGTTGTTGGAATGACACCAAGGTGCAGCGTGGTAGGCGTACATTTTCTTTTATTAACAATGACACTGAGAAAAACAACAAAATACGAAAAATGAACGTAACGCTACATGCAGTGCAGAAAGCAACTGCACACAAACAAGATCCCACAATCACAGGTGGGAAAAAGGGCTGCCTAAGTATGATCCCCAATCAGAGACAACGATAAACAGCTGCCTCTGATTGGGAACCATACTAGGCCAACAAAGAAATAGAAACATAGATATGCCCACCCAAGTCACACCCTGACCTAACAAAATAGAGAATAAAAAAGGCTCTCTAAGGTCAGGGCGTGACAGTTGCAGTATATATTTTTTATTTTGGCGGGGGTTATTATTACAGCCAGAAATAACTTTGAGATTTTAGAGCGGCGGTAAATCACCAGCATTTCGACCAGAAATATGACTTTCCTTAATTGGACTCTTTCGTTGTACCCTCCAAGGCAATTCCACTTATCCCAGAAACTGCTCTAAGACGCAGCTGGCGGAGCAGAGGTATTCGGAGTGGACTCTACCACCCACCGTTTCCAAGTATATTACTAGCTAATGTTCAATCCCTGGACAATAAAGTAGACAAGCTCAGGGCGAGGATCTCCTTCCAGAGAGTCAGGGACTGTAACATACTGTTTCACAGAATCATGGCTCTTTCCGGATATTCTGTCCCAGTCCATACATTCAGCTGGGTTCTCAGTACATAGCGTAGACAGGTATAAAGAACTCTCAGGGAAAAAGAAAGGTGGAGGTGTATGTTTCATGATTAACTAATCATGGTGTGATTATAGTAATGTACGGAACTCAAGTCCTTTTGTTCACCAACCTAGAATAGCTCACAATCAAATGCCAACCGCATTACCTCCCAAGATAATTATCTTCGGTCATCGTCACGGCTGTGTATATTCCCCCTCAAGCCGATACCACAATGGCTCAAGAAACTACACTGGGCAAACCCTGGATAGATGGCAGCATTCACACAAAACTGAAAGCACGAACCACCACATTTAACCATAGCAAGGTGACTGGGAATATGGTTGAGTACAAACAGTCCAGTTATGACCTCTGTAAGGCAAAGACTGTCTCTGTCAGTACAGAGACATGGTGGAGTCACGATTCAACGGTTTCAGACGAGACGTATGTGGCAGAGACTCCAGACAATCACAGATTATAAAGGGAAAACCAGCCACGTTGCGGACACCAACATCTAGCTCCTGGACAAGCTAATAACCTTCTTCGCCCGCATCGAGGGAAACAAAGTGCCGCCGACGCGGGCCACCGTTCCCGTAGACTAAGAGCTCTCGTTCTCTGTGGCCAACATGAGTAAGATATTTAAGCGTGTTAACCCTCGCAAGGCTGCCGGCCCAGAAGGCATCCATAGCCGCGTCTGAAGAGAAGGCGCAGACCAGCTGGCTTGAGTGTTTACGGACATATTCAATCTCTCCCTATTCCAGTCTGTTGTCCCCACTTGCTTCAAGATGTCCACCATTGTTCCTGTACCCAAGAAAGTGAAAGTAACTTAACTAAATGTCTATCGCACCACATCCCTCACTTCTGTCATTATGAAGTGCTTTGAGAGGCTAGTTAAGGACCATATCACCTCCATTTTACCAGACTCTCTAGACCCACTGCAATTTGCATACCAGCCCAATAGATGCCATCGCACTGCCCTATCCCATCTGGACAAGAGGAATACTTACACACATATATATATATATATATATATATATATATATACAGTGGGGGAAAAAAGTATTTGATCCCCTGCTGATATTGTACGTTTGCCCACTTACAGATTTTGTACGTTTGCCAACTTACAAAGAAATGATCAGTCTATAATTTTAATGGTAGGTTTATTTGAACAGTGAGAGACAGAATAACAACAACAAAATTCAGAAAAACGCATGTCAAAAATGTTATAAAATGATTTGCATTTTGTAACAGTATTTTTATTGGAGTTTCACAATTTTCTCCCATATTAAGAGATACAACAACAAAGACAAGGCAAAAAAACAGCACTCACTTACACATATCCGTATGTATGCACGCACGTACACACACACACACCATTTTCCTCTCCCCGCTCAGCGCTTCTCTCACCCCATCCCCCTCATTGTGTCTCTCAATACATACATTTTAAACAAACATAAACAGAAATTAAAAAAAAAATATATATATATATAATAATAATAATAAATAAATAAAAAAAGCTCAGTTTAACCCAAGAAGTTGGGTTCCCCACATGGAACGTACAGTGTAATTCTGAAATACATAGATCACCATTTTAAGAGAATCCTTGCAGCATAATAGCTGATACTTCAGGTTCTAGGTAATTTAGGTAAGGTTCCCATACTTTGTAGAACTGATCTGTCTTAGAATGCAATGTACATGTCAGATATTCCAGCGGCACCCATTCAAATAGTATCTTATGCCAATCTTTAATAGAGGGAACCTTATCACTAATCCACTGTAAAAGTATGTTTTTCCTCGCTGCGAAGGTGAGGATGTTGTAAAGCCTCCTCTTACCCACAGAAGTAACATGCCTACTAGGGAGACCTAACAGTAGAGAAACTGGGTCCAATTCTAGATCGACCTTTTCAATTTCTTGCAGAACACCAGACCAATATCTTTGTATTTTGGTACATGACCATAAACAATGTGTTAGGGTGCCTGTATCAGTTTTACATTTAAGACATTGAGGAGAAGAGGAAGAGGGGCTAAAAGCATGTCTGCGATTTGGGGATATATGCAATCTGTGTATTATTCTTAATTTAATTGCTCTAGTACGATTACATCTAGATATTGTTTTTGCATATTTCCAAATGTCCTCCCACATCTCTTCGTCAATAGTAACAGACAATTCTTTCTCCCACACTTGTTTCACCCTCTGTGTGTCGACAGTGGAAAAGGACCTTAAAGCATCATAAAACAGACTTACAGACATTTTCCTTTGTGGGAAAAAAAGCATTCTTTCAATGACAGACATATCAGGCTTGCCAATTAAGGTGGTGCTCTTCAGAATATAATGTCTTACTTGTAGGAAATGGAAAAAGTCCTGCTTTGGGAGTTGATATTTCTCGACCATCTGCTCAAATGACAATAAAATCTTATCCGCAAATAAGTCATTTAGTCTGCGTATGCCCTTATTAAGCCAAACGTTAAAGCCAGCATCCAGCAATCCTGGGACAAAATCTGGGTTGTTAAGAATTGGGGTAAGAGCAGAGGTTAGTTTGGACCTTCCCAGGAAACGTTGACCTGACCTCCATACTTTGAGTGTGTTAAGTGTAATGGGGTTGTTACAGTGATCTTTTACAGACTTGAAACTTGTGAAAAACAAAAGATCCTGTAAAGGGTATTTTGTAAGAGAAGTCTCAATGTCTAACCAAATAGAGGAGTCATCATTTGTGATCCAGTCTGAAATATAACATAGGTGGGCACACCACTGATAGAACCTGATATTGGGCAGATCCAAGCCACCCATAGCACTTGGCAGCTGCAATATTGCCATCTTAAGTCTTGGCTTGCGTTTACTCCATATAAAGGAACTTAGCCATCCATTTACATCCTTTATTACCTTATTGGAGAGTAATACTGGGATCATTTGGATTGGGTAAAGTAGCCTAGGTAAAATGTTCATTTTCAAGAGGGATATTCTACCCAACTATGAAATCGGAAGAGAGTTCCAGGGCTCCAGATCCTGTCTTATTGTGTCAAAGAAGGGAACAAAATTGGCTTTGTACATTTGTTGGAATTTAGGAGTTACAAATATACCCAGATTCGTAAAACCTGAGGGAGACCATTTAAAAGGGAAGGGGGAGAAGTATTAGGCACAGAGTGAAGGTTACCAAGTGGCATAGCCTCTGATTTAGTTAGGTTAATCTTGTAGCCTGAGAATTCACTGAATAACTCAATAATATTAATAAGAGATGTGATTGAAGTCTCGGGATTAGAAATGAATATCAGGACATCATCAGCATACAAGCTTATTTTATGGTGAACATCACCAATGAGCAGCCCCTGTATAGCAGGCGTTACCCTGATGGCCTCGGCCAGTGGTTCCATAACGAGTGCAAATAGGAGGGGGGACAAAGGACAGCCCTGTCTGGTACCTCTGTGTATAGAGAAGCTATTTGACCTTAGTCCATTAGTAAGGACAGCAGCCTGAGGATCATCATATAAAACTTTCACCCATTTTATAAAGTTGTCCCCCAGACCAAATTTATTTAGAGCAAAAAATAGGTAAGACCACTCCACACGATCAAATGCTTTCTCAGCATCTAGGGAGAGCACAAGACCATCCATAGCACTTCGTTGGTAGACTTGAATTACATTAAGAAGCCGTCTGACATTGTTACATGACCTACGGCCCTTAATGAAGCCAGTTTGGTCTCCTTTCACAATTAGTGGCAGTGAGTCCTCTAATCTTGTGGCTAGAATTTTAGAAAGCAATTTTCTATCCACATTCAAAAGGGAAATTGGTCTGTACGAGGAACAAGACTCCGGACATTTTCCCTTTTTGAGGATAAGTGATATGTTGGCTTCTCGCAGCGTTTGGGGAAGCTGGTCATTTGAAAATGAGTGGTTAAACATATCACGCAATGGCTCAAGGATCAGGCCATGGAACTCTTTATAGAACTCACTACAAAACCCGTCCGGTCCTGGGGCCTTACCATTTTGCAGATTCTTAATTGCGGACATTATCTCTTCCTCAGTAATAGGGGCATTAAGGAGAGACCTCTGTTCTTCGGAGATAGTAGGGAGCTCAATCTTAGAAAATAAGTTCTCCATTAACTTGGGTGCGTCATTTGGCAGTTCTGAGGCATAAAGATTTGCATAAAATTTCTTAAATGAGTCATTTATCAATTTATTTTCATATAAATGATTGCCATCAGAATCAGTAATAGTCGCAATTGACTGTGAGTCAGCTCTCTTTTTAGCTAGGTACGCCAAGTACTTTCCTGGCTTATCGCCATGTTCATATAGCTTTTGCTTGACAAATCTCATTTTCTTTTCAGCGTCCTGTGTTAGGAGAGAGTCCAACGTTGATCTAAGGACTGATATTTCCTTTAATAGGGCAGGAGTGGGAGTTTTAATGTAGTCCTTCTCTTTAGTTCCTAATTCACCCTCTAGTGTTTTTTGCTTTTCACGCTTTTTCCGCCTCTTAGTGGCTGCGTATGACATAATCAGACCCCTGGCGTACGCCTTACAGGTTTCCCAAAGGAGTGAGGGGTTATCTGTTGATTGAGAGTTAATAGAGAAAAATGCTTTAAACTCTGTAATAAAATATGATGTGAATGTATGGTCTTTAAGAATGGTTGTATTCAACCTCCAATGTCTTGACTGATTGAATGCCCTGTTGAGTTTTATGTCCAGGATCACCTCCGCATGATCAGATATGACTATGCTTCCTATCCTAGCAGATAAAACAGACTGCAGCGACGTCCTGGGCACAAAAAAGTAATCTATTCTAGTCTGACATCCATGAGGTGCAGAGAAAAAAGTGAACTCTCTGTTGGAGGGATGAAAAGCTCTCCAAACATCAGCATACCCCAGATCATCACAAATAGCTGTAAGTGACTTAGCTTGAGGAGAGAGTGAGGCTATACCACTGGGAAACTTATCAATAAGGGGGTTCAACAAACAATGAAAATCTCCTCCAACCACTGCAGTGTCTGAGTTTAATTCTGAAAAGTCTAGAAATACCTTAGTGAGGAAGTCAGAGGGGTGGGCAGGGGGGAAGTAAATATTCATTATGGAAATGTTCTGCCCTTGTAAAGTACCATTAATTATAACAAAGCGACCCAATTTATCTTTCACACACTTCAAGAACTTAAGTGGTAGGTTCTTTTTCACAAGAATTGCTACAACTCTACTTCTGGATGTAAATGATGAGAAAAACACTTGACCACCCCTTGTTGTAATTTCAGATGCTCCTTATCATTCAAATTAGTTTCTTGCAACAGGGCAATATCAATATATATATTTTTTTTTAAAAGACAGTACCTTCTTCCTTTTAATGGGGTTATGGCTCCCTCTAATGTTCCATGTACATACACGTAGTCTGTTACCTGTCATTGCACTTTGACCATTCAATATCCAGACTGAATCCTACTGTAAAAATCGGGTGGTACCTTTTTCCATGTGTTGAACTCTCCTCTATCTCACTGAGCATAAACAAACGATATGAACCCTGAACTCGAACTATACTAAACCCAAAAATTAAACATGTAAAGATCCAAAAGGGGGTTTTCCCACTAGCTAACATGCAGGGGATTTCAACTTTCCAATGTAGACTCTTAAGTCCGCATTGCCACTCAATAGCCTCATCCGTTATATATGTGGAAATTAAAATCAATAGAAAAGGATTGAGGCTCTTCCACCTAAAACCAAGCCTGGGCACCAATATAGGTTCACACATATCTCAGTCTGAGCTACGGCGGCAGTTACTTTAGCAAGAAAAATAATAACGATACGAATATTACTGAACAGGAGCACATGAGAACTTACACCACTGTTTCATGATCAGATTCAAATAAAATAAAACGGTATCCAATGCTGCGGAGGTGCAGCTTAAGGTTATTTACCCGAGAGAGTCAATAAACGCAGCAGCCTCTTCAGATGTGTAGAGTTTTTTAGGCGATCCGTTGACCATAATCTTCAATGTGGCCGGGTACAGCAGTGCGTAGTCCATCTTCATTCTCTTGAGTCGAGCCTTCACCTCAACAAACGCTTTGCGCCTTCGTACAACCGCTGTGGAATAATCATTGAAGAATGAGACTTTTGGACCTTTACGTTGACTACCGTCAGAACGTTTCTAGCCGCATCCATGACGCGCTGCTTGTCGGTAAAGTTGTGGAACTTTATAACCACTGGCCGTGGGCGCTGATTGGGACCGGGTATCGGTGCTTGAGAGCAATGTGCTCTGTCTAGCTTCAC